>NC_043701.1:147806217-148001205 GCF_006229205.1 Suricata suricatta | reverse complement strand
GGAGACACAGAATCCAAAGCCGGCTCCAGGTTCTGAGCATCAGCACAGAGCCCGATGCAGGGCTTGAACCCACCAACCATGAGATCATGACCTGAGCTGAGGTTGGACGCTTAACCAACTGAACCACCCAGACACTCCACTTTTGATAACAGTTTTATAGGTGTATAAGTCACATGTCATACAATCCCCCCATTTAAAGTGTACAATTCAAGGGCTTCCAGTGTATGCACAGACTTGTATAGCCATTACCACAATCGATTACAGAATATTTTCATTATGTCAAAAAAAACCTCATACTCTATCATACCCTCAATCCTCCATCCTGCAACCCTATGCAACCACTAATCTACTTTCTTTCTATTTCTCTATGTTTGCCTACTTGGACATTTCATTTGAATGGAATAATATAATATATGGTGTTTTATAACTGACTTACTTCACTTAGCATAATGTTTTCAAAGTCCGTCCATGTTATAGCATGTATCAGCACTTCATTCCTTTTTATGGCCGAACAATATTGCACTGTATGGATACACAAGATTTTGTCTATCCACTTATCAGTTGATGGACATTTGGATTATTTCCAACTTCTGGTTATTATGCATAAATATGCTATAAACATTCATGTATGGCGTTTTGTGTCAACATATGATTTCACTTCTCTTGGATATATATCTAGGAGTAGTATTGCTGGTAAGTCTTTGTTTTTCTTTTTCAGAAACTGTCAGGTTTTTTTCCAAAGTGGCTGCACCACTTTACATTCCCACCAACAGTCTATGAGAATTCTGATTTCTCTAGCCTCACCAACACTTGTTGACTTTTTGATAATAGCCTAATGGGTGAGAAGTGGTATCTTGCTGTGGTTTTGATTTGCATTTCCTTGATGACTAATGACGTTAGACCTCTTTCCATGGGCTGTCAGCCATTTGTATATCTTCTTTGAAGAACGGTCTGCTCAGATTCTCTGTGCATTTAAAAGTTGGGTTGTCTTTTTATTATTGAGTTGTAAGAATTCTTCATGTATTCTACGTGCAAATCCTTGAACAAATTTATGATTTAAAAATATGTTCTCCCATTCTGTAGATCGTCTTTTCACTTTCTTGGTGCTGTCCTTAGAGACAAAGTTTTTAATTTTGATGATATCCAATTTATTTTTTCTTTACTTGCTTGTGCTTTTGATATCATATCTAGGAAACCATTGCCATAACCAGAGTTGTGTAGAATTACCCTATGTTTTCTTCTAAGAGTTTTATAGCTTTGGCTCTGACCTACAGGTCTTTCATCCATTTTGAGTTAATTTTTGTATATGGTATGAGGTTAGGATCAAATTTCATTCTTTTGCATGTGGCCATCCAGTTGTCCCAGCACCATTTCTTAAGGGACTTCTGGATCTTTCTCCCTATACTGAATTCTCTCTTTAGTCCAAACACTCTTTCAGTTGATTTTTTTCTTCCAATTATTTGTTTTTCATGCTTCCAATGACCTTCTGGTATGCTAGGATATGGTTTCTCTGTTGATCTAAAGCCAACTGCTTTATTTTTTAAATGTTATTTTTGAATAGGTAATATGTGCAAATTTAAATTTAAATAGAAATTTAATAGATAAAAAGGTTGCATAGTGGAAAGGTGGAAAGGTCTCCCTTTCACTGCTGTCCCTCCATTACCCCAGGCCTCCTAATCTAGAGGTAGTTACTTCCTGGTTCTTGCTATTTTATGCACATATGTATATATATATATATATATGTTTATACATACATTCTTTCTTTTTTTCACAAATTGTAGTATAGCACATATACTCTTCTGAACCATGTTTTTCATGATTTTTTGACCATCTTTCCATAAGAGTACTCCAAAGGTCTTTTTCTAGGACACACAGGACTCCATGGTAGAATGAACTGTGGTTTATTGAATCAGTCCCTTGTTAGTAGACCTGGGACAGCTTGTTATTATAAGCCATCTTGTAAAGAATTTTTGTACATGTAGAATTTGTATGTGGGAATGTATGTCTTCGGGGTACCATGAATCTATTAAGTGAAGTTAAACATCTTTTCCTGTGTTCAGGGACCCTTCACATTTCCTTTTCTGTGAATTGTCTCTTCATGTCCTTTGCCTCTTTTCTGTTGGGTTTCTGGCCTTTTTCTCACTGATTTGTGGAAGCTCCATATAGATTAAAGATACAAGTTGAAAATGCTCTTTCCTATATGCATTTTAACTTCAATGTTATTTGCATTTTTAAAAAACACAAAATCATTTTTATTCTTATGAAGTTGAATTTATCCATTTGTTTTTCTACGTCTTCGGGTTTTGAGTCATACTTAAAAAGTCCTTCTTGATTCCAAGCTTAAAAAATATTTCAAGTTTGTGATTTTATTTACTACATTTAAATATTTGATCCATCTGGAATTTATTCTAGGATAAGGCTAGATAGGCATCCAGCTTTCCTCCAGATGGCTACCCAATTGTCTAAAATAACAATTTTAGAAGAAACACTCTTCTCCACTGATTGGAAAAGCCCTTTATCATACCCTACATTGCTCTGTTTGTCAATTTCAGATTGCTATTCTATTTTTGACAACTTTTTTATATTTCAATATAAACTTTATAATCAGTTTTTCTTGTTTCTAAAAAGGCCTGTTTGCATTTTAATTTCATTTAACATGACATTTATAGATTAACTTAGGGAGAGTTGATGTTTTATGATGAGCCTGAATGTATGTCTAGGACAAAGAGGGAGGTATGAGGAAAGGGGCTTTTGAACTGCCTAGAAATGTTCCCAGATCTTAGCACTCAGCTTGTTACCAGAGCAGTCATGATAAACCCTCAGTGATGACTGAGCCCCCTTTAATGTGTTTAGCGGACAACCTGTGAGCATCTGTTTTGTGCCCATGTATGGCTGAGGCCTCGTAATAGCTGTTCTTCCCATCTTTGCAATAAGATGCTTTAGTGCATGCTACTACTTGGCTAAACCTCTCCATTTTCCTGTTCTTTTTGCAGCAAGGTTTGTCCATGTGAATGGAGGATCATGTGAGGCTTCTGAGAATTCTTAAAAGTAAGGGGAAAACCCTTCTTCTTGTCCCTTCCTCTTTCTGGCTGCCCGGAACACAAACCTGATGGCTGCGACTCAGAAGCCATCATGGACTAGGAGGCTCAATGCTAAGATGGTGGAGTGGTCAGGTGGATGGAGTCAGGATCTCTGATGACTGAGAATCAACCAGAATCTGGACGACTGTATTAGTCAGGGTTCTCCAGAGACACAGGACCAGAGAATATATATGCATATTTGTGTATATGTATTATAAAGAATTGGCTCATGTGATTATTGGAGGCTGAGAAGTTCCACAATCTGCCAACCGCAAGCTGGAGACCCAGGAGAGCCACTGGTGTAAGTTCTAGGTGAAGCAGAAGACTGACGCCCCAGGTCAAAGAGAGTCTGGCAGAGAGAGTGAATTCTCCTTCACCCCTGCCTTTTGTTCTATTCAGGCCTTTACCAGATTGGATGAGGCCCACCTCCATTGGGGAGAGCAGTCTCATTTACTCAGTCAACAGATTCAAATGTTAATATCAGCCAGAAACACCCTCACAGGCACACCCATAATAACTTTTAAGCAAATATCTGGGCACCGTGTATCCCAGCCAAGTTGATGCATAAAATTAACCACCACGACTTTCTGCTCCTAACTTGTTTCAACTGTTGTTGCTTTGGGTTTTTCTCTGATGTGCCACTGAACTTGATTCCATTCATCACTAGCACACAGGCAAGAAATGAGAGCGTCTTCACTGAGGGGGTCCTCCCGCAGAGGAGTTGGGGGACCGGCAGGCATCCTCAGCATGGAGCGCTGTGTCACAGGAAGCGCCCCCGAGGTTAGACCTGCTGCTAAAGGGGGCAGGGAAGGCTGCAAGCAGGGCTTGCTGGCTAAGTAGGACCTGAAGGCTATGCAAGATTCTCCCAGCCAGAGAACACAGCCTGGGCATTCCAGGAGAAAGAAGCACAAAAAAGGCAGAAACAAGAAAGGTGTGGTTTACATCAAGAACTGTGAGAAATTTGGGGTAACCAGATTGGGTGTGTATAGGCTAAGGTCTAGGTCAGTGGTAAGACTTAAAAGGTGTGAAAAATCATAATGAATTTGGGGCACAACTTGGAGTAAAATAATTACTGTAAGTTCAGAAACACCCTTTTAGGTTTTAAAAAAAATTTTTAACGTTTATTTTTGAGAGAGAGAGCGACAGAATGCAAGTGGGGAGGGGCAGAGAGAGAAGGAGACACAAAATCTGAACCAGGCTCCAGGCTCTGAGCTGTCAGCACAGAGCACGATGCAGGGCTCAAACCCATGAGCAGTGAGATCATGACTTGAGCTAAAGTCAGTTTCTTAACCGACTGAGCCACCCAGGTGCCCCCACTTTTAAATGTTAATGGAGAAAGAAGCACTTTATAATACATTTCTAGCTGGGGTTCTCTCAACGAAGTGTCTTCATATAGGATATGCTCACATCAGTGAGAGAGGTTCACTTGGCTACAGGTTCACACCCTCAGGGACACAGCATTCCACCTCAGTCTCCACAGAAGGTGTCTGCAGATTGAGCAAGGCTGAAGCCTGCTACAGCCTTCAGGAGATGTGGTCTGTCCCTCACCCATCCTCCTCTGTCCTCAGAATCACTACTGGGCTGGACCCTGCCTCTTCAGCCAAGTGAGGAACCTGGATTGACTTTTATCCAAAGTAAAAGACCTACTAACGTGAGTGTGGGTTTTTGATAAGCAGATATACATAGAGAAGGGCAAGTAATTTTTATATTTTATTTTATCTTTATATGCATAACCCAAATGCTGCCTGACTTTTCTTGGTTCATGAGGGCAATTAAACTATTAGCAACAGAAGGTCGTTTGCTCAAAAGTGTCTTCCTACGTAGTTGAAGGACGAATGCCCTTCAAAGTGCTCTTTTCTCTGGACAGGAGTGATGGGGGGGTGCACCTCAGTGGTCTCTCCCATTGCTCTGGGCCTTTCGTAGTTTTTCTCCATATGGAGTCACCTCTAGAAGGTTCCAGAGCCACCACCTTCTAAGGCCTCTGCTGCGGCTGTACATGCCTTCGGGGTATATGCCCTTCTCCCTCCCCGTCCCTGCAGCCCAAGAGTAGACACAGACTGAGAAGTATAGAGCCCTCTCCCTACGTCACAGCTAAGACGTCAAGAGCTTGCTGGGGGCGGGGGGCTAACTGGTCACGCTCACAGAGCTCCGGCCACTGGACTAACTAGTTCTAGTTCGGGGACCAGCCTCGCTCACACCCCAGGAGGATCTCTAAGTCCTCCTAAGTCTCTTTGGAATCTGTGAGGCCGAGATGAAAGGAATATTCCATCTCACCTGCCTTCTTTTTTTTCTAATTTTTATTTTATTTAATTTTTATTAAAAAATTTTAAGTGTTTTTTAATTTATTTTTGAGAGACAGAACAGTGCAAGCAGGGGAGGGTCAGAGAGAGAGGGAGACACAGAATCTGAAGCAGGCTCCAGGCTCTGAGCTGTCAGCACAGAGCCTGATGTGAGGCTCAAACCCATGAGCCAGGAGATCATGACCTGAGCCGAAGCTGGACCCTTAACTGACTGAGCCACCCAGGCACCCTTCACCTGCCTTCTTGTTCTTGCCCAGCACGACTGAGGGAGGGCAGTTCCATTCCCTTCACAGGGGCGTCCTCACCTCTCCCTACAGAGATGTGGTCCCTCCCTAACACGCCAGTACTGCCTTTCTCAGAGTGCAGTTGGCTTACGTGCACTGGCATCAATGGACTCTTGTGTTAAGATGCAGATTCCTGGGTCCCATGGCAAACTCATTAAATCAGAGCATAGGAGAGCATCAGAGACTATAACATCAGTGCATTCCTTGAAGGAGTCAGAAGGTTTTGGTCTGAAATATGATATACTGGGGGCATGATGAATACAGGCTGGACTGAGCATCCCCTAACTTGATTCTCCCATGCAAAGCAAAGGTTGGGGCTTACCACTCTTCTTTAGTCTTCTGGGTCTCCATTCTTGAGCTCTTCTGAACAGCTACTCAAACAGGAACACTTATTTTCAAAGAAGTCCATCAGGATGCTGGCAAATGTGGTCCAACACCTCGCTCAGAGGAGTACTTCCCACGAGGAAATGTGACCGGGGGCATGCAGCTCTACCCGCAACTTAAGAGGCCCAACTTCTCAAATGTCTTCATTTCACAGTCTTTGCTTTTCATTTGCATAAGCAAATAGTAGGGTCAAGTGGTTTCACTAGGATGGGAGGGCCGTGGGCCTCATGGGAAGGGTGACCTCAGTCATTTTTGGGGATAATCACGGCTACACTGTAAGTGTAAATTGGAGCCATTTGAGGCAACCAGGAACAGATAATCATCCTGCTAATGGGCCAGATTTGGTAGTTTCTGTTTTCTTTTTGTTTTTTGGGGGGGCACTGTTTTTCAAAGAATTAAGCCCACACTTAAAATTTTTTTTAAGTTTATTTATTTTGAGAGAGACGGAGACCATGCAATTGGAGCAGAGAGAGAGGGAGAGAGAGAGAATCCCAAGCAGGCTCTATGTTGCCACAGCAGAGCCCGATACGGGGCTGGAACTCACGAACTGTGAGATCATGACCTGAGCCCAAATCTAGAGTCAGACACTTAACTAACTGAGCCAAACAGGAACCCTGAGCCCATACTTTAAAACCAAAAGTTTTAAAGAAAACTCTAGATTTCCACTATTCTGTAAAAATTCAGAGCATTGAGACTATTGGGCCTGCCTCTTCTTGCATAGCAGCAGCAGGGCCCTGTAAGGCCACCCCAGCCCCTCCTCCCCACAGTGTCCCTCTCGGGGCACGTGTCCCATCCCAGGTTGTTATTATGCTGTTAGCTATCTTGTTTCTCTTTACCTACCTAGTGCCTGTGCTGTCCTCACTCGGTGGCCTCCAGGATGGGGGTGGGGAGTGGGGCTGTGGACCTCTGGCCCAGACGGAGGAGAATTCAGGTCTCCCTTCCTTTCCGAACATCAGCTTACAGCCAGGACTGGAGCATCTGGTCACACTGCCATCCAAATAACCACAACCAGGTCATGATCTCATAGGTCGTGAGTTCAAGCCCAGGCTCTGTGCTGACAGCCTGGAACCTGCTTGGGATCCTCTCTCTCCCTCTTTCTCTGCCCTTTCCCCACTCACACGCTTGCTCTCTCTCTCCCTCTCTCTCTCCTTCTTTCTCTCTCAAAATAAATAAATGAACGTTAAAAAACAAAACAAAACCAAATAACCACAAATAGAGTCTTTTCCCAAATGTTCAAACAGCGTGGAAAGAAAATTTCTCTGTGCTTCAGCCCAGCCACCCGGGCTAGCATTTTCTTGTCTTTCACTTGGATTTGGCCACCGGTGTATTTCTCTTAAAAAACACGGCACCCAGAGGGTGAACACGTTTCGTCTGAACTTTTCTCCCCCATGGTGTCTGCAAAACATGGGGGCATTTGTGCATCAAATCTCAGTATTACTTTGCCTGGGATATGTGTCCACGCTAGCCTTTGCTAGTGAGGGAACGCAGAGTCCCTTGGGGTCCCTCCTCCATACACTGACTGCTCAAATGTCCTAGCAGCTTACTTTGGAAACTAATTTTTAATGCAGTTCTCTTATATGTGGACTTTTCACATATTGTCTGTCAATCTTTTTAAGGGTGAAATTATCAAGAGAGCAGATACAACCAGTGAGGCCCCAGGCAGCAAACCCAGGGAGGCCCCTAAAAACTCCATTCTTTTTAAATTTTAAAACTAGAAGAGATAAGCTTAGAGATTCCAAATTTCACTTAAAAACTAATCAGTTGGAGCTATGCTTCTAATTTTATTAAAAGATAGTAAAGATGTCTTTTATTAAAGAGGCCTTCTTTACACATTCTCATGTTACACAATGAAATTGATTTGGCATCTTAATGAAGTTAAAATGTGACTTAACGAAGTGGCATTTAAAAAGCATTAAAAGGCACCTGAATGTCTAGCTTGTTGAAGCCCAGAGGGCTTTTGTCTTCAATTAGGAGCAAGCCATGTTTCCTGTTTCTTTGCAGGGAGACAGATGTTCAAGAAGACATAAGACAGAGGAAGATGGAGGAGGATTTGGGCACATTTCTTTGGTCACTGAAAAATGATTACTTTTCCAAAGAGAAAGCTCTTTTTAATGACAGAGAAGGGCTAGGTTATACCGACAGATGACGTCTATATCAAATTCTTGATTTTATTTTTATTAAAAAATTTTTTTAAATGCATTTATTTAGTTTGAGAGAGAGAGAGAAAGAGAGAACATGGAAGGACAGGGAGAGAGGGAGAGAGAAAATCCCAAATAGGCTTCACACTGTCAGTATAGAGCCCATGAGTTTGTGAGATCATGACCCAAGCTGAAATCAAGAGTTGGGGGTCAACTGACTGAGCCAACCAAGCACCCCACATTCTTGATTTTATTTTAAATGTTTGAAAAGTACCTTCAAGCCCAACACACACACACACACACACACACACACACACACACAGAGTAAAAATCCCACCACTGAAAAACATTTCTCCATAGTGGAAAGAAAGGAAAATCTTGCAGCCCTGCCCCACCAAGCCTACCGCACAGAGGTAACCTTGTGACTTGTTCTGGTGACACTGATTCATACCTCATTTAACTCTGATTGAAACTGGAACACAGCACCCGGGGCACAGGCATCTCCTGGCAGCTTTGCACACTCAAGTTCGTCTAGGAGTTGTGTGCAATCTTGCCTTACGTGCCCTTCGGCTCTGGTCAGGGAGGAAGGAGAGCAGGTCTGGGTGGTGGGGGCTCCTCGGAGGGCACAAATACAAGCTGGAGGTGCATGTCAGAGGAGGGCAAGGCAGCTGCTTGGTGGGGCCCTTGCCCAACAGGGGGCTGCAGAGCCCGAGGAAAGGCCAGAGTCCTTCGAGCTGAAGTTATTGCATGGAATGTCGATGGGAAAGCTTGCCATTTTATTTCTTAGCCAAAAAAGTTATGCTAATGAAAGTGGTAATCACTCTTCAAGGAGGAAGAAATTTCCTGTTTCATGATAGAATACTTGGACAAATGTTTTAGTCCCTCAGGAAGAGGGTCAACATAAAATGCTAAGCTAAAAAATAGATACATAATTAGGTACATACAACGTGGTCTCAACTTAATAAAATCAATTTCTCTATCTCTTTTTTTATGTCTTTATTTTATTTTGAGAAAGAGAGACAGAGACAGAGAATGAGCGGGGAAGGGGCAGAGAGAGAGAGGGAGACACAGAATCTGAAGCAGGCTCCAGGCTCTGAGCTGTCAACACAGAGTCCAGCACAGGGCTCAAACCTATGGACTGTGAGATCATGACCTGAGCCAAAGTCGGACGCTTAAGCAACTGAGCCACCAAGGCACCCCTATATCTATCTCTTAATGAATATTCAAACATAAATATAAGAAAC
The DNA here is from genome assembly GCF_006229205.1 of Suricata suricatta. Classification (NCBI taxonomy): domain Eukaryota; kingdom Metazoa; phylum Chordata; class Mammalia; order Carnivora; family Herpestidae; genus Suricata; species Suricata suricatta. The sequence goes on along the minus strand of NC_043701.1, from coordinate 147,991,775 downwards.
TCAAATTGAAATATACCAAAGTGTTATCAGATTTATACCTTATCCCCACTTGTATTTTTTCCATTTGACTGTAGTGAAAATGTACTTCTCTTAGAGTAAAATGTATGTATGAAAGCAGAATTCTTCATCTATACTAACTTAAACAGATCTTTGAGAAAGAGAGACTAAAGCTAGGGTTAGAAGACGTGTGAGAACGGGCACCAGACGCCAGGGGGGAATTCTTTTAGCCTCAGGTTCTCAGTGAGGATGATTAAGTATTTCCAGAATCCTGGAGCATTGTAATCTCTGAACAAAATCTGGTAAGTGCTGCTTGGGCTGAAAATGAAAATTTTATCCCCCACCTCCTCACGCGAGAAAGAACTTGTACGGGTGGTTTCATCGCCTCCCAGATGCCTTTGAAGTTCTGGGGTGCAGGTTTGAGGCCACCTGGAGTTATGGGAAGGGTGGCTTCCCAGGTGCAGTGAGGCCGCAGGGAGCAGAGTGGTCGCCTCCCCAAGGGGGCTGCGCAGGAGCCAGCTGGTGGCCTTGCTGAGGCCCTGAAAGCCCTTCTCTTTCACCAGGGCGCCCAGAGTCTTCTGTGAAGGAACCCATCTTTCCCCTACAAGGTGTGATGTGTTTTTACCATGACTTCACAGTTAACGTCATTAGATCGATATCTGCATTTCTCTACCGCTAAGAACAGGCGCTAAAATTTGGTGCACAGGACCTGAACGTACAAAGAATGTCACTCTGACATGGCTGATTTTTACAATGCCTGTGACCAACGTTTTTCTTTAACCCTGCAGGGCTGTGTGTTTCTCCAGAGGGCCCAGCAGCCGCTTTACCCGTCTGCCCTGGGGTCTTCCCCGTCTTCTTCTGAACAGCTTGTTGGACAGGCGAATGCAAAACAGGCCAGATACTTTTCTTGTTGTGAAGAATAACCAACGATTTGACTTTAGGTATATGAACACTTAAAATAGTATTGCATCAGAAGCAAGAAATCAACCTGTAGAAATAGCCCGGTTTCCAGATACCAACATTAATTCTGGGTTCAGATTTTCAAGGAGCACTCTCTTCCCTCCCTCCCCCCACCAAATCTTTAATTTTACCTGTTCCCAGCTCTTTCCTTACTAGAAAATGGAATCTCAGATGCTCCTGGCAAACTCTGTTATTAGTACAGGATGGCTCTCTGTTATTAGATTGCATTTTATCATTTTCCTCAGCTCAACACATACCTGATATTGGAGGTCTCGCCCTGTGGGTTGAAATTGAAAGACGCTGCAAATGATGACGTGCTTTTATTATTTTTGGGGGGGTCTTGTTCGCCTGCACCCAGGTGAGAGACCCTATGGTGGGCATGCTGAAGGACAGGCTGACATTACCTTGGACCGACAGAGCCCAGGATCCTGGAATGACTGCTTTTGTTTACCTCAGACAAGGGCCTGTCCAGGTAGGAGATCAGTAGGCGTTTAGGACGGCTATCCTGGCCTTTTCACACAGTGGGTCTAGTTTACCATCACCTCCTAGGGAAAGAGATACAATTTTCCTTTGACCAGCTTTCTGTAGAATTTCATGTCATGTAAGACACACGCATGATTTCCACCAGAAGACAAGTCTCATAGTACATAGTCCGGTAAATTGTTAACTAGCCTTTAACAGAGCAATAAAAGCAAAAGCTTTTACTTCTGAGCAGAGTGTGGTATGGGCGATGCCAGCCTGTGAGGCCGGAAGCTCTCCAGGGCAATGAAATCCCTAGAATGTCACTGATAATGCCATGCACTGCGGGGATAGCAAACCTAGGTAGAATAATCAGATGGAACAAACCTGTTTTGAAGACAAATAATAATAAAACACACATTGTTAAAATGTGAAAATAAAAAGGAAACCCCCCCCCAAACCTATTACCCCTAAGTGCCTGTTACATCATTTGAAATCTGACGCTAAAACTTAATTTTTCCTTCTGTCCCTCTTTTGTGTCCAGTGTTCTGGGAAGGAGGATCAAACATTTTGTGTGGTTCAGGATGTGCTCACTCATGTAACACAGAGCACAGGGCTTTGAGTAAGAATTCAAGACTCAGAAACCAATTGGGTCAGGACGAATTTGAATCTGATCCTAACCCACTGGCCACTTCAACTAGAAATTGAGCACACTTCCGAGAAGGCAAAATGTTGCTTGGGAGCAGCGCTGAAGGACGTACCAAATTCCAGGTCTTTGATGTTGCAGGAAAAGACGACTTCTTCATTCACCACGAGTTCTACTACATTCCAGTCTTGTATCTTCTGTAGGGTGACTTTGTGTCCATCTTTGGCCAACACAGCTGGAAAAGATGGAAGGGGGTGTGGGTGGCCTGGGGACAGGGTCTAGATTAACCTGCGATGTGGATGTTCTCATGAATGCCAGCAGCAGGCTCACTCTCCAGTTGTCCATGGCTATAACTCCATTGCCCTGCTGAGTACCCACCCAATGCTGGCACAGCCAGAGACCTGAGCAATTCAGATTTAGGTTGCGATTTGCCCTAGACTCATAGGATGTGTGAAAAGAGGGGATGTCTCTAGGAAGAGTTTTTGAACTTTTCTTATAGAGATTATATTCAATGTTGGAGGAGATGGGAGGAATTAGGTAACTTCTTATTCTGTTGTTGGAAATATACATTGGTCACTTTTCTGGAGGTAATTTGGCCGTACAAGCCTCAAAATTTCAGAATTACAAAATGAACTCTGGCCAGGGAAATTGCACTTGTAAGAAAGTCTTCTCAGGAAAAAAGTCAGAAATACAGGCAGGCTTTTGTAATGAGCGGTTCCTTTCTGCAGTTTTATGATAGAAAATACTTTGTGTAACCTATTGTTTAATTGTAAGAAGGTGGTAGGTCCATAGGATGAGGGGTTTTTTTTGAACATTTCAAAAATGTTTATTAATTTTTTAATAGCAAGTAAAATATTTGTAATATGTACAATCAGGATACGTGTATTGCATATGTGAAAATACATCTTCACTACTAATTGATGTATATATAATAGGAAAAGAAAAGAAATACTCAGTGGTCATCTCTCTGGTAAGAATGTGAAACTTCTTTGTCTTTATTATTCCAGTATTTTCCAGATTTTCTAGAATAAGAAGAAACAAAATTCTTTTTTTTTTTTTTTTAAAGCTAATGAACTGAATTTTTGTTCACACCTTTGGAAGTTGCTTTGTGGTTATCACTTCCCTGCAGATAGCCATGGAAATGTCGTTAGATCTATTCTCTATTGTGGAAACACAAAAGTGTAGGAGTTTAGGAGAAATGATGTGCATGAACAGCATGGAATTCTGTTTTCTTTAACAGGTCTGCCCTACATCCTCCTGAAGTTTTCACCCTATAACATTGGTAGTAGAGTCAGTGTGCGATCTTCATGCATCAGTGAGAATTTTGGTTAAGTTGGGATGAGGAACCCAATGAAGGGCAAATTATTTTTTGAAAGTCTTAGCATTGCAATCAGTCTTATGTGCAGAAAAGCAGACAATTATGTCAGTTAATTGCACTTGATTACAGAGACAATTGCTGGTTCAAAATGTTGGCATGTCCACTTCTTCTTCTTTCAATCAGTTCAAGAACATCCAGCCCCAACTGTGAACATTTTAATTGCGTGATTTTAATTTCACTTCTGTCAAGGAACTTCAGAGAGTAACTCAGTGAGGATCTCCATTAACAAGATAGTGCTCCTTGGGCACCCAGCGGGAGCCCTAATTGACCCTGCGTCGGCTAACGCCTCTCTCTACGGAACACCCGCATCTTTTTTTCTAGCATATTTATGTTATTGTATCCTATTTAAGTGTCTTGTCTTAAACATCTTTGGAGGAAAGACACTCAGCTTGGACTAATGCCTTGTTGAAATGAAGCAGTCCATGCAGTTTGGCATGGCCAGTGGACATTCCAGGAAGCAGAAAGGCAGTCTATAGGCAGAGATTTCTGGGAATCGGGCACTCTCCCAGCAGCACCCCCTCAGGAGAGGGGATGTGTAGCCTGAGAGGGAAAAGTTGCAAGTGAGTGAGGGGGCAACTTGGCCTCCAGGACTTTGGCTTTGCTTGTCGGAAGATGTTCTTGGGAAATGTACTTTAATTTGATAGGAAGAACTCAGGAATAAAACAGTTTCTCTGTCCTACCCCATCTCTGGAGGCAAGGTGTTACCTCTATCCAACTAACACACAACAGCAACTCTCTAAGGCCTGGGGGTTCGGGAGAGAAGGAGGCACAGGCTGTGTCTGGAGTTGCTCACTGTGACACCATGTCAGTGGGGAGGGACTCTGCACACCCTGGGAAGGTGTGCACCCTTCAGCGGGCCACAAACCTTTCCTTTCCCCAGAGGGGAGAGCTCTGTCTGACTGAGTCTCACATAACATCTGGGATTGGGGTTTCTTTTATGAGAATGGCAGCACTCCTTCGTGGTAAGGTGTATCTAAGAAACAGGATGTGATGCCCCAAATAACCCACCCTGTGGAATTGGGGGTTATTGGAATTGGAGAGTCTACTTCATACTTGGGCAAATCAAGCCCTACAGAGAGACCTTCTTAAGAGAGCACACATACCACTTCTCACTTCACTTTCTACGTGGTTCGCAAAGCCTGGGAGGACATCTCCTCAGGGACCGTAATCCCCTCACCCAACGCCACCAGATGCCCAGTGTTAGTATAGCTTGTTAAATAAACAAACTCATTAATGGTGCTGGGAATCTCCAATGACTTTTTTGGATCCTGAGTGACCTAAGTCTGATTCTTATTAAAGCAGTGAGGCACCCCAGACTTCACGTCATGTATCCCCTCGCAGGGTGCCTGCCCCCTTCTCATCAGTCGGGGTGTGTTGAGCCCAGCTATGGGGTGGTCAGTGCGGGCTTAAGGGATCAAACTTGGAGAGGCACCGGAATTCCTGCAGCTCGTCCAAATGCCGCCTCTCCACATGGAGGACCCATTCCTTCCTACGAGCTGCTGTGGGGTTGTCTAGTCAAAGAAAGGTCAGATAAATATACTCCTTGCAACAAAGTCTTTCCAAAGGCGGCAGCCAAACTCCAGCATAAATCAAACAGAAGCTGTAGGGCCACCCGCAGAATGCCTGCCTCTTTGAAGTGGCACCTCATCCTTCAAGGGGGATCTGGGTAAACTGAAGGGACACGGAAAAGCCTCCCCTTTCTCAGTGCCGGAGAACTGGGCACCATCTGGGAGTAATTTACACTCTACTAGTTAGGAAGTCAAGGCAAACAGACAGACAGACATCTCCCCCTCCTCTACTCGGCACAGAGGCAATGCCGATGACCGTTAATGTGCGCAGCTAACGCATTGCTAGGGATGGGAGAATGGCACCCAGGGTGCTGTCGCTAAATAAGCGTGGTTCCAATTTTTATAGGTTGGTTTTAATTCCTTTTAGTTCCCTTTAGCAGCTCATTTGGCAGACCTAGGGCCAGTGGATAAGGAGCAATCCTGGCCAGGAGATCACTTAGGACTTTTTCTTAAACATTGCATAGTTTAGTTTCATTAATATGGAGGCCATAATAGAGACATTTTTGCTGAACTATTATAATTTGTGGGTAATAAAGAAAGAACAAACATTTTCAGATTCCTTAAGGTGCAGTAAGTTCAGGAAATATCAGGCATATTTCCAAAGCCAGCAGGACTTTGGGAAATGATAAAGAGCTATGATTTTTAAAGAAACATATAGAATTCAGATGTAGATTTTACAGAAGAGGACTTTGAATGCACCACTCTGCTTAGTGTGATGTTAGTATTGATTCTAAAGTGGTGGGAGGAGTGGGAGACAGAACAGAGTGGGTGGGTAGGGGGGAGACCAGATACTCCCTGCTTTGCTTTTGCTAATACCTCGGCATTCTTTGCCAGCCCTCAGTGAATGTTGGCTGCTGGTACTATATGAATTATCATTCAGGGATAAACAAACTAACTTTAAAAATCAACCACCTGCTGATGCCTTGCAATGCTTTTCTCCTTCAACCATAAAAATTCTACCCTTGATCTTCTCAAGATACTCCTTCCCCTCCCCTACTGCGAGAAGAGCTGCTTGTGCCCTCGGCTTGCTCATCTCTCCCTGCATCTTAACCTCCTGCAGATGGAGGCTTCAGCCCACCTTCTCCTGGCCCTGTGCTCTCAGAGATGGACTACCATCAGCACATTCAGCGGCTCACACAGTTTTCCTGCCCCTCTTAGTAAATTGACAGTCTGACTCATCTCCTTTCTTACTTCTTTAAAGCACTTTTGCTGGAAAAAAAAAATAAACTACCCTCAACTATTTTAAACTCGAAAATTTTATCAGATGAAAATTTTTTAATGTTTATTTTTGAGAGAGAGAGAGACACAGAGCACAAGTGGGGGAGGAGCAATGAGAGAGGAAGACACAGAATCCGAAGCAGGCTCCAGGCTCCACACTGTCAGCACAGAGCCTGATGCAGGGCTTGAACTTATGAACTGTGAGATCATGACCTGATCGGAAGATGGATGCTTCACTGACTGAGCCACCCAGGCGCCCCATAAAACTTTATCAGATTATAAATGTAATGCAGACCCACGATTTTTTAAAAACTTTATAATTATAGGGCAAAACATTTTAAATCACCCATTATTCTTCCTCCTCCCCCTCTCTTTGTTATTTTCTTTCCTTTTTTTTTTGTTTAAAGGTTTTATTTATTTTTGAGACAGAGAGGGACAGAGCATGAGTGGGGGAGGGGCAGAGAGACAGGGAGACACAGAATCTAAAGCAGGCTCCAGGCTCTGAGCTGTCAGCACTGAGCCCGATGTTGGGCTGCAACTCACGAACGTGAGATTATGACCGGAGCCAAAGTTGGAGACTAGCTGACTGAGCCACCCAGGAGCCCCTCTTTGTCATTTTCAATGGAAGGTGGATCACAGTGTATGAAGATTTCAGGAATATACCTTATTCATCAAGTCGTGGTGATCCAGATCTGTCAGTATATACATGAATCAGGTGCACTGCATTTCATGTGACAACTGTACTACAATGTATTCAAGCTGGTTCTTTCTCCGATTGTTTTCAATTATCCACTATCAGCAAGAACGTTGCAGGAAACATTCCTGGGTATGCCTCTGTGTACATGTGCGAGTTTACATATACATGAGACTGAGAAATGGAATAGCTTGATTCTACAGTCTACAGTTACATTTTAAGACATGGCCAAGTTGGCCTCTAAAGTTTCTGTACCATTTTGCCTTCCTCTCCCAGTCTCTGAGCACACTTTTTTTTCTACGTCCTTCATTAACCACGAATTCGCCTTTACTAGAAATCATTCATAGAGGGGTCTGGGTGGCTCAGTCAGTTGAGCATCGAACTTTGACTCAGGTCATGATCTCGCAGTTTGTGGGTTCGTGCCCTGTGTCAGACTCTGTGCTGACAGCTCAGAGTCTGGAGCCTGCTTCAGATTCTGTCTCCCTCTTTCTCTCTGACCCTCCCCTGCTCATGCTCTCTCTCTCTCAAAAATAAATAAAACATTAAAAAAGAAAGAAAGAAATGACTCCTATTTAACAGTTTGGTGCCCATTAGCCACTTTCTTCTTGATATCATCATCTCACTTGCCTCCTTTGTCTCTGGAGTCTTTCCTACCTCTGTGCCCCTCAGAGGAGCCACTGTCCCTCTGTCTTTCCTTGATTTCTATTTTTCCTTGATTTCTCCCCACGTCTTACCTCCTGTGGATCCAGTGTTCAGCTCCATTCAGGTTAATTTTATTTATTTAATGTTTAGGCCCTTAAGATATACCTGGCACAGTTCTGGACACTGGGACACAGCAGAGAACAGGACAGACCAGGATCCTAGTTCCCCTGAAGCATACATCCCAGGAGAAGAGATGGATAATGAGGCAAGTAGGTGAAGTGTTCGTTTCGCCTAGAAAAAGACGAATTTGTGATTAATGAGGGCATAGATAAACAGTGTGCTCAAACTTATGGGTCATGATCTCATGGCACATGACTTCAAGCCTCACATCAGGCTCTGTGCTGACAGCTCAGAGCCTGGAGCCTGCTTCGGATTCTGTGTCTCCTTCCCTCTGTCTCTCTCTTTCTCCCTCTTTCTCTCTGCCCCTCCGCTGCTCATGCTTGTCTCTCTTTGTCTCTCAAAAATAAGTAAAAACATAATTGTTTTTAAAAAAGGAAAGAAGGGAGATAGGAAAGAGAGAGGCAGAGGGAGGTGCTGACAGTTTTGATGGGGATGCTCAAGGAAAGCCTGTTGATAGAGGTGAGTTTTGAGAAACACCCAGAGACTGCGAGGGAGTGAAGAGTGAGGACTCTACAGAAATCTGGAGAAACAGCATTCCAGGTGGAGCAGCTGCCATGCCCCAAGGTCAAAGTGCACTAGGGTATTCAAGGGCAGTGAGGAGCTCTGCGTTGGCTGCAGCCCAGTGACTGAGGGCAGAGGGGACGGAGGAAATGAGGTCAGGGAGGACACCAGGAGCCTGTAGGCCACTGTAAGCCTTTGGCTTCTCTCTTAAGTGAGCTGGGAGCCACCAGGATGTTCTTGGAGGCACAGACCATGCTCTGACTCAAGTTTAAAGGCATCATCTGGCTTAGGTGCTAAGGACGGACTGCAGGGGACAGGGTGGTCACAGGGAGCTCAGTAGAGACATCAGGACCCTAATCCAGGCAGGAGATGATGGTGTCTGATGAGTGTGAAGCAAAGAGAGGACAGAAAGTTGTCTGTAAAGTTTTTGGCCTGAGTAACTGAAAGAACAGAGCTATGTGAACTGAGAGGGAGAGAACACAGAGGGGTTAGTTTGGGGTGGGTATTAGGATGCCAGTTTAGAATCTTCAGACGTTAGTCTGAGATGCCTACTAAACACCCCAGTGACAAGGAGAGGTTCTGATGGGAGAGAGAAATCTGGAAGCCATCAGCACATAGACATTATTCAAACTCATAACTACTTGTGACTCAAATCCGCCTTTGTTTTCCCCCTGAATTTCAGAATGTAATTTCTAACCTCTTAATATCTCTTAATAATTCATCTTCTCTCACTTTCCCTCCCCAGATCTCTTCCCTGAGAATTGGCTTCTTAAGGCACATCCTTAATCTCATGATTCTTTAGCTCAAGAAACTTCGCTGGCCCTCTGTTGCCAAGGGTAATACAGGTCTGACTCTCTTGTTGCATAGCACCCTACAGTGAGACCCATGCTTCCCAGCATGCCCCACTCGGCCCCCTCCTTCCCTTCCTAGTAACTTTGTGCCCAGATTTAATAAGAACAAATGCTTATTTACTATGCGCAGGTATGGTATTCATGACTCTGTGTGCATTTTCCCATTGGAATCTCACATCGGTGAGGCAGGGATCTGCTCCCACTTTACAAATAAGTAAACTGAGGCTTGCAAAAGTGAAATAACTTGATCTTGGTTTTGGCCACAGAGCTACTAAATAGTGGAGACCAATTCAAAATTAGATTGGTTGGACTTCAGAGTCCTTGCACTTGGTCTCTGCTCATGCCATTCTCTCTGCCAACAGTGCCAAGAACACAAGTAGGAGACAAGTGACCAGCGGTGACCAGGTGAGTCCATGGGATTTGTGTACAAACTGGATGGGAAGTATCCCCTACGTCAATACTTGTAATTTGTACATTATAACACAATGTTTATTTTGTGCGTTCTCCTTTAATATAATTCTTGGTAGGGAAATGACCTAGTTGAAACAGTCATGCTGATTATGCAGCAGCAAGAAACATAATTAAAAAGGGTCTGCAGGCAACAGCAAAATGGCAGAGTGGGTACTCCCACTCCCGTTCCTCCACAGAGACATTAAAAAAAACACAGAAATTGTCAGAACAAACTTTGTCAGAACTCTGGAAAACAGTCAAAGTTGGCAAAAGAGTGAATACAGGGTCAAGACCAAGGCAACTTTAAGATGCTAAGACAGCTTTGTGGCATCTTTACTTGCCCTTGCCCCACCTCTTCCCTCCCTTGCTGGCAGCCTTGAAGGTAATAGCCCTTGACTCCGGTGTGGGCCCTGGTCCCCGTGTCTAGAGGGAACAGAGAAAATCATGTTTTGCAGATTCCGTGTTTGTCTGTTCTGCCCTGTTCGGGGGCTACCTAGGGACTGGCACAAGGCCCTCGTCTGTTTCACCCAGGGTGGAACTCACACAGGGTGGAAAAGCCGTGGGCAGCGCACAGGCAAATGAAAAATGCATAGCTGTCTGGGCAAAAGATTGTTGAGACATACAATAAGTGTCATGAAGCCAGGGAGAGAAAGCTGGTGAGAAGTTTCCGATGGGAAATTAGAGCATTTGAAAGCACGGAAGACGGAAGGCCCAGGCCTGGGCTCTCTTCTCATTCTATGTGTTGTCCCCAAGTCCATGACTCAGACCATTCTATCTCTAGCTCAGACTTTTTCTCTGAGCTTCAGAACTGCAGAGCTGACTCAGTACCTCCATCTACATAGCTGAAAACACATGAAGTTTAATACAGTCAAAATGGAGCATGTTCCTCCAGGTTACAGTCCATCTGTGTTGTCTGTCGTCAGTTTCAGTGTAGAGCACCCCCATTCATCAGCCCTTTGATCAAGCCAGACGCCGACTGGATCTGGAGGACATCCTCCTGACCCTTGCCTCCCATCTCCTTCCTCTTACTTTAATCCACTGCCCCTCTATGGCTGTCCTGGCCCAAGATACCCTCATCTCTCTCCTGGACCACCTGGAGTCTCTTAACTTGTCTCTTTGCTTCCATTCTTGGCCCCCTCTGCTCTGTTCTCCTCAGACAGTCACAGCTTTATCCCCCTGCCTGAAACTTGCAAAGGGCCGTGCGGGATCTGCCCCGACTACCTCTCCAGCCTCATCCTTCCCACAGTTCAACAACTACCTCATTTGTTCATGTTTCCAGCCTTTGTAGTTTCTCTGTCTGGCATGCTCTTCTTTCTCTTTACCTAGTTTTTTCCTCCTTACTTTTTAAAGCTCAACTCGAGTATAATTTCAGCAAACAAACCTTTCCAGATCTTCCCCTCTCCCTCCAATTATAGCCAGTGGCAGGCCCCACTATGATTACATCCCTCTGTTGGAGGCTCAGCACAACTGTTAACTAGTAGTCAACAATGAGAAGGTCATTTTAAGGACATATATCTTTGTTTGCCAGTAAGTCCCTGGTACCTGAAAAGTGTCCAACACATATTAGCTCAGTAGAGGTTGTTGCATGATTGAATGCTGGAAGTGTAGACTCCCCACCGTTTTCCAGCCACACGACTTTGGAAAAGTCACTTAATATTCTTGATCTTCTGTTCAAGCAGGGTTACGTGAATCCCTCCTATCCAAATAATTTGTGTAAACTGCCTGGTGCTCAGTGGGCTCGCAGTGCATGTTTGTTTCCACTCCTATTTCAAAGCAGTGGAAACCAGAGGAAGATGCTAGATCATCCTGGGGAAGTAGAGGCTCAGGGAAGACTTTCCAGAGGTTATGGTACTTAGTCTGGGTCTGCAGAAGGAAGGAGGTATAGGCAGAGGGTACCGCCTGCACCGGTGCTCAGAGGCCGGGTGCACCTGGGCACACGCAGTTAGGTGTCCCTATGGCGCTCGGCTGCCCACCTTGCAGGCCCTCTAGGCGGAAGGTGCGGTACTCCACAGGCAGGCCCACTGCACTGTATGGCCCGTAGCGCACGATGACTAACGCGTTCTTCGGCATGGCAGCCAAGCCGCCAGGGTGGGCCAAAGCGCAACACACACTGCTAGGCAACCGCTCAGCACGCTCTTGGGAGAGGGTGTGGCCACGCCGGGGTGGGCGGAGCCAGGGCGGGAAGGGAGGCTACTTGAGGCTACTCCACCCGAAGTCCCCTGCCAAGGCCTGTGTCAGGGGTAAGGATGAGGATTCTTCTTTTCTGGGTATCTGCACCACCACCACTGGGGTGCAAGAAAGGTGCGGTGGTAGGTGGAGGCGACAGCCAGGTAAATGCAGGATTTCTACTTGGTATGACAAGCGTTAATTATAAATAGCAAGAGCCAACATTTATAGCTAGTTACAGAAAGTATGTGCCAAGTGACATGCTAAATACTTTCCATATATTATCTCATTTAGTCTTTTTACCATCCTTATGGAGTAGTTTGTATTTTGTACTTTGTATTTACAAAACTAAGACCCAGAGGGACCAGGTAACCTTCCAAGGCAACTCAGTGGTATAGGATGCATTGGAAACCCTTGTAAGGTGCCTACACACACACACACACACACACACACACACACACACACACACACACACGTGTGTGTGTGTGTGTGTACAGGTTTCTTTTTATTTATCTTGCTTGAGATTTGTTAAGTCCTTCATCTGTTTTCTGAAAAATATAAGTCATTATCTCTCCACCTATTGCTTCTGGTCCCATTTTCTCACTTTTTAGGGACTTCAGTTAAATGTATGTTAGACCTTCTGACTGTATTCTTCATGTCTCTTTTCTTCAGTGTTTTTCTCTTTTCGATCTTCTTTTGGGTTATATATGTATGTATGCATTCATTCATTCATTTTTACCTGTAATCCAGTTTAATAATTTTCTCTGTAGCTGTATCTTAACTGCTATTAAAGCCATCAATATGGTTGGGTTGTTTTTTTTTTTCTTCAGTTATTTATGTTTTAATTCTGGAACTTTACTTTGGTCCTTTTTTAAATTTACTTTTTTGTAACACTTTCTATAGTTTTCAGTTTCTTGCCAAATGTTTTGGTTTTGAGGTTTTCGTCTCAATCATAGTAAAGACACTCATTTTATAATCTGTGTTTGAGAATTCCACTATCTGGAGACCCCATGTTTCTCTTTCTGTTCTTATTTCTACTAGTGTCTGCTTATTTTGTCTAGAGCTCTTGGTTTACTTTAAATGTGTACTGGACATGGTATTAGAAAAATTATCTGTAGGAACAGTTTGAGGCCAAGGGTGATGTTATCTTCCTCTGTAGAAGACTTTCTTTTCTTCTTCACTGCTTGCCAATTCCCAGTAACACCAGCAACCCAGGATCATCTTAATATGACTTCCGGGCTTATGGTCATCTGAGTCACCCAGATGACTTATAACTAGAATGCAGGCCAGGTGGAGTTGGGTTCATTTATATTTTATTCTCATATCTGCCCCAGTGAGGGTGGTGGCTTGCCAGGATTCCCCCCAGTGGTGCTGGGCTCCAATTTTTATATGCCTAATGCTGCAAAGACAAACACTGCATCGTACCTTCTAGTTGCCTATTCAAGATCACTGAACAGCTCCAGAATAAAAACATCTCCAGTGCTATGCTTACTTACTCCCATCCTCTCCCTGATCTTGATCTAGCTAGCTCTTTTATGATTTCAAGAAGATTTTTAAAAACATATATGCCAGATTTTTAAAGATGTCTTCTGTAGGCTGCTCAGTCTGAATTAGCTAGTTTACCATTGTCAGAGGCAGAAGATCCCCCTGTGGAAGTTTTGCTGGAGTTGCATTGAATCTAGAAACCAATGTAGAAAATACTAGCATCTTTCTGAGGCTTCCATATTCATGATCTTGAAATACCTCTCCTTTATTTAGATTTTCCTCAGTGTATTTTCAGTGCAGTTTGTAATTATCAGTGTATAGGTCTTCATGTTTTTTGTTAAATTTATTGCTGGGTTCTATTGTATAGCATGTATTTTGTATTGTGATTTTATTGTTTGTTGCTGGTGTATAAAACAACATTGACTTTATATGTTGATTTTATATAAGCAATCCTGATCTTTTTAGTTGATTTCTGTTAATTTATATATAGATTCTTTTGGATTTTCTATGTAGACAATGACTTTGTCTGCAGACAATATTAGTTTTTCCTTTTTCTTTTTTTAAGGCTTTCTTTTTATTGTTGCACAGGCTAGAACCTCTAGTGTAATGATGAATAGAAGTGGAAATAGTGCATATCCTCCTTTTAGCCTACATTTCCCTTTTTAGGATGATGTATATTGTATGTTTTATGTAGATGTTCTATGTCAAACTAAGTTCTTTTCTAATTCCTTTTACTATGACTTTTTAAAAATTATGAATGACTGTTGAATTTTACTGAATGCAATTTCAGTGATCTATTAGAATGGTCCTATATTTTTATTCTTTAACATGTTCATGGGTAGATGACATTTAGCTATCTTCTTTTATTTAAGTTTTTATTTTAATTCCAGTTAGTTAACAGACAATGTCATATTGGTTTCAGGTGTACTATACAATAATTCAACACTTTTATATATCACCTGGTGCTGATCATCTTCTAATATTAAACTATCTTGCATTACTAGATAAACCTGACTTGGTCATGGGTGCATTATCTTTTTAATATACTGCTAGAATTTGTTTGCTATAGTTTCATTAAGATTTCTGGATATTTATGAATGAGGAAAATGGGCCTTTAGTTTTTCTTTATTGGATATCTAACTCTGGTTTGAATACTAAAGTTATACTAGACTCAGAGAATAAATAAAGGAGTTTATACAAAGAGAGAATATTCCCTTATTGATTTTATATACAATTAAAACGATCATTTCTTTGAACGTTTAGTAGGCGATGTCTATAACATTTTACATTCCTCACCCCCACCCCCATACTTATTTTTCTGAGTGGGAAGATTTTAAATTACTACTTCTCTTAACTTAAGATTTATAAGGCTATTCAGAAATTTTATTTCTTCTTTTATTAGTTTTAGTAAGTTATAGTTTTCTAAGAATTTTTATCTAAGTTTTCAAATTTATTGGCACAAAGTGGTTGATATATTCCCTTGTTATCTTTATAATGTCTACTATGGTTATATCTACCTATTATTAATTATATTATATATTTCTGAATTTTTCTTGTTTTCATTGGTTTTACCAGAGACTTGTTTATTTTGTTATTCTTTTCAAAGAACCAAGTTAAAAAATATATATATTTATCACATTGTATTTTAGTTACCAGTTTGTCAGTATCCCATTTGATTGGGGGTTCCTTGAAAGCCAGAGAGTCACTCATTTTGCCTGAAAGTAGGTAGCAGATTATTTGCTAAATTAATAATGAAAAATATTTCTATTCAAATTGTATTTATCCATGATTACTGAGTGTTAAATCTCCAAATATGTATGCATGTATGTATGTGTTTATCTATCCTACTTATTTATTGTCAAGTTAGCTAACATACAGTGTAGTCCTGGCTTCAGGAGTAGATTCCAATGATTTATCACTCACATACAATACCCTGCACTCAACCCAACAAGTGCCTCCTCAATGCTCTTCACCCATTTTCTCTACCCTTCCAATCCTCCACACCCATAAACCCTCAATTTGTTCTCTATATTTAAGAGTCTCCTATGGTTTGCCTCCTCTGTTGTATCTTATTTTTCCTTCGTTTCCCCTGTGGTCATCTGTTAAGTTTCTAAAATTCCACATATGGGTGAAATCATTAGATATCTGTCTTTCTGTGATTGACTTACTTCGCTTAACATAATACCCTCCAGTTTCATCCACATTGTTGCAAAGATTTCATTCTTTTTCATTGCCAAGTAGTATTCCAGTGTGTGTGTGTTTGTGTGTGTGTGTACATACCACATCTTCTTTATATGTTCATCAGTTGATGGACATTTGGGCTCTTCCATACTTTGGCTGTCGTTAATAGTGCTGCTATAAACATTGGGGTGCATGTGCCTCTTTGAATCAGCACTCCTGTATACTTTGGATAAATTCCTAGCAGTGCAATTGCTAGGTCTTGGGCAATTCTATCTTTAATTTTTTGAGGAACCTCCACACTGTTTTCCAGAATCTCCAAATATTCTATAATCTGATTTAAAATCCTCAAATTCAAAGAAGAAATTTATACCAAAGCTTTGGTTCAGCTTGTGCTAAATCATTTAGAAAGCTTGTAATTTTGAGGCATTTCATTATAAGAACCTGGCACTCATCTACATAAACTAACAAGAACTTAAAATTCATTACACATTTATGTCATTCTTAAGCTTGACATTCTAGTAAATCTTTAGCTTTCTTCATTTTGGCTTCTATATAAGAAGATCCTCTCTAGTCTGGGTGATTTCAAAGGACACTTCAACAAGCATCTCTTATTTTTCCTTTATTGGCAGTAGGGCTTATGCCTAATGTTAATGGTGCTTCTCATTTTGTCATTTTGGGTTCAAATGCACCTCTATCATAGCCACCACGAAAGGCAGATTTTGGTAGACTTCAAAAAATTTGTTTTGCTTGAAGCTCCATGTTTCATGGCTTGCAAAACATAACAGCCTGCAAATCCTGCAGCAGCAATGGTCAGTCCGACTGCTGCACCTGTCCTGGCCATGACCGGCTAAGCTCCCTGGCCTCCACAGAACATGAGCATGTGGTCAAAGAACCAACTTTTGCTTCTTTTTTTTTTTTTTTAGCTTCTCTGTTATTTTATGTTTTCTCCTTCCTTGATAGTTGTCTTAGCTTCTTAATTTGAGTTTACTGTTTAGCTCTTTTTTCTTACCTTTTTTTAAAAGTTTATTTTTGACAGAGAGAGGGTGTGCGCACACATGTGCATGGGGAGAGGCAGAGAAAGAGTAAGCGAGTGAGAGAGAGAGAGAGAGAGAGAGAGAGAGAGAGAGAGAGAAACCCAAGCAAGATCCATGCTGTCAGCACGAGCCTGACATGGATCTCCATCTCACAAACTGCGAGATCACCACCTAAGCCACAACCAAGAGCCAGATGCTTAACCGACTGAGCCACACAGGTGCCCCACCTCTTCTTACTTTTTAAGAAAAAAGTACACTTGCTGTACCAAGTGTACATTTAGCTCATCAATTTTCAGTCTTTGTTCTTTTCTGATGTAACTATTTTAAGGTATCAGTTTTTCTCAAAGTATCACTTTTGCTGTATCCCAGAGATTTTGATATGTAGTATCTTTATTATCATTCTGATCTAAGTATTTCTAAATTGCCATTTTATTTCTTCTTTGACCCAAGGATTTTAGAGTAACGTATTTTTTTGATTCTGGAATATTCCTAACAATTTTCTCTTTGAATAGTGCTTTCCTCCATTCTTCCAAATCTCTTCTTCCTGAACTTCTACATGTATCTTCCTTGTATTTTTATTTCTTTCTTTATAATATTAAACATACCTATTTTACAGCTTCTGTCTGAGTCATATTTTCTCTCCAATCTTTGTGATATTAACTCTCCTGTTTGCTTTATCTGCTTCTTTCCCTCTTGTGAACTATTTCTTTTGCTGTTTTTTTTGGGGGGGGTGGTTTGTTTTGTTTTGTTTTTGACTGTGAGCTCATCTTTAATAAAGTGTTTTTCCTCTCTGGGTGTTTGGTGTTTCCACATTTGAGGAAGATGGTTTTATATTGGACTCTGCCAAGGCCCTTTGGATCTTATTGATCCAGGAAAAAAAAAATTATTGGCTTAGAATTCCTGCTTTGCAAATCAGTTGTATAAACAGCCTCCACATTTACATAAGGCACATATTTCTAGTTTAATTTCTCATGGATGTCTTTTTTCCATCATCTACAGCCCTGAGTGAAGTGAATGGCATGGGTCCTCAATGCTCCCCTGGGCTGATGGGAAGAGTTTTTCTAGATTTTTCTCTTTTCTTTTCTTTTTGTTGTTGTTAGAGTTGGGACACTGCTCTGAGGTTCTGATTCTGTGCAGGGAGTTTAGCTGCATCTCCCATCTTGCATGAGCTGAGATCAAGTTCTCTCAACTTGCAGGGGTGGTAAACCCTGCTGTTAGCCACTGGGGTTTGTGTCTGGTCTGACACATCTTTAACTCCTGCTCACTCTTCTGTTTTCGACATTCTTCTGCTTTTTTAAATTTTTTGTAATGTGAGGATTCCTTTTCTTTCTTTTGAATTGGACTATATGTTTAAAAGAATTTTCCCTGTGCATATGTTTTTATAGGTAGAGGGGCCCTTCTGTATCAGTTCAGTCTCCCAGTTTGCTGCTCCCTAATATAAGAAGTAGAGATAGGGCACCTTGGTGGCTCAGTCAGTTTAGCGTCTGACTTTGGCTCAGGTCATTATCTCATGGTTTGTGGGTTCCAGTACCACATTGGGCTCTGTGCTGACAGCTCAGAGCTTGGAGCCTGCTTCGGATTCTGTGTCTCCCTCCCTCTCTCTCTGCCCCTTACCTTCTTGTGCTCTGTCTCTCAAAAATGATTAAACATAAAAAAAATAGAGATCAAGGAGAGAAACTTGGGGTCCAATATCACATAAGGGACAGAAATAGGAAGTGAAATCCCACAAGGAGATAGAAGAAACAGAAGGAATAAAACAAGGAGAGACCTAGCCCTTAGGAAACAGAGAGAACAGCTATAGACGGGCTCTCTTATGTGAGATGAGACCAGATTTTCCCAGAGCTGGCATATTGTTTATCCTGCAGACTCAAAAGGCCTCCTTGGAAGGAAAACTCAGAGAACTATAAAAGGAGGGAGATGAGCTGAATTTATAAAGGGAATGAAATACACTGGTCCTCCCTGCTACCAAGGATTAGTTTGGAAACTTCTGGTTGTTCTTGTGAACCTGGGAGGGACTCTCGTGTGCCTTTTTAGCTAAATGTGCCAACATCTACCCCACAGAACCTCCAGAGACAACGAGGGGTTGCATTATTTTATACGTTGGGGGCTGGCTTGCCTGTTTGTAGTCGTCTCTCTGCTGTCTTCATCTTGTTATTTTAGGGCCATATGTGATCTATGTGATAAATAAGAGCAAGCTGACCTTACTTTGATCCTGTTCCTAATCCCACCATTTCTCCTTGAATATTCTTAGCCATTATCTTTTTGGATAATGCCTTTTCTGCATCCCAATTCTACAAATTCAGACACTTAAGATTCCTTTTAGGCTCTGATTTGAAAGCATTTGGAATCTCAGTCCTGGTTCTGTGGATTTTTGTGGCTGCAGAGGCAATCTCGCAGCTTGGAATGTATCTTTGGGCTGTGCTGGGTGAAGGAACCTGTGTGCATGTAGCCATGAGCATGCAATGAGAGATTTTTACATCACTTTCTAAGTTTTCAAACAAGGACCATGTATGTCATCTCACCACAGTCCTGGAAGTGGGTAGTGCTGAAATCCACATCCCCATTTCACAGATGAAGAAACAGGGCCACAGAGGTGAAGTGACATCCCCAAAGTCCACAGCAAATTAGAGATAGAACTGGATTTATAGTCCAGGCACCCCATCTCTGAGCCTGGTGCTTTTCTGCCCACTCCATTCTGTCTTATGCATGTTTGTGGAGGCTTAAGTGGTTGGCTGTTTCTGCCAACCTGCTCACAAACAGCCCGGGAAGTCTCTCTGCCCCTTGTCCTCTCCCCATGCCACACAGTAGGAGAGACTTAAGTTCCTTCCTCCCTTTCTCTCCTGGTTCCTGTACCTTTCAGACATCCACTGCTGCTGCGGACAGACCTCAGACCATGCCAAATGAATCACTGACCCCGTTCACAGAATTTACAACAAAATTTTTATAGCATTTTTGGGTAGAAACAATGGCTAACACCATCTTTCTTGGCACTACTTTTTATTGAATACGGGCTTACAGTCTTTAAATATTTTTTGAATATAGTGCTTTCAATATACAGTTCTTTAGTCATACATATATTTCTTTAAAGCACAAAACTATAACTTAAAATTGAAAGACTATAAATACACATGTATATATTGCCATAAATCTAGAACAATTTTATAAAAATAGAACTCAAATGTCAACTTTATATATTTTGGCAACTTAGCAGTATTGTAAGGTGGCCACAAGCATTTTTATTATGCATCACTGCCCTGAAATGACTATCTCTAGATTTTGTGTTCCATCTCTTTGGGGATGCTTGAAACAGTCTCCATTTCAAGGGTCCCCCAGAGATGCCCATGGCCATGGCTCAGCATTGCCTTTGCATAAAGACTCAGTGCATCCACCTGTTCTTGGAGGGGGAAGACCAGCTTCCAGATTCTTCCTCAGAAAGAGGAGGTGTTCCCTCCTGCCACATGTCCACAACCCAGCACTTCTTAACCCCTCACCGTGTATGGCTGATATCTGAATATACAGAGTCAGTTTCCTTTCCATATGCTCAAAGAATGACAGATGTGAGTTTGGTTCTTTCAAATCAGTGTAAAAAGTTTGAAATAAATTCACCTGAGCACTGCCTGCTGGGGTAACATCACCCTGACAATGGACACCAGTGCCACCTGCTTGTGCAAGGCTCTTGACAGACACGATCTGCAATCTTCATAGCATTGCAAACTTGGGACGTTCTTGTCCCCATTTGATGATGGAGGGACTTGAGTCTCTGGGTATTTAGGTCTTTTGGTCAAGGTCAGTGGGGTAGCCAGACCCCAAAAATCAAATGTCCAGAAATCCATGGAGGGAAATCAGAAGAGAACTCATCCCTACTGTGGTTGTTTGGTGATAACAGACAGGTGGTTTGGGGTCAACTTACATCAGGTGGACAGAAATTCCCCAGACATTCCCAGGACTCTTAGGCTGCTCCTTCCCAAGGGGAGCAGGAAGGTGGAGGTCTGGAGGACTGCACCTACAGACCAGAGGCTTTGAAGGGCAATGCCAAAGTCTCCCAGATCATCCACTAGAAATCCTCAATCTAAAACCAGGGCTCAAGGAATTTACCCTTTGGGGCTGTTTGTGTTTTCAAAGAGCTGAACAAAGGTCCCCCATCTCAGCCCTGCCTACTTCAATAGAGGTCAAAGTGCAGAAAGCTTGCACAGTTGTCCAAAGGGACATGTGCAGGGTCCCTGGGCCAGAGCGCAGAGCTCAGAATGCCTCAGAGCACAGTGAGAATGGGGCGAGGGGTGTTTTCAGGAGTCTCTCACTAGTAGGACAGGAGAAGTTAGTGGTGAAAGCCGAGCTCTGTGCTTCCTCTGGACAGAGATAGGCTGCTTCAGCTATTTGCAGTGTTGCTTTCCCACTCCCTTGCTATTTTAGACTTAGTATGAAAATATTCCCCAACAGGAAGTGCCTCTCTCCTATCTTCTTGATGATCACAACCTCTTGGAACATCCTAAACTCTGGCTCTGTGCATGGTGTGCCCCTCCATCAGGGTTGGCTCTGGATATAGCCATTCCCTCCTCCTGGCCCTACTCCACACCAGCTGTCTCCTCACCTGCCCTCCTCACTGGGGGCTGGGAGAGTCCTCTGCACTCCTCCACACGGGGTTTAGTTAGAATCCCTGGGTAACATCCTCCACATAAAGAAGCCCAGCTGTCTGCAGGTGTCCTGCTTGGATCACTGAGATCATTTTCTGAAATTAATTATATGGTGGTTTTCTTAAAATCCTCTCTTAAAAATGAATAAAACAAGGTGTGCCTGAGTGGGTCAGTTAGTTAAGCAACTCAGGCTGGTCATGATCTTGGGGCTCAACAGTTTGAGCCCTGCGTTGGGCTCTGTGCTGACAGCTCAGAGCCTGGAGCTTGCTTCGGATTCTGTGTCTCCCTCTCTGCCTCTGACTCTCTCAAAAACAAGTAAACATTAAACATTTTTTAAAAAGATGAACAAAACAAAACAAATCAACAACAACAGAAAACCCCAAAGCAACCCTCTCTCTTCTCTAGAAGGCAGGCCACCTATAAGGGCATGATTCCTGTGAAGGGGAGGGGGAAGGAACTAGAAAAAATGTGAGTGGCAGTATCCTCGGGGATGTGGATGCCATGATCAGATTGCTGTGAATCTGAAAACAAAGCCCCCAATCTTCCTCCCCCAAAAGAGGTAATGACCTGGAGTTAGCCTCTTTCTTCATGATTAATGTAGGTACACTGCATGTAACAGGGTGGCTCATTCTTTTGTTGGACGGAAATATCACCTGGACGCACTAGGTCCTGCTCGGGTAGCAAACACCAACATTAAGCTTCTGATACCACGGAGGGAAGGCAGTATAGACGTCGCCATCTCATTGAGGCTGCCTCAGAGCCAGGCAGTCTTATTTTCCAGTACACAGGCCAGAGGGCACCTTGGTAAATAACGACAATTTCCATGAGTAATGAGGGACACGTTCCTCCTAACACTCCTGCTTTGTGTGATGCCTCAGTGCGGTCTCTGTGTAGGGCTTGGAGGATAGGAGCTACTGGAAGCAGGAAAGGGGGTGGGGAGCAGGGCTTTGGCAGGGTCTAGCAGCGGCAGAATGCTGGGTTTGGGGAGGTGAAACCTAGTGGCAGGCAGGAGTCAAGGTTGGTGCCCTTGAATGGGCCTTGTTGCTTTTTCTTTTGTTGCCAATGGCTTGCCCACCGTACACTGGGGTGGACTACACAGGTCCTGCATTTCCATGAGGCTTTCTTCCACCGCTTTTGCAAACTTAGTCGAAGAGGTCTCTTTGCAGCCATGAAAGCTGGAGATGCAGAAAAGGATGCTCTCCGGCTGGGGGTTGTAGCAGGCCCCGTACCCGTCGGGCACCACGGGACCATAGCAGCAAAACATCTCCATGGTTGTGGGCACCTGGAGGAGAGGACAGGTCAGAAGCTGCTTGTTCTGAAATGTAACCCCTGAACTTGCTAGAATGCAGGGCGTTTCAACACCCTGGAGGCCTCGACGGGATATTTGCTTCTCTCTTTCCCACCTGGGCGTTTGACTGAATTAACCAAATGAACCAATTGCTTCAGCATGGATGGCGACAGCCAGAGTCATAAAAACAAACCCGTCTCACCGCACGGTATCAGAAGAAGAGGGTCCATAAGCCACTCCCTGGTTGGAAGTCTGCTGTACTTGGGGAGTCAAAATCTCCCAGAGTGACCTGTGCTGGGGCTCAGGCTGAGTCTTTCCTTCACCAGGGGGCTGTTTGAGGTACCGAGGCAATCAGGGTAATTAACTCAATGGCACCCTGGTGGCACCCAACAGTTAGACTTCCCGGAGTCTAGCTCCCGGAGAGAGTCATTTATGAACAGAAGGAAATCTGGCCTGTCTTCTTTGTCGATTCCCCCCCCCATCCTTAATTACTGTCAGTATTGCCTGGCTGGTCTGATTTTCTCCCCACGGCCCTGCCATGCACAATTACCCAGCATTGGACATTTCAACGATTGCCATGAAACTGGAGTTTTAGTTACGCACCTAATACATTTTGAATTCAGAGTGCTGAGATTTTGTAATCAGGATCACAAATCAGGAAAATGTGTCTCTGAAGGCATTGAAGCCATAAATGTTCATTTCCAGTTGGGAGGGAAAAAAAAACACCAAACCACCACACCCCAAATTAATTTTATTTTCTGGTCTTACAGGGAAAATAAAACACATTCTTGAGCACCTGCAGAGTGGGGTTTGTTTTAAACCTGAGGTTTCTGGGGCTCTGTAGTTGGGCCTTCAGAAAATGGCATCGGCCATTTTAATGGGGCAGAACCAACCGTTAGTCTTGCTAATAGAGTCACCTCATTGTGAGATAAATTTGCCGTGCGACGGCGAAGGCTGTAAAACTGTTCCAAAGCACTTTTTGCCCGTGGATGGTTTCCTGAAGAATTTATGCTGTTGTGTCCTGCCCTTGTTTATTTACGTCTGTGAGCTCACTACCGTAATGACAAAATCAGATTACTGAATGGGCTTTTATCCTCAGACACAACTTTGTCAGCCCCTTTTATTGCCCATGTCCAGCGTTTAGCCGATAAGGTGCAGTTTTAGTAAACTGATGTTTGGGGGGTTGTTTTCTTTCCTAAACTGTTGCCTTCTCTAGTGGATTTCATTCTGTCTTTCTGATGATGGCCCTCCAACACAACGAGCCCGTGGCACTAGTGATGAGATGCTGCCTGGCAGCTTATCACCTGCTGTTGGTCACACAGACCTTTATAATAATGACTGTGACCTGATTAGAGGGTCCTGTCCATGCCAGGCACTTGGCTCGGCTTTCTACCCACATCGTTGCTTCTAGTTGAGTCACTCTAGACCTACTGGGCATCAGATCTTGTGGTCATCATGGTGGAACACCACCCCTCCGGTAACAGATGGAAAGGTAATAAGCATAATGGCTAGGGCACCAGTCCCCATCCAGTCCACCTGTGCCAGGGTGGCACCCATGATTACACCCATTTAGGCGGTGGGGAAACCAGCACTCTGAGAGTTTAAGTCATTTTACTAACGGTCATACAGCTTGTAAGAAGCAGGGCTGGGACTTGCCTGACTCCAACCAGTGTGCTGTAGTCACTTGGTTACACTAAGTGGCCTTTTAGAAAACGAACTGGTTATACTAAATGGCTCCTTGGGCGACAGCTGCACTAGGGCTGTACCTGGCTGGTTGAGAGGACGAACCGGTTACTCATCAGGTATGTTTCATCCGTGAACATCTCGGGCAACTCCTTGCACATGTCCCGGGCCAGCTCCCGCAGCCCCAGCAAGTGATTGTCGATGGCCATCCCTGTTATGGCCTGGGCAGTGAGGGACAAAGAACAGGACATGAGAATGGGCTCCTATGGCCTCCCCCTTCTCTCTAGTCCACCATGCTAATGACAACTGCAAGGTCAAGGCTTGCACTTATCCAGGGCTTGCTGTGGACAGCGGACATGGGTGGCCCTCCAGGACTGACCACTTTACTACTCAGCCTCTGTACCTTGGACCCTTCCTGCATGCACAGGGTGAGTCCAGAGCAGGCTCAGTTCTAACATGAGCATGTCTGAGTTAAAGGTCTATGATCTGAGTATCCCTCACCTCTCGATACCAGCATGGTCACTGCTTTAAATGGAAGGGGTGGGCCAGGCCATCCCCAGTAACTTCTTAGGTAGGGGAGGAGTCTGGGGAGAAGGATGGGTGCTTGGCCCCGTGGAGAGGTGAGGAGGGGGGCCCTGGGATATCACTGGGCAGACTCTCACCACAACTAATACTTTATCCTCCAGCAGAAGTCCAATGAATGAGTGATAGAGGACATTAAGGTCTGTTCCTAAATCTTGGTTGCTATTTCATGGGCCCAGAATCAGCTTAACTAAACAGGATTTATTATCTGAGAAATCATTTTGAGACAGAAACTAGACATCTTAGCAGAGGCTCTGCTGATGTTTGCAAGGGGAAAGCTGGTTGAATGAAGAAAGATTTTTTTTCTTTTTATCATAAGACACTTGAATTCTTATAAAAGGATAAGGTAATAGCAGTGGGGACTCCAGGATTTCTATGTAAGAGGAACTCAGAAGTGGTGGTATGGCCGGAAGTGGGGCAGTGGGGCGGGGCACTCATTTCATATCTTTCCCACTTGAGGTGGCGTGTGTAGCATGCACACTAATTTTGCTTGGATTATATGTTTATTTGGGGCAATTATGGGAGATGATGGAGACTTGGGGGCTACCTCTGGCCCATAATAGTGACCTCTGGGACCACATCAGGGTGATTGTAAATTTTCGGGGGTTCAAAGTTATTTACGATGCCCACTTAGCTGTTAGAGCCTCACGGAGGAGGAAACCTCCATCACAGTGAACTTTGTTCAAGTTTACTAGGCACGTTTTGGGATTTGACAGCTGTTTGTTATCAGTAGAGAACGAATGCATTAAGATGACTCAGAGGCCCCCGTCTCTTCCAATGCACCTAATTATATGTTAAAAGGACATGTTATACAGCCTTGGCTCACTTTAGACGTGTCTTGTTGGGACACAGGGGAGGAACTCTGAGCCCATCTATGAAGTGGGCATACTTCTAATTTCTCTGGTTACTTCTGTCTCATTGCTGATTGGTAGTAGATCTATAGAAGCAGCCGCTCTCTGCAGCAGCCACCCACCCGTCTTCACTGCCTCAAGCTCACTGTAGCAACTGGGGTTGATTTAACAGATTGTTTGGATTAAGGTCACAAGTAGTAATGAGTAGAATGATTCATCGCTCAGTCTTTTTTTTATTCAAGGACTCGTACTTGAGCACCCACTATGTGCCCAAGCCACAGGGTGCTGGGGGTGTGCGTGCTGAAGGAAAAGCATAAGGTGCTGTGAGAGTCTGTGATGGGGCATCTGGAGCACACTTGCTCCTTCACTGGGATGTCCTTTCTCCACGACCAGTCCCAAACACCCCTGCCGGGGAGCTGGAGCCACCCTTGCTTCTTTCCTCTGTCCCTTACCCCGCGTCGCCAACCAGGCGGATTCACCTGCAAAGCATCTGTATAGCTCTCCCCTTACCACTCCGTCTCTTATTTAGCTGTTTCCATCAACCTAAACTAGTTAACACAGTGGAACCCTAGGGCAATGCTCTAGAGGATTTTTTAAATTTTTTTTTAAAAAGTTTATTTATTTTGAGAGAGAGAGAGAGAGCAGGAGAGGCAGAGAGAGAAGGAGAGAATCCCAAGTAGGCTCTCACTGTGAACACAGAGCCAGATGCAGCACTCGAACTGTGAGATCATGCCTTGAGCCAAAATCAAGAGTCAGAGGTGAGGCACCTGGGTGGCTCAGCTGGTTAAACATCCGACTTTAGCTCAGGTCATGATCTCATGGTACATGAGTTCTAGCCCTGCATTGGGCTTTCTACTGTCAGCGCAGATCCTGCTTTAGATCCTCTGTCCCTGCCTTTCTCTGCCCCATGTCTGCTCATGCTCACTCTTTCTCTCAAAAATGAATACATATTAAAAAAAAAAAATAGGGCTGCCTGAGTGGCTCAGTTGGTTAAGCATCTGACTTGGGCGCCGGTCATAATCTCACAGTCTGTGAGTTCGAGTCGGGTCCTAGTCGGGCTCTGTGCCAACAGCTCAGAGCCCGGAGCCTGCTTCAGATTCTGTGTTTCCCTCTTTCTCCACCCCTCCCGTGCTCACGCTCTGCCTCTCTCTCCTTCAAAAATAAAGAAACATTAAAAAAATAAATAAAAAGCAAATGAATTAAAAAGGAGTCAGATGCTTAACTAACTGAGCCACCCAGGTATCCCAGAATGATGGTCAATTAATATATTGATCACCAGTGCAAGCTTATCCTCTGTTGTTTGTATGCAAATGATGGCCCTGCCATGCTGGGAAAGAAACCATTTCTCTAAATAAGGGAACATCTCCCCTTAAAATGTTGATTTCACTATTAGTTTTCAGCCAAGACTTTTCATTCATAGGCAATATGAATAAATAGAAAACGAGAAGGCAAAACCAGCCCTAGGTGGGAATAAATACTGCCTCACCTGCGAACATGCAAGGTGGGCGAGCCACCCCAGTCTGCCAAGCTTGGCCACCATCTCTCACATTTAACTTTTCTTGTATAAACTCTACCGTGCTATAACACATTTGGTGCTATTATTATCACTTTTCCTCCAAAGACCATTCATTGTATTCTTGTAAAATCCATGTAAAAACAAGGGCTGTGTTGGGCCGCCTGGGTGGCTCAGTAGGTTAAGTGTCCGACTGAGGCTCAGGTTATGATCTCGCAGTTTGTGAGTTCAAGCCCTGCATTGGGCTCTCTGCTGTCAGCACAGAGCCCACTTCAGACTCTCTGTCCCCATCTCTCTATACCCCTCCCCACTTGTGCTCTGTCTCTCTAAAAAATAAATAAATAAATAAAGATTAAATGAGTGCTGTGTTACCTAGGTTCTAAAACTAAGAAAAAAGAGGGTCTGAGAGGCGTGGCCTTGGCCAAGTCGCTGGGCCAGCTCTCACCCATGTCCTGTGCCATGACCCTGCTCTTGAAGGCCCAGCTCTGGGCACAGCCCACAGCCATGAGTTCACCTGAGGGGGGCGCCACCTCACTCACCATGACTGTGTACTCAGTCTGGGCTCGGATGGCATCCTTCAGGAGCAGCAGCTTCTCTGAAGCCTGTCAACAGACCAGAGATGGGGCTACTCAGTGACAGCCAAGCTGCAGGAGGTGGTTGTCCTGGAACCCAGCTCACAGCTGCCTCTCTGCCGCCCCTCCCCCCGCCTCCCCTCCCCTCTCCCGCTGGAGACTCTTTAGACAGAGCAGGACTTACCAGCATAGTGGCCTTGTGGTCAGTGATGGCTCTCACAAAACTCAGTGCCTCTGGAGTCGCCGACCGAATGTTGTCCACGCGGCCCTCCTGGAATCGGCGAATGGAGGCACTCTCATAGGTGGGGACAAGTCTCCCGTGGAGCCTGCATAAGATGAAAGATGAATGGGAACCGCGGTTGCAGTCTCAGGAAACCATAAACGCTGAAAGAAAAATGGCCTCGGCAGGCTTTATTTTTACAGTCCTGTCTCTATGTGACATAGTATTTCATTTTAATGTTAATAGAATTCTGGAGGAGATTTCCCAAAGAGGAGTGCCGGGGAGTCGCTAATACGACTTTCATACATTTGGTGACACTGTGTGGATATAAAACAAAGAAGTGACTGGTAACTTCTCAAAACTTCCCAGTCTGGTGGGAAACCTAGAATTCTCTTCGAGATCTGATGAGTGTTTGATTAATAGCACAGAATGGAATAACTGTGCAATTAATCATTCACACCCTTGAGGGAATCCTGTTTTATTTAGAACAATTCAAGCGTGACCCATGGGCCGAGGCAGGGAGGGGGCTTCAGTGGTCATGAGCAGAAACTGCTGCACAGGCCCGCTGGTCCGGGGCCAGGGGACCCTTGGACACCATCCTGATGTCTGGGACGGGAGCCACTCCCACACCAGCCAGGAAAAGTCCTTTCCTTAGGCATGTGAGCCGTGAGCATGCCTAGGCTTGCATACCTGGCTGGCACACATCTTTCTTACCAGTCAGTAAAGTCTTTGGTGTTGGGGGTGGGGAGGAGAAAGACACAGAATCACAGAGGGGCAGTGACAGCCCAAAGTCACACACAAGTCATGGTCCTGCATCTTGGCCTTGTCAGGGCATGTACCTCCCATGCGGGGTGAACTCTAGGGGGAGAAAGGCCAAGTCTGATTCAGCACAGTGCTTGGCCCTATAACTTGGTGAGAAGGTCAATCAACTTCCGGTACACTTAGGTCTCATTTCCCTGGGAGACAGGACTTTGGCAGGGAGCTAGTTTCTTCTATCTCTATGGCCCCTGGAGGCAAACACCAGGCTGAGCACAGAAGTAGATGCCATCACTGGCTAGTCACTGATCAACCCCAATTTGGGCAGCTTCCAGGCTTCTGCAGAATCTAGGGGCAGATTAAAACATTTTTTTGATTATGGTTTAGACTCTGAAGACTGTTCTCCATGGGAAGCAGATCCTATTTGGGCTACTAAAGGAGCCTCTGGCCATATCCACTGCTGGCCACGTCCAGTGCAACAAAGATCATTAAGGGTGGAGAATGTGGAGCTCTGTGCGGGGTCCACTAGCCCCCTCCCAGCATTGGGTCTGAAGTGCTCTCTGAAGTAACATCTGCCAGTGTCTTTGGCTGTGGTTCCAGCAGGACCCTGACCACATGGCCCATTTAAGCCACGTGCCAGTATCAGAATGGTGACTGTGGTTCCAGACACCAGGTCCTGCCTCAGCTCAATGCCAGCGAGGTCTCTTTGTCCCCATAATAAGCACAGGCCTCGTGTGGGGTGACATCAGCCTTCCCCAGTAGTTCCAGTGCTCCGAGTGGCCGCAGCCACTTTTCTTCCCTGTGAGTTACCACCCCTCTGGGGGAAACTGGGATGCTGTGTCCACACGGGGACTGTCAATCCCTGCCTGGGCCTTATTGTGACAGGTCACTTTATGCTCCCTGTATATACTGCAAAATGCAAGCAAGTCCTGGTGGAGTAGTGCTATTTATCGCCTATGCTGGTTGATGAGTGCTCCTCCAGGAGCACTAGAACCTACAGGAGCCAGGCTCGTCTTCAGGATGATCCACTTTGCATTTTAGTTTCAGCCTCTTATCAAAGACTGCTTGGGTCACTGCCTTCAACCCTTACTCCCTTACTACCTTCACTTCACCCCTCCCCCAGCAGAGAGCTACCACCGCAGACTTCTCTAAGCCTCAGACTTGACTGTGCCACTCCCAGATAAAACTCCTGTCGTGTCTTCTCATGTCTGTGGCGCGGCCCCTGATGCCTACTCTGTGCCAGGTATGTGAGAGGCTTGGGAGAGACAGGCTAGAAAACAAAAATCAACAAATCAACAAACAAGGTAGCTCACACGAATGACAACTGCCATGACAGAAAAAGAGGACACACGGGATAGGGTAGAGAGCTGGGTGGCGAGGGCTGCTTTAGAAAAGGGGGTCATGGAGGCCTCTGAGGGCTCACACCAGGGCAGAGACTGGGGTGGAGGGAGGAGGTGGCATGTGAAGGTTGGTGATGGCAGTGGGTGGGTGGGCGGAGGCACAGCCAGAGCAAAAGGCTGGAGGAGGGAGAGAGCTCGGGAGTAGGGCTCAGTGGAGGCTAGTTCACAGGGAGCCTTTCTAAGCCTGGACTTTGTTCTAAACATGGTGGGAAGCCACTGGGAGGGTTCAAGGTGGTGGTGATAGAATCTGATTTGCATATTTCATGGTTTTACAAAGATGGGAGTGGAAGCAGAGACCCCGGGGGAGCGTGCTTTCAGCTAAGCTGTTGTTTAAGATGATGGGGGCTGGGGAGGAGCTAAATGCGATGGAGATGGAAGAGGGGGTGGGGACAGTGGGGGGGGGGTGCTGTCTGAGAGACACCTGAAGGATGACCTAGTGGTGTCACTGGTGGGGGGTGAGAGACAGGGACAAATCAAAGATGAGCTCAAATTCTTTGATGTGACCCACAGTGGAGGCGAGGGGCATGCTGGTTCCACGTCTTTATCAAGGAACAGGGCACAGCTAGAGGCTGGGTGAGGGCAGAGGGTGGAGGCATCAGCCTCCATCACCTGCGTTGATAGCTCAGCATTCTGGCCCTTGGAGCTCTGTGTACCTGGGCCATTGTGCCGGCAAATTCCTGACTGTGATGCTTTTCCTTCTCTTTTCTGAGACTGGATTCACACTTTGAATCCCAGTCAGATGGCACCTCCTTTCAAAGCCAGCCTGCCCTGGTCCTCCCATCTCCTGGGCCCGCAGAGAGTCATTCCTCCCTCCAGGATGCTTCTAGACTCTAGAGCCTAGAGCAGCTTGTCCGTCAGCCCACCTGGGCAGAGTCGTTCTGCCAGCAGGCTTTGCTCACCTGTAGAAGGCCAGCTGGAGGGCCACCTGAATGAAGGCATCAGGACTGCATTTCTGCTTCTTAATGAATGCTTTCCCGAAGATGTCAAACTTATAAACAGTGAAGTCGAGATTCTTGACTATTCTGTGGAAGAAAAAAAAGAGGTGCTGCTATGTGCAATATGGAATGCACACACCACAGAGTCTAACCAAGTTGCTCAAGCAGGGTCTACACCCTAGCACTCTGGAAGTTGAGGACACAGTCCTTGCCCACCAGGAACATGCCGGATGTCAGAGACAGGCCTTGACATATGGAAGTGGCAGAGAGAACGCCAGACTGGGGCTCCTCTGAGCTGAAGGTGAGGCTTGGCCAGGCAGGGGCAGTGGGGGAGGGGCTGGGGGCACAGGATCTGAGAGACATTTGCATGGGCAGGGAGAACTGTGCCCACAAACAAAATCCTAGAAGCCGGTTGCCCACAGAAGCGGCTCTGAAGGAGGTCATTCATGTGACCTGTCTGGGAAGCTGTGTCCCCCATCCTCAGATTCTTTGGCATCCTGGCAATTCTGCCAGACTGGGCACACCACCTTTGCCCAGGGAAGAGCCTCTCAGATGGCTGTAAGGCATGTCTCTTCACAGAGACTCTTCCCTGTTGTTCTATGAGAGGAAAGACCTGGGGCCGCCCTGCTGGTCACGGCTGCACCAGCAAGGGCTGCTCTTCTGGGCTTGGCTGGTGACTGTAAAGCCCGGAAACTACTACTGAGCCTCCCGTGGCACACCCAGGTCCTTACTGCCCGTGGGTCACTGTCCAAGAAACAAGTAGATTCCCCGGCGCTACACTGAGACCCCTGAGTACCTGTCATTCCCCGAATGACCAGTATCTTCCTTCATGAGCTTGGGGTCTGGGCTGACTGCTGTTGGAATATCATCTGGCAGGGTCTACAATGACTGTATGTGAACACAGAGCCCTGGGCAGGCAACCCCAAGCCCCCACTCACGTACTTCCTCAGGACGCAGGTGTCCTTTGCCTGCCCCTCTTTGAACTATTCTCCCTTCCTCATGGGAGCTCAGCTCTCAGTGGGGCCATGGCAGGTTCCGGGGACTTTGAGAGACTCACCCCTCAGTCCAACCCATTAGCCTGTCTCTGGACAGGCTGAGTTCATGGCCACACAGCCACCTGGCTGCCTCTTGCCCAAGCTGTGCCCACGCAGACCCTTCCACAGGCAGCTCAGGACCCCTGAGGCTCCCGCTGCTTTCCCAGCCTCAGGCCTCTCCTGGCTCCCCACCTCTGGAAAGAGAACCTTGGGGGCCCCACTCAGATCTCTGAAAGTGAGTAGGGGTTTTCTCCACCCAAGGTTGGCTGGTCCACCAACTCACTCTCCTAGAGGCCTGCTCATTCCAAGAACAACCCCGTAAGGTTGAGAGATCAGCACCATTTATAGATGAACACCCAGGGCTTCTCTTGCTCTCCCCCTACAGCCAGTCACTCTCTAAGGCAGCCTGCAGTAGCTTGTCCTTTCTACCCTTTGAGCCTGGCCATGAGGTGTCCCGCTCATGCATGCTCTTCCCACAGTCTCCTCATTGGCTCCCTGAATCCCCCTGCTCAAAACCCTCCAGGGGCTCCTCACCACTGCAGGACAACTTCCCTGCCCCATAACACAAGAGGAGCAATGTATTCACAATATGGCCTCAACTTCCCTTTAGTGCCTCAGTTCTGGCAATTCTCTCACTAGTTGGCTTCCAAGCCTGCCCGGATCTTCTAGGAACCTGTACAAGCTTCAACAAGCTGCCTTTCTACCTCTTCTCCTCTGCCTGCACCACGAACTCCTATCTGTCCTTCAAAGCCCACCATTGCAGAGCGTCTCACAATGTCCTGGTAGAATTCCACTCCTGTATCCTCTGTGAGTTCAGGTATGTATGCCTTTCTCTGGTTTTGGCATTTTATTGTGGCACACATTTTGGTTTGGGGGTTTACTGGACATTTGGTCTGGAAGTCTGGGGGAGCATGGACGGCAGGCTTTGGGGTATGTTCATTTTGGTGTCCTCAGCCTTTCCATAGTCCTGGCACACTTTAGAGTTCTGCACATGTTTGATGAATGAATGAATGAGTGAATGAATGCATCATGCTTGCTTAGCGAATGAGGTAATAAACAACCAAGGTCCAGACCTAGTTGCCAGCCTACAGCTCACTCCACAACTTGCCACATTCTAGCACTGGCCCACCCAGAGATGCCCACACCTATCCCAGGCCCTCCTGCATGGTCCTGTTAAGGGTCTGGACTGCCTCCCTCCCCTTGGGGAAAAAGGCCTCCTTGTCAAGTTGCAGTGTAAATGCAAGCAAATCAAAATAGCTTGGATTCAAATGACCTATTCAAACCAGTTGTTTACTACTCCCCCACACCAAATCAGGGGAGTGATTTCCCTGCCTTGACTCTGCTCAGTCAGGTGAAACCCACAAAAAAATAGCTTCATATTTGCATTTTATGGAAATGATGGATACTCCAGCAAGGTTATTTCCCCGAGACTTATAACTCCCCTTTAGTTTGAATACATTTCCATGATTGGGGGGTGGGTAGTGGGGGTGGGCGAGGGGAGGCAAAAGAGTTGGGGTCTTTGGAAACTTCCAGACTGCCTCATTAACCCCAGGGGGAGGGGTTTGTGGTGAGGGTGGGCACAGGATGACTCCAGAGCATCACCCTAAAAGAGACTTGGACTTTGTACCGTTGAAGTTTTTCTGCTGAGGAGGCTAAGAGGCCTTGAATTTCCGGGGAGCATTTCCAACGCAGCCTCCTGGGGGCCGGGAGCTCGCTGACGGAGTCGGCTCGGACCAGCTTCTTGCTGCTCTTCACCCTGCAGACACAGAGAGGTGACCTCCCGAGGCCCTGGGAGCTGCAGGCTGCCGGCAGCTCGGTTCTCAGCTGCTGGAGTTTCAGTGGGCACGAGCTGTCCCCGGAAACAGTCTGAGGCTCAGCAAAGCCACTTAGATGAGCACAGGGCAGAGCCAGGATTCCAGCCAGTCTGCCAGGCTCCAGAGCCCAGTATTTTTTCTCATGTTTTCCCACTCCACTGCTTTCCACCACTGACATTTATGAAACCCTAAGAGGGAAACTGAAGAAGCAAATTGTGTTGTTTTGTCCATGAGGGCTTTTAGGGATCTTAAAGAGTTCTTAAATCGTGGAAAGGATTTAGAACTTAGATTCACAGAGAAGATTCTGGAAGGAGAGAATGGGCAAACCATGAAGAGAGGAGAGGAGTCATTGTGTTTAAAGGGATAGAGAAGCACCCAGCCTGGCCAGCTTGGAAGCTAGGAAAGAGACACAGCCCAAGGGGATGGAAGGACGTGGGAGCTGCTCTCCTCCGGCTGGGTCAACAGTCAGCCCAGTGTTGACTCAGAACAGCACTAGGTGTTGCTCTGAGCCTCGCTGGGCCAAAGCAGGCATTCTTTTTTGGCTGAGAATTCTTTGTCAAGCTTTCTCCTAACTGCCCCAAACCTGTTGTGCAGTATGCCCGGCTCTGTCCGTGGCAGATAAAGTGTATGATGTCAAGCTCGTTTTCAAATCCATCTTTTGCTAAGACACTTTCCAGACGAATGCAGCCCCCCGAATGGACACCTAAATTTTTCTTGGCCTAGCTCGGCAGCCCCTTGGCAGTCTGGCTTTGCCTTCTACGGCTGTGCGAAGGGGCCCCGCCCCCAGACTCACATGTGCTTGAGCAGATGCTCTGTGCACTGCACCAGGACGATGCCGTCGAAAGGGGAGTGTTCGCACACCACGCCACAGGTGCCGTCTCGGCTCACCACGAACTGCAATGAGAAGAGAGAGGTGAGGGCATGTCCAGTGGTGTCTGCATTTCAAACTGGCCTCTTAGCTCCAGGCCAGGTGACCTGGAGGAGACTCTCCTCCAAGGACACGAAAGCACAACATCTCCCCAAAAAGAATGCTTCTGGAAATTGCCATGACCTGAGAAATATGCGGGCCTCAAGGCAGCTCTGTTGTGTGACCTCCTTCCCAGAAGTGCTCTGGGCCTTGAAGGTAGTGCCCAAGGTTCTCTGGCTGAAGTGGCCCAGGCATCCCTGAGAGCTCACACTGAAGCTGTACATACCTTCCTCAGGTCGTGGGCAAGTTCCCTCAGCTTCCATTAAGCCCTGTTTCCCCATCACGGTGCACACTGAGGCCACAAGCCTGTACAGCTTTGTGTGGTTATGTGTCTGAGTCCACGCTGTGTGTCTGGCCACCTTTGATTTTATTCCCAGGATCCAGACCAGTGTCTACCCCAGAGTAGGTGCTCAATGATTTTGTTGAACGAGTGACTAAAAGATAATGATCCAATTCAGATGGTGTGCGGATCCCCTAGGGAGAAACAGTCTCTTGCTAGGAGTGAAGGAAAGGTGCTCTGAGGATACTCCCTCCCTGCTGCCTATGCTTCGAGTCAGGGACTTGGATTCCAGGTCTGCCACTGCCTCCTGCCAGCCGGGCCACAGTTAACAAGGCATTTCAGCTCTCTGGCTTCAGTTTGCTCCCATTTAGAATGGATCCCAGTTCACAGAATTGCTATGAGGGTTAGAGAGAAGGTATAGGAGAGGTCTACATGAACTGTGAAGATTTTACCAAGACTATACTTAGCCGACTTGGAAAAAGGACACACTCAGCATATATAGAAGTGCTGGGAGAAAATAATGAGGAGAATGAGACCTGATGGTTAAAGACCCCAGATAAGGTGGAGCTGCCCACAGCGGCTCAGCACGGCATCGCACTCCAGAGAGTCTGGTCCACCGTCCAAAAACAAACGAGGAAACACGCAAGCTACTGATTTTTACAGATACTCTTCCAGGGTGCTGTAACTCTCAATTACATGTGAGCTGACTCTCCTCATGTCTCACACGACGTGCTGGTGACCCGAATCTTTCCTCCCATTCTTCAATCTTCCCACATTGTCTTTCTCAAAACTCATACCTTGCAGATTCTCTTCTCTTTTACCCAGTGTCCCCTGCTTTCCTGTCCTGAGACAGCTCTTAATCCTTTCAATTCAGGTCCCTGCCTTTTGGGGTCCTCCAGCTCACCTGATCGTCTGTCCTGCCTGCAAAAAGAGCCCAGAGGTAGGCACAGTCATCCATGTGAGGCAGGAAGGGAAGGCTGTGCCCACTCACGCATTAGTGAGTTTCTATCCCTGTCACTAAGAGAAAGGGAGGAAAACAGTGCTTTTTAAAAACCACCCCCGAGGCTCGCTATGTTTCCGGTCCTGTACATCCATTATATCATTTCATTCCCACAGCTGCTCCATGAAAGATTACAAGCCATTAGCACCACCGGTGGAGGCTAAGACAGCCAGTGCCACAGCAAGAGAACTCATCAGAAATAGCAGAATCAATATGCAAACCAATAAAAAGCATAACCAGATGGAGGGGCCAGAGTAAGAGAAAAATGAGATGTTGCCTAGAAATGCTTCTCAGTATGAGCAATGTTAGCCCAAAGCATAGAGATCGCTGGTATTTACCATGGTCATTGTGAGAGTGGGGTGATTTTAAAAATAAACAAGGTTAGATTCAGTGATAGCCTGGAGAAAAAAAGGATGGAGAAACAGGAGGGAATGGCCCGACCCCCACTTCATCCACACTTGCATGAGTATTTTACTCCAAGTGAATGTCTTGATTTTGGGTTGATGTCATGTGAACAAAAAATATATGAATTGCTTTATTTCACTTTATGACTTCCCTCCTGTGGAGATGCTGGGCTGTTCTACTTCTCAGGGATGGAGGGAGGTGTGTTGAAACAGCCAGGCCAGAGTGATAGAGATTTGGAAAAGTTGGCCTCTCTGGACATTGGACATGATGCGTGCCAAATGTGTTGAGGATGTGTTCAGTGGGACCCCTGGGATGTCTCTTACCTTATAGTGTGTGAAGAAGGATGGGGAGCAAGCCCCAGGTCTGACTTGGAGGTCCCACATGCCTGGCACAGGCTGCAGGAAGGTTAGGGGTTTGAGTTGGGTTTGGGCATTTGCTCCTGAGAAGCGTCCTGGCCAGTCCAGGGGCTCACACCGGCCAGTGGCACATTTCCAGGGGCTCAGCTCCCTTGGCCCCCACTGCAACTTCCTGGGGAACACAGGACAGCGAGCGAGCCTGCCAGATGTGACCATGTGCCAGCTCGGGCCCCCTGGCCACGCCACTGGGGAGGCTTACCTGCAGGGACTTGTCATACCAGCGGTTCGCCCCATTCTTGCTGCAGCCTCCTCCATGAAGGAGCTGCAGTGCCCTGTTGGTGTCGCTGAGCTCCACGCCCCCCGGGGCGTCCAGACACACCAGGCAGATGCTGCGTTCAATCATGTCCAGTGCATCCCGGTTGGTGGAGTCTGCAGGCCAGGCAAACAATACCTTACCACCTATTCCCCAAACCCTAGGTTTGAGGTCCCCTCCATTGAGCCCCACATATCACAGGAAGACACCCACCCCTTGAGCCAGTCCCCACCCCTCTCGAAACCCCAGCGGGCAGGGGGTGAAGTCAGCCAGACTGTCCTGAGCTTCTGTGCGAACACCAGCAGCCAGCTGACTCTCTGGGTCTCTGCAAGAGCCCCACTCACTCTTCAGCTGTGACCAGTTCTCCCCCTAGATGGGTGGTCACTGGCCCTGCCTTCCAGGATGTGGGAGCTCATGCGGGACCTTCTCCACGGATGTTAGACCCTCGGGCCAGCTTTTGCCAGGGGAGGAGCTCCAATACCCCCCCCCCAAGCCTCCCACCCCACTATGGCACTTGAGAGCCACATCTGACACATAGTCAGGTTTATTTGTCCTGAACTATGATTTTTGAATATTCGTTGCTGAAATTTAAAAATCAGTCAGTTTCACATGGAAAGCTGAAGTGAGGGATTCAAGATGTTGCCCTCCTTGCCCCCTGCCACCTCGGCAGTTATCCCAATGCAGAGGGCACAGGGAAGGGCCGGGCTGCCCTGAAGCCAAATCCAGGTGAGCCCACTGGGGCCATTTCAGGGGTGTGGAACTCATCAGGACAAATAGGCTAAAAGCCACTGGGTTGTGTGGGAGAAGTGTCACCAAGGCAGCTTGACTTCTCCATGGGGGACATTGGGTGTGGGGTTTCTCCTGGAATAGAGCTGAGCCAGCCAGATGAGCTGACCTGGACAGCCACTGCCTCCTCTATCCAGACTTTTGGGTTGGATGCTGTAACAGGATGAGGTGCAGAGTTACCCCTCCCTCCAAGTCCCACAGTATTCTGTGCATGGAAGATGGGGTGCAAGGTATTTGGAGGCAAAGGGGCACCATGTGGGAGAGACTGCTGGCCGCAGATGGCAATGTCCATTCTCCCTTTAGTCACGGAGTGCCTGCTTTTAGCTTGGCACAGGGAGAACCAGAACTAAGCTACATTGCCCAGCCTCCCTTACCATTAGGGGTAACTGTGCATCTAAATTTTGCCAACAGCATTTAGCAACACAATGTGACATCTTCTAGGAGACTTCCTTAAAGATAACCAGCATGTGCTCTTTGCCCCTCTTCCCACTTTCCTCTATCCACTGCTTGGAACATGGGAGTGATGGCTGGACCTCTAGCCTCCATTTCGGACCATATGGATTTGAGGCTACATCCTTGCAGTGAGATGGAAGAACCCTAGGCACCATGTGTCAGCTCTGGATGGCTCACTTCTGGTGTACACGAGAGAGAAACCTGTTTTCTTTAAGCCACTATTATTTTGGGTTTTCTGTCACATATGGCCAAATCGAATCCTAACTTATACCATCTGGTGATGTTGGGTTCACATTCTCATGCTACAAGAACTAGGTAGAGCTGAGAAGCTGCACCCTTGGTTTATCATAGTCCTCTCTCATTCATTCAATCCCCTTGATCCCTGTAGGTATTGAAATTTGAGGTCCCTGTCCAGGAGGCTGTTTGTCAGAGAGAAATATTCTGGGGGCTGAAGAGCCCTCCAAGATGACAGTCAGGATGCCCCTCCCTCTTGTCCCATCGAGACAGGCACTTGGGCAGGCCCTGGTCCTGAGTGCTGGTCCTTCTATTTCCTGTAGTCAGCTCAAGCTGAAGCACGTAGCTCTCTATATATCCAGCCATACATACCTCTCTGCTCCTATCTTTCCCTTCCCTATTGGGATCCACTTACTGCTGGGTCAGTACTCTCTCTTTTAGAGCCCCTGGCTCTGAAAGCTTCTCTTCTTCCAGAGCCTCAAGCCAAAAATTATGCCCATCATCTCTCAGAGCCCTCTGGAATCTGTTTCTCTGAAGTCCAGGGAATTGTGGGAGCAGGTGTGGCTTCCACACCCTAAGGTTCGAGGTCTCCCCAGAGCCTCTGTCTGCCAGCCAGGTCCTGCCTGTGGGTTGGAGCCAGGCCAACAGCACCTTCCCTAAGTCAATGGGAGGCTGAGTCCATACACAGCCTGATGCTGCCAATGGTAGCTTGTCCTTCCTTCTGTCCAGCTAGGGCCCTTGATATGGTTCTGTCTATTCCTCCTGGCTCTTGGCCTCACCCCAACCTTTCTGGGCTGCACCTTCACTCCCCCACCCCAGAGCAACAAGCCCCGAGTGGGGTTGTTGTCCTGGGCACATGGAGGTCAAGGCCACTTGGGTGTTTCCTGCTCTGCC
Organism: Suricata suricatta; assembly: GCF_006229205.1. Classification (NCBI taxonomy): domain Eukaryota; kingdom Metazoa; phylum Chordata; class Mammalia; order Carnivora; family Herpestidae; genus Suricata; species Suricata suricatta. The sequence continues at coordinate 147,952,398 of NC_043701.1, read as the reverse complement.
CACGTGATTTCTCCAGTTCATTAGAGGTGTCCACACATAATCTCATGTGAAGAGAGTCTGCAGTCCCCACCCATCCCCTTCCTCCCAATTCTTGCAAATTCCTCTCACAGCAAGTCTCACTCTGGGAAGGAGGTTGACAAGCAAGCCAGCCCATCCTTGGGTCATCTGCTCCCCACTTCCTTTCTAGATGAGGGTTTGGAGAGAGCACTGCACTTTCAGAACCCCTCTTGATCTCAATGGGGCCAAGATGACTCATTAGCTTCTGCATGGCCTCCTGGAATTTCCTGGAGTCTGATCAACTTCCAGGCTTTAGGCCATGTCCTGAGGATCTAAGAGTTTACCAGTTTAAGCCCTGGGGAATTGCTCTTTTCTCTACTCCCCAGTGTGGTGCTGTCACTGGGTTACCCTCTTCAGCCTGAACTGACTCCTATTGCCCACAAGGTTGAATCTAAATATAGCCCTTTGAGCCCCATGGGCTCATCATGCTACCTTTCTGGGGTCACCTCCCTTGAATCCCTGCATGGACCTCATACCTCCTGCTATTCCCTAGACATCTGGGCTCATTCATCTCTACAACATAGCATAGGCTGTCCCTGGATGAGGGCTCCTCTCCTACTCTGCCTATCAAAGCTTTATTATAAACCTTTCCCAAGCTCCCCAATCCTTTAACAGGGCTAGTCCTGTGCCTGATAAGGGGGGGGGGGGCGTGCAGCCCAGACAGAATTCCTGTGCTTCAGAACCCTTCACACTCAGAGCATGCTGGCTTGGCTGCTTGCTCAGTGCAGGCAAGGAGCCTCTGCTCAGTTGAGCAGGCTGGCCTCATAGCACCTGAGTTCAAGGCTGGACCAGTCCCCTCTATACCTGTTGTCTCTTACTGCACTCTGCATGACCCTATAGCACAAGACTATGCTTCTGACCTCAGACCTCCCTATGCTTCAGGCAGTCACACCAGTCCAGCTCCAGAAACCCTGAGCTGATCCATTCTCCCATGTCTGTGAGCTTGCAGAGGGTGAGGCCTGGGTCCCCAGTCCAGGTGGGCACAGGAAAGTGTCCATGACTGGCAGTGGATTTGAGTGTACATGAACAGTGAGGCTGAAATCTGTGTACACAGCTCAGAGTGGGAGCCTGGAGGAGCCCATCTGGCAAACAGGAAAGGCCCATGGCCCCTTGAGGGTCAGAAAACCACTACCCATGGGGCACGAAGCCTCATGGGAAGGGGCAATGATACGAGGTGGGGAGTGGATGGAGATAGGGAAGGGATAACTTACCCTTTGCAAAGCTCCCAGCCCCGCCCCTCTCTGCTCCAATAGGAGTCCCTGGCCAATGGCTCTGGTGCCCAGCCCTGCCCTAGGAGACTGTTCTGAGGGTTCCTTTGGGCTCCCAGGCTGGCTGGTGACTTCAGAGCATGGAGAAGCCTTGGCCAGGCTGGGATCCAATTTAAGTAGGCAGAGAGGAAGGGAAAAACATGTCAAGTGGAGATAACAGTGCTGGAAAAGGTTCTGAGGGCTGGGGTGTAGACACCCAGGCTTATGGGTGGAGCTTGTGGGTAAGCAGATTACCCCCAGATTATAGGTAAAAGCATGTAAGATGTAGGTGAGCCTGAAGAATGTAGTAAAGTGATGCTATTAGCTAACCTTTGTTGAGCACCTACTATGTGCCAGGCATCTATTGAAGCCTTTATATTGATGAACAGGAGATAGGCATTTTTATCATCCCCATTCACAGAGAAGCTAAATGTCTTATATCAGGTCACCCAGTAAACGGAGGGAACTAGACCTGATCCCAGGCATGCAACCACAATGCCCAGGCTGGGAACAGATCCGGAGCATGGGTTTCATTCAGCAACAATAAGGAGCCACCAAAGAATCATGGGCTGGGGTTGATATGATCAGAGCAGAGTCTAGGATGCCTGGAAGCTTGGGGAGGGTGTGGGTCTGGAGGCCAGGTAAAGGGCCATGGGTAGCCCCAATGCTGCATACCTTGGCCCTGTTGGCCATGTCTCAATGAGCTCTGAGAGCCCAGGCTGGGTATCTGCCTACACTAAAATTTCCTTAGAAATAGCCCCAAAGCTATTTCTTTAGAATGGCTCCTAAAGTGGAGCAGGCAGGCTATAGCTTCCCCTGGAAACTCAAGGCAGGCCTGTTCAGCCAGGATGCTGGGGCGTAGGCTTAACACATCCTCTGGGCAGGAGAGCAGAGGCTTTGCGCACTCCTTCCCAGATGGACAAGAAGCCAGCAACAGACAGAGACATCTCCCCAGGCATCAGGGCTACAGCCGCCTCCAGGAAAGAGAGAGATGGACCCCGAGGAGGGGCTGAGCATGCGGGTTGTGCAGAGCCCCAGAGCTCAGCACCAACCAACAGTAACCAGGTCCTGGCTCATTAAACAGGGTGAGATGGGAGCAGGACAGCAGAGCTGGGATGCCAGGTGGCCTTGCAAATGAACTCCCTGCATACAAGTAGCTGATCGGTCAAAGGCTGACAAGTTTATCGTGTAAGGCAGAAAATGAACTACCCCCAAGCCCATCCACCATGACTCTGGCCCAAATGTAATGGAAACGGGAGGCGGTGGACTGGAGGCATGCGGCAGGAGCCGTTTGTCTTGTGACATTCTCATTGAGCACATGGAGGTTCGTTTAATGTGGTAAATCAATCTTCCTCAAGGAGCCCCTGCTTAATAGTGAGAAGTCAGAGTTGAGTAATAGGAGGAGCTAGCTCTGCCACCCACGCCTGGGGAATTGACAGCTTCGGTGACGCGGAAATTCCAGAGGCCACAAGGCCTTGGAGGGCCCCGGAGCTTCTGTTGGAGACCGAAAGCTTACAGACTGTGACTAAAGTGAGCAAAAATGAACAGAACAGAGCACCTCCGTCGTGGAGGGCTGCAGAACTCAGGCGCTGCTCCCCAACATCTCCCCCTGTGCACATACATGCACACACACTGTTCTATTTCGGACACTTGCCTTCTCTGGTCTATCCTCTGGGAAGGTGGCTCAAGTCTGATCCCTACTGTCCTGCCTCATGTGGTCTAGGGAGATGGAGACCCTGGGCTCCTTTTCCGAGGCTTAAAGCTTCTAAACCTTTATCAATTCCATCTGAGCAACTTTTCTGCCTAGATAAAGGGGCTATCTCTCCTTTTGGGATGGAAATTTGCTATCACACATCCCATATTCTTCTCTACTCCATGGCTTATAGAATGATCGTTATGCTCCCAGTTCCCAAAGGTTATGAAAAGTCCAACAAAAGTATTTCTTGCTCAATAAGACCTGGCACTTGCACAGCAGAACTGCTTTGACTTGAGTTACAAAATCCCCTTGAATGAGCTCAAAAGGAGGGACTTCTGCTTGCAGAAACATTGAGTGGACTCTTCCCTGTTCCTTCTACTAAAAACCCTGCATATTCTATTTAAAACAAACATAAGAAGACTCTGAACGATGGAGACAGATGGATGAGCTGGGGACCTCAGGACCCAAGGAACAACATGATGGTGAATTCCCTGGCTGTTCCAGACTAAATTGTGTCCCATCTGCCCTGAAATTCATGTATGGAAGCTTTAACCCTCAATGTGACTGTATTTAAAGATGAGGTCTTATTTAGTGAGATAATTAAGGTTAAGTGAGGTCATAAGAGTGAGGCCCTACACCGATATGGCCATGTCCTTGTGAGAAGAGGAAGAGACATCGGAGATGTGTGTACACAGAGAAAAGACATTTGAGGATGCTGTGAGATGGTGGTCATCTGCAAGCCAAAGAGAAAGGCTTCAGGAGAAACTAACCTTGCCAACACCTTGACCTTGGACTTCTAACCACCAGAATGGTGAGAAATAAATTTATGTTGTTTAAGCCACTCAGATGAATACACTGGGTTTTCTGTTTTACCTTAAGTATTCCAGGCTTTACCTTAAATATCAAATAGCCAATAACATAAAACGCAAACAAATGTAGATTAAAAAAACCCTAGTAAAAGCCTACTTTCTTTAGCCAAAGGACCAGGAAAGAGGCATACTAGCAAGACAGGAAAACTTTTATGGAGTAACTTTCCTCTGTGCCAACAAAAGCAGAGTGGGGAGCCTAGACTTCTACCATCAGCAGTCTGTACTGAAGCATATCAGCCTCTGAGAGTATCAGCGAAGGCATGGTCTCAGATAGAAGCCGGGACATCCATTTCCATTGGGCAGTATCTATCACCTCAATTGCTCCACACACAGCATTAGTCGGTAACATGTGGGGATTGTGAATTCCTACTCCCACTACAAGTAACGTGTGAATATAGGTCTCATGAGAAACTTGGACTTCTGTCTCCACCTGACTGTATCAAGGCAGCACCCACCCACTGCTCCTGCTAGAGTGGTTTCGGAGAAAGCCAGCTAAAACAGAAGGGTTAGGGGTGCCTGGGTGGCTCAGTCAGTTAAGCATCCGGCTTCAGCTCAGGTCATGATCTCACGGTTCGTGGGTTCGAGCCCCGTGTCGGGCTCTGTGCTGACAACTAGCTCAGTGCCTGGAGCCTGCTCCAGATCCTGTGTCTCCCTCTCTCTCTGACCCTCCCATGCTTGTACTGTCTCTCTGTCTCTCAAAAATAAAATAAAAAGGCATAAAAAATAAAAAACAGAAGGTTTAAATAACATCCAGAAGGGTGCCTGGGTGGCTCAGTCAGTTGAGCGTCTGACTTCATTCAGGTCATTATCTCATAGTCTGTGGGTTGGAGCCCCGCATTGGGCTCTGTGAAGCAGCTCAGAGCCTGGAGCCTGCCTCAGATTCTGTGTCTCTCCCTCTCTCTCTGCCTCTCTCCTGCTCATTCTCTGTCTCTCAAAATAAAATAAGGGCATAAAAGAAAATTTATAAATAAATAAATAAATAACATCCAGAGTCTTACAATATAACACATCCAGGTTTCAGTAGGAAATCACTTATACCAAGAACCAGGGAAATCTCAGCTTGAATGTAAAAAGACAATCAGTATATGCCCACTACTGACATGACTGGAATGTTAGAACTATGTGACAAATATTTTAAAAGTAATCATCATAATACTGAAAATCTGTGGGACCAAAGACCTTATCATTCATGTCACTGGAGTCTCAGAAGGAGAGGAAAAAGAGCAGAGCAAGGAAGTACTCAGAGAAAGAATGGCCTAAAAACTTCCTAAATTTGACAAAAGACGTAAACTTAAAGATTCAAGATTCAGTTGATTCCACAGAGGATAAATTTAAAAAAAAACCTACATCAAGACACTATCATAGTCAAACTTCTGAAAACTAACGACAAAGAAGAAATCTTGAAATCAGAGAGAAATGATGGTTTATCTATAGGAAGACATTTTTAAAATGTCTTTTATGTTTATTTATTATTGAGACAGAAACAGAGCATGAGTGGAGGAGGGGCAGAGAGAGAGAGGGAGACACAGAGTCCAAAGCAGGCTCCAGGCTCTGAGCTGTCAGCACAGAGCCCGATGTGGGGCTTGAACTTGTGAACCATGAGATCATGACCTGAGCCGAAGTTGGACACTTAACCAACAGAGCCACCCAAGCGCCCCCCACAAAACCAATTTAAATTACTATCTAATTTCTCATCAGAAACCATGAAGACTGGTGGGAACTGACACAATCTTTTTCAAATACTCAGAGAAAACCGTCAACCCAGAATTCTATATCTAACAAAAATATCCTTCAGGAAGGAAGGGGAAATCAAGAGTCAAGACATTCTTAGATGAGGAAAAACTAAGAGAATTTCTCTCCAGCAGACCTGCCCTAAAAGAAAAGCTAAAGGAATTTCCACCCAAAGAAAGGAAGTTATATAACGAAAGGAAGGTGGAAACACTAAGAAGGGAAAAAAAACAGCAGAAAGAATAAATATTGTAGTAAATAAATTTTCACTCTCTTTTTGAGTTTTTAAAGTAAGATTTCACTGTTGAAGCAAAATTATAACACTGCCTGATGTGGCTCTAAATTTATATTAGAGGAAATATTTAAGATAATTATAAATAGTGGAGAATAAAAGGTGATAAACTTTCTACATTTCACTAGAACTTGCAAAACTTCAACACCAGTAGACAGTGATAAATTATATACATATATATGTATATATATATACACACACACACAAATACCTATAGAAACCACTAGAGAAAACTAAATAGGTACACTAAAAACATTACAATAAATCAAAGTAGAATTCTAAAAAATATTCAAATGACCCATAGGAAGGAAAAGAAAGCAAAAATTGAAAAACAGAGGTGACAAAAAATAATGGCAGCATGAAATCCCAGCATATCAATAATTGTAGTGAGAGACATTGACAAAGTAAATTTTAAAAGACATCTAGTTATATTCTATCTATAAGAAACTCACATCAAATATAATGATATAGATTGCTGAAAGTAAAAGAAAGGAAAAAGATATATCAAGCAAACGTTAATAAAAAGAAAGCAGGAGTTGCTGTATTGATATCAGATTAAGTAAGCTTCAGAGCAAAGAAAATTACCAGAGACATTGAGGGGCATCACATAAAACAAAATGGTCAGTCTACCAGAGCGCCACGGTGGCTTAGTAGGTTAAGCATCCATCCAACTCCTGATTTCAGCTCAGGTCATGATCTCACAGTTCATGACTTTGAGCCCCACATCAGACTCCACACTGTTAGTGCAGAGTCTGCTTGGGATTCTCTCTCTTCCTCTTTCTGCTTCTCCCCTCCTAGTGCTCTCTCTCTATCTCTCTCTCAAAATAAATAAATAAGCACTTAAAAAAACCCCTAAACATGCAGATATCAATTTTATTGCTGGACATTTTTCCTAAAATGAAAACTTATAATCACACAAAAACCTATAAATATAAATATAATTCTATATAATATATAATTATATATCAATATACTATAACATATAAACTACTATATAGTTTATAGCTACTATATACGATGGTAGCTTTATGTGAATAGCCAAAACATAGGAACAACTCAGATGTCCTTTAATGGATGAATGATATTAACTACATACCAAGGAATAAATAAAAAGGAATGAACTATTGAGAATGGGACAATGTGAATCTCCAGAGAATTATACCAAGTGAAATAAAGCCAGTCTCAGAAGGTTACAGACTATATGATTCCATTTGTATAACATTCCAAAAACAATTACATTGCAGAAATGAAGACAGATTCTGGTTGCCAGGGGTTATGGAGGGAGGGGGTGGAAGGGAAGTGGGCTGTGATATCCTGGTTGTGATATCGTACTAGAATTTTATAAGATATTAGCATTAGGGGGGAAAAGGTACGAGTGAGATTATTTTTATTTTTTGATAGGGAGAGAGAGAGAGAGAGAGAGAGAGCGAGAGAGCGAGAGCATGAGCAAGCCAGGGAGGGGTAGAGAGAGGGGAAGAGAAAAATCACAAGCAGGCTCCAAGCTGTCAGTGCAGAGCCTGGTGTGGGGCTTGAGTTCACGAACTGTGAGATCGTGACCTGAGCTGAAACCTAGAGTCAGACGCTTAACTAAGCCACCCAGGTGCCCCCAGGTGAGATTATTTTTTACAAGCACCTGTGCATCTATAACTATTCCCAAATAAGTTTAGTTAAAATTTTTTTTAAACCCTCAAAAACCAAGCATAGCTCTTTCTTCTGGGTTTGAAACACCCTTCCCCCAGAGGCCGGTTTAAAAAGCTATCACACTTCCAGAATAAGGGGAGGGGTGGTGGGCTGAGAAGTACAGATTAAAAAAAAAAAACACCTTCCACCTGCTTTGTACCCCAAATATCATAGAACAGAAAGTGAGAGGCAGAGAGACAGCATCTGAGGAGAAAGGAAAGAACAGGGTGTCTAAGTGTGAGCATACAGAGCATGTGGAATGTGGGGAGCCCAGGGGAAGCAAAAGGGCACCTTGGAGTTAATAAGGGTTAGGGTTCTGAGGCAAGGCGTACAGACCATTCAGTCTAAGGCCATGCATGAGTCACTGTCACCGGCCAAATGAACGTTCAACAGGTGCCCATTTGCAGTTCATCAGATTTTTCCAGAAAGGGTGTGGGCCTTGGACAAACCATCCCCAGAGTGTTTTCCCAAATCGAATAAGAATTATCATTTAGCGAACAGTCTCTGTGTGCCAGGCACCAGACCACCTGCTTTGTAGCCTCGCTGCAAACCCTAGGTCCTGTCTGCAGGGCAGGGCTACCGTCTCCATGTCCTGGCCTAGGGAGCCAGGCTCCAAGGCACAGCAGGGAGGGCCAGGTCAAGCCTAGGCCTCTTGCCCCTGACCTCGTGCCTTTCCCTGTCTGGATGTCCTCATCCACAGGAGCCTTCATGTTTCCACTGTGGGCAGGAGATGATGGCCATGGCAACACCCCCCTCCTATCCCCAAGGAAGAAAACCAGCATTCAGCTTGGGAGCCCAGGAGGTATTTCTGGGCCAATTAAATCAGAGAGGCTGTTACTGCTAATGTGTAATTGGTTTTAAAATCAGCAGACTTGCCTATCTCTGGATGACAATATTTAAATAGCAAAATGCCCATCCCAAGTGGTTCTTGTAAACCATGACTGAGGCCTTCTCCAGACGCAGCCGCCTTCTGTCAGCTCCCTCCTTGAAAGCAGCGGCTCAGCTCTAATTGGCTGCTGGGGATAAATATTTACGGCGCTGTGTAAACAGAAGCATCTGCCCAAAGTCTGTTCACAGGATCTCCACGCAGCACCCAGGAAAGCCAGTGGGCACCAGGGTGGGGGTGTGGGCTTTCTGACTTGGCTATCCTTTTCCTACAAATTGACAAGCACTGTAGTCTTCCAGACTCAGGGCAGAATGTGTAATTAAATTTCCAGACCAGGATAACAGTGTTGGTCCTCCTGGGTTCAGGAAGGCCAAAGCTTCAGGGCTGTGCAGGAAGGGAGGTCCTGAGAGGTTACGCATGTCCTTCCTGAGGCCCCAAATCCCACCCTGACTGCTGGGCCCTGAGGATCTCAGTCTTTGGGGACAGATGCCTTGATTCCACCGCTGACCACCTCTAAGGGTGAAGATTACCTCAGCCTGTTGGAGACACAGCCTCCTATGACACCTCAAAGGCTATACCGAAAACTGAAAGCAGCAAGGGACAGAAAGGGCCCAGGATAAGACCAGCATCAAGGGGGACCTCCATGCATAGGAGCTGCTAATATCTGCAGAAGTTGGTCCCAATCTGAGCTGCATGGGAAGGTGCTTTAAAAATACAGATTCCTGGGGCGCCTGGGTGGCTCAGCTGGTTAACTGTCTGGCTCTTGGTTTTGGCTTACATCATGATCTCTCGGTTCATGAGTTCGAGCTCTGTGTCTCACTCTGCACTGACAGTGTGGAGCCTGCTTGGGATTCTCTCTCTCTCCCTCTCTCTCTGCCCCTCCCTAGTTTGTGTGCTTTTTTTTCTCTCTCAAAATAAATAAATAAACTTAAAAAAAAAGAAAACTGTGGTGCAAAGACCATTTAAAAAATATATATTCAGATTCCTAGGGCATCTGGCTGGCTGAGTTGGTTAAGCACCTGTCTCTTGGTTTCTGCTCAGGTCATGATCACACAGTTTTGTGAGCTCAAACCCCACACTGGGGTCTGTGAGGCTCAGGCTCTGTGCTGGCATTTCAGAACCTGCTTGGGATTCAATCCCTCTCTCTTTCTCTCTCTCTCTCTCTCCCCTCCTCCGCTGCTCTCGCTATCTTTGTCTCTCTCAAAATAAATAAATAAACTTAAGAAAATACAAATTCCTTGGTCTCATTTTTATCCCCTTGCAAAATCCCTGGATCAAGAATCTTTTTTAAGAGGCTTCCTGGATGATCCTGATGTTGTCGGCCAGCCCCGTCACACCAACCTCCACCCACCTGGACTTAGCCTCATGTCCCAAGTGGCAAAGGAAGCCTCCTGAGCTAAGACATGGGATGAGTGAGGTCCCCAAATTCCCTCTGGGTTCCTGTTGGAAACACTCCTTTGGTTTTATTCTGTCTTAACAATTCTGTTTATTCCAGTCTCCCCCAAAAGACCTCAGGCTTCCGTGGGTCAGTGATGGTCCTGCCGGGTCTCAGCTCTTGGACCCCCAGGAGGGCATTCTGTGTTGGCTATAGATGAATAGGCTGAAGACATAGATCACAATACACACACTTGTCCTGTACCACATTCTCAGAGATCTCTTGTGAGAAGCGCTGGGGGCAGTGTCTAGGGGATGTGGGAACATGGGTTACAGAGAAGGAGCATGGGCTTTATGACAGACAGCTAACTTCCCTCCTCTGTGAGCTCCACCCTCTCAATGTCATAGCAGAGGATTGGATGGGGGAGCCTGTGGGCTGGCAGTGGGAGCTGTCTTGGTTAGAGGGCAGGGTGAAGGATCAGGGTCCCTTTTTCTAAGGAGAGAAGGTTGATAAAATCAATTGCCCCATTGGGCCTCAGTTGGCCCTATGAGAATTATGGGGCAGATATTGTCTGAGCTCAGGTGCCTTGGTCCAGACCTCCACCATGACAAGAGGATCTCAGCTTGGTTGAAGCCTTCTGCTGGGCAGCACCTGCCTGGGCCCAGTGCCCACAGGCATTGGTGTCTGCCCAGGTCCCAGGAAGGGAGGTGGAGACCTTGGGACTCGGGTTTTCCATTGTGCTAATGGTGATATTATTGTGGGCCGGTCAGATCCCCACCTCAGTCCTTACAACCACACTTGGAACCGGGAGAGTACCTCCCCAGAAGTTGAGGATTTGGGAGCATTCTTTGCAATGATCGCCAACATTCTTGGGTCTCTCGCTGGCACTCCTTTGCCCTTCCACTCTAGTGTCCCCTCTATGGGCTCATCCCTCACCCCCCCCACCTCTCTCCCTTTCTGAACCCTTATGACGTCAGGCCAGTGATGGCAGGTCCCCTTGCATTGTCAATCTCTTCTGAAAGTGTCTGTTTACCTTCTGCCCCGAGAGGAGAGGGGCACCCCTTGAGGGAACCACTTCCCTGTCTCCTCTCACAGGAGACTATTTTCCTTCACATTCATGCACCTCAGGAACAGATGGGGTTGGTGGCTTTCTTCTCCCTGTTCCTGATGCTGAACAGCTCCTCTCTGCTTTTCCTTTGAAGCCATAGCTATTAGACTTCTCCTGCCAACCCTCATCATTATCACCCTCCCGTTGCTGTGTTCCCCTGACTCCTTCACAAGTCCCCGTCATGTAGATCTGGGGTCCTGGTTCCTTCTTCCTCCCCATAACTGCTCCAGCCATCTTTCCTACAGCCTGAACACCTGTACGGAGGACCCAGCTCACAGGGACCCTCCTCTCTCAGTCCCTCAATCTTCCACCTTTGGCAGTCCAACCTCAACATCCACTCCCAGGGATGTGGAACACCTGGGAACTCATCACTACCAGGAATGGACCCCCCTTTGAAGTCTCAGTTTCAAGCCTCCCACACTCAGACCACACTCTTGACTTTCTGATTCACATGCTCTGTTATTCCCCCTTCTGCAATATGTCTTATCTTACTGACTCCTCAAAACCATCGACCCCACTACCTATTTCCACTATCCATCATCCACCTCTGTCTTTTACTTTCCTCCTGTCATGGGCTGAATTGTGTCTTCTTAAAGTCCCCAAGTTGAAGTCCTAATTCCCCAATATCTCAGCATAGGACTGTGTTTGGAAATGGGGTCTTTACAATGTAATGAAAGTAAAATGAGGTCTTAACCCAACATAACTGGTGCCCTCCTAAGAAGAGATTAGAACACAGATGCATACAGAGGGAAAACCCTGGGAAGATACAGGGAGAAGATGGCCATTGACAGTACAGGGAGAGAGGTTTCAGAAGAAACCAACCATGTCCACACCTTGATCTCAGACTTCTAGCCTTCAGAACTGTGAGAAATACATTTCTGCTGTTTAAGCTATACAGTCTGTGGTACTTTGTTATGGTGGCCCAAGCAAACTACTACACCTCCTTACTCATCTGAGATTCCAACACTGTAACCATTCTCTTGCCATATCTTCCCCCTCTCTCCCTTGGTTATATTCTCCTACCTTGGCTGAACCTGGTAACCCCCTTTCTCTTTGCCTGAACCTGAGAAGCTGAATGTTGTGAGGGAAAAAATTGCAAAACAATGCTAATTAGTTTCTTTTACAATGTATGACCTCTAAGCCCTCAGATATGAGCTCAACACAGTCCATAAATCTCTTCAAGTTTTCCAAGATGTTATTTCATGCATTCTCTCTTGTCTTCAGAATCCCATCCTGCCTCTTTCAGCTCAAGGCCATAGCTCTACTGATCTGAGACCAGAAGCCACAAGTCAGGAACCTTTTTGTATTCCTACCACCACAGCTACAGACCCATGGACCACAGGCCCAGCTTTTGGCTTTCCCAGTACCAACCAAAAGCCTTTTATTCTCTCGGTAACATCTCATTTTGCCTTTGCAAAAATCTCATGCCTCTGTTCCTCTCTTCTGTCCTCATTAATGATTTCTCTTACCAAAGTACTTGCATACGCTTGTCTACATACAATGACGCATTTGCCTCTCCCATTAAAGACATTTTCCTTGACCCCCATCAACCCTCAGCAACAGCTCCATTTTTCTGCCTCTTTAATACCAAAATGTCTGAAAATAGTCATCCACACTTAACTGATTCTACTCACTGACAATCTCATCAACAATTTCTTCCTGCTGTTGGATCACATTCATCAGCATACAACCATTCATTCTTCCTACTCCGCAGCCTGACCTTGGTTGAAGGTCACCAATGACTTAGGGCTGCCAAGCTCTGAGTCCCCTCTCATCCAGCTCTGCTTTGAGCTATCAGCAGCATTCCAAGTAGTTGGCCGCTTCCTCCTTCTATTTGGATCTTTGTGACTCATCTGGATTTGCTCTTGACTTCATGGGCTGCTCTTTCTCAATTCTCTTTGCATCTTTCTCTACCTGACCTTCGAGGACCCACTCTGCTGTTTCTAGATGATCTCACCCAGGTCCATGACTTTAAATATCACTGATGGCTCTCAAATTTATGTCTTTGTACTGACCTCTGTCTTGAGCTCCAGACACATAGATCTAACTTGACATCTTCACTTAGATGACTCAAGGCATCTCAAACCTGACATACTTAGAAAAGACTTCATTCTGCACCCACTTCTACAAACTGGTTCCCATCTCGGTGAATGGTACTACCATCTACTCAGTTGCTTGAATCAAAAACCTAGGAGTTGGGGGCACCTGGCTGGCTCAGTCGGTTAAGTGTCTGGCTTCAGCTCGGGTCTTAATCTCACGGTTCATAGGTTCGAGCCCCGCGTCAGGCTCTGTGTTGACAGCTAGCTCAGATCCTGGAGGCTGCTCCAGATTCTGTATCTCCCTCTCTCTCTGCCCCTCCCCTGCTCACACTGTCTCTCTCTGTCTCTCAAAAATAAATAAAAAACATTTAAAAAACACCCTAGGAGCCATTCTCACTTCTCTTTTCCTCCTTGTTACTTCTACTTTGCAATATATCTGGATCTCACCCATGTCTTTCTATCTTTACTCTCAACCTTAGTCCAAGTTGCCATGATCTTTACATCTATACTGAAATTATTTCTTAAATGGCTTCCTTTCTGTGGGTAGGGGATGCTCCAGAGGGGAGGGCTCTGTGAAGGACTGGTTTCCTGCTGTGCAGATGACACAGTCAGTCCTAACCAGATTAATTGGATTTCCAAAGGGAGAGCGTGTGGGCCCCTCTTTTCTGTCACACTTCCCTCAGAAACAGCACTTCCATTCAGAAAGCCAGATCAAGTGCCATTAACAAATTAAGTCCAATTAGCACAGCCCAAGCACTTAAACCTCAAGGCAATGCTGGTCAGTCCTGCAGGGAGATAGCTTGGCCTGCTAATAAAGTGGAAGCTGTATTAGAAGCAGAGGCAATTGTTTGATGCCTGTCTCTGTCCCTGGAGGGAAGGAGGGTAGGATCTGATTACACTATGGTCTCCTGAGGGAATTAACTCACTTTCAAATGACAAGTTATTAATTCCCTAATTTAGTGGTTAGGTCTGTGAGAATGGGGTCAGCTCTCATACCCTCCTGTGGCCCATGCAGCCCCTGATTTAGGACTGAGCACTCCTTGGGTACCCAAAGATCGAATGAAAAAGAATTAACTGGTAGGTAGGCAATAGGCCGAGGGCCTAGTATCATTAGTAACCCTTAATTCTTTTATTTAACAAATATCTTTGGGGTCCCACTGTGTTTGGCGCAGCAGATTAAAAAGTTAATCCAAACAGATAAGGCCCCTGTTCCCCTAGAACTCATAGACTAGGGGAGAGAGGCAGATAATCAGCATGCATCAAACAGATGAGAAGCTGGCTTCAGAGAGTTACAAATGCAAGCAAAGTCAGAACATAGAACATAGTGACAGAGTGTCCTGCGTTGGGCATGCACTAGGAGGGTCTGAGCCAGTGACACCTGAGCTGAGCTCTGGATGGTTCAAGGAGCCAGTTAACCCTGGCCAAAGAACTTTCTAAGGAGAAGGATCAGAAAATGCAAGTGCCTAAAATGTAGTGCCAGAGACCCAGGCCCTACCACCTTTTCATTCTCTCAATATGTCCAGCATGGCCGTCTTTGCCGGCTGGTTGGTCTCCTTGTTGGAACCAGGCAGGGCAGGCATGTCTCTGCTGGGCAGTTGGCTTTGCCCACAGCTGGCCTGCTATCCCTCCCTCCTGCTCTTCTCACTTACATCTGAGAGCTTTGCTCAGATTGCACCTCTTTCAATGAAATCTTTCAAAAGCCTCCCAAGTGGAGGAGCTCCCTCCCCTCGCTGAGGTCCCGGAGCACTTATTTGGTACCGGATGTCTCTATTGCTTTACATGGGTAGATGCTGCTTTATTGCATACCTGAACCTGCTCCCCCATGCCTCCACTTTCCCTGTTCAGTGGGATGCTCAAGAGCAGTGGCTTCATCCTCTCTGCCTCTTAGACTTTCCAGGCCTAGCCCAGCTCCTCAGGTGATAGACACTCAGGAAGTCCGAATGGACATCTGGCCGAATGAGAGCCTAAGTGGCAGACGGAGGTCCACATAATGTAGACAAAAAAGGAAAGCACTCCATCCAATTCCCAAGAATAAGGTTGGCTTTAGGTTTGAAAATTTGTTTCCAGAGAATGATTGAAAATTATTATGACTATCACCAGCTTTCTTATGGAAATGCTTGGAAACTTTCATAAAAGCAGCAAGCCAGCCAAAAGGATAGGTCAGCTTGAAGATGAAAAGTTCTAGGACTAAGAAATTACATGAAGGAGGCAACCAGCCATGCTCTCAGAGCTATGTTCCATCCCAAATCTCCATGTGACAGCTCTCCCAGTGACTCAGACGTCTAAAATGGGTATGATCCCTGCCCACCAATAAAACACAACTGCTTAATTGTAGCCAGGCTTCCTCCAGCTCAAAACCTTCCCTCCCCCAATATTCCCAGGATTCCAGTGCTCATCAGCCTCACCCAGGAATCTAGAATATCGTCAGATGAAAAACGGGGGTACAAAACGTGCCTGTGACTTCCAGATGCCTCAGCTGACTTGCTGTAGTGTCCTGAGTTGGAGGGAGGCCTGAGCTCCCCATGCTATGGCAAATGGGGATGAGGCATGGTGCCCAACCCTGGAGGAAGGGAAGCCAATGGGCATGAGGATGAGATGAGCGTGGAGACGCGCTGGGCACTGCTGCTAACCTTTCACGAGGACCGTCCTGGCCTCAGCCCACTCGCTCCTCCCTTCTGACGTCAGCAGGCCGATTGGAGGCAAGCGTTCATCCTCGTTGGAAGCCATTTTGACTATCTTTCTCAACTGAGTGAACAGATCCCCCTCACTGAGACGGCGGAAATTAATGACAACATCCAAGACAAAGAACTGTGGGGGAAACAGGTCAAACACGTCACTCATGGCAGCCGGCCCAAGAAGAAGGGCCTTCACTGAGCCTTTACACGTGAGTACAGATAGGGGATCCTCAGGCCCAAGGTATGTGAGGGTTCTGAACAGTCACATGTTGGGGACTAACCCAAATGCTGTCGACTGTGCTGGACTCTAAGCTTCCCCAAATCAAAGAAGACCAGATTAACCTTAGCTAAATTAAAACCTGTATGGTTCTTACTTCATGCAAAACCATTATGTTTGTGAGGAATTAAGCATAAATTGGTACACTTGCTAATGCAGGGCAGTGTCTATCATAACTAAAAATGTGAATACCTTATGACTCAGCAATTACTCTTATAAATATGTATGTTAGCCTTAGGCTTGGAGAAACATACCCTCTCATGCCCAGATGATATGTGAAGGAGTGGGCAGAAAAGCCTTATTTGCAAAAGCAAAATGGTAGAGGCAGTGTAAGTGTTCTTCAGAAGGGTAATGGCTAAGTGAGTTTATTTGTCTAGTGTATGTCGACTCATGAATAGACTCATCAATTGGAATGAACTAGCTCTATATACAGCTACAGAGATAGATCTAAAACACACTGGTTGAGTGGAGAAAAAAGGCAAGCCAGGAAATAATAAGCAGAGGAAGATTAAAATGGAAAAACAACACACAAAATGCTCTATCTCTATGTGTGCACATATACATGTGTACAAGCATGTGCTTTGTATGTGAGGCCTGTGAACTATCATTCAGTAGCTTTGAAGCTACTTTGTGAAAAGTCTTAACTAGCGCCAAGTCAAGTCCCTTTTCTGTTGGTGGATGAGTACCTGGTCTCATGCCCTGAGCAGCACACATGTGGCCTGGTTCTGAACAGGAGTCCCGAGAGCATTTCTGAAATGGGTGTATACTGTAGCATGTGGGGACTGGGAAATGCTGAGTTTGACTTTTGAATGAAAATGGAGAAAGTTTCTTGTTTGTGGCTAAACTGTCAGGTGGGCTTCCAGTGGGAACAGCTAACCTAGGATGGCAGACTTTTGCTGAGCTTCTATCTTAAACTGAAAATGTCAGATGAACCCATGAAGAAACCATTGTAGCACAAATAGCAGGAGAATCCCTGGGGTAGGTGTCAATCTTGGGTTTTAGCAAAACCAACCACACAAACAACAAAACCAAAAAACCCCACCAAAACTCAAAAACCAAAGCAAACCAAACCAAAACCAAAACCAAACCAAACCAAAACAAAACAAAACAAAAAACCCAAAACACAACCAAATCCCAAACAAAACCGCTTTTTTTCAGATGAAATCATGAGGTGGAGGCTCAATAAACAGAATGTGTCTCCTAGTGGGCACTGGTGAGGGGTCAGGAGCCCTCAGGCTCCCTGGGAGCCCATGAGTCCTTGTTGGTTCCCGGAACAGTCTGAAGACCTGAGCTGCAGGAGATGGAGCATGGGGCATTGGCCAGGACTGGGAGACCTTCTCAGCCTGGGACAGGCCACCCAATTTGTCTAAGTCTCATTTCCTCTTCTGTCAGATGGAGATTTCAAAGTCCCTCTGCAAGGTTACCATAGAACCAGGTGGGGTGTACACGTGTAAGTGCTGAGCCTATGGCCTGGACATGGAGGTCTGACAGTCAGTCTGTCAAGCTGCCCATATGTCTGCATGTGGTCTCCAGGAAGGCCACGGCCTTCCTGTGAGGAGTTTCTGAGGCCATGCAGGGTCTCCGTACATCCAGGCAGTTCTTTTGAGTTGACCTGGCTGGTCAGGGCCAATATGAGAGCCCACATTAAGTCATTCTCAACTGATGACTCTCCCTGTACTTAAAAGCCAACTCATGGAGAGAAACGAGACTGAGTAGGAGTCAAGAGACCCCACTTTGGGGTCATGTTGTCCCAGCTAGCTGTCTCTGAATGAGGGCTGAGGACCCTTGGTGAAACGGGAATGGATAAGTACTCATGCACCCTCCCCAAGCCTGAGATGCAGCAGAGAGGGGGCCGCTGACCTGGTTGCAGCAGGCCACAATGACATGCTCTGGCTCGGGCATGACACTGCTCTTCTGGGCCACCAGTGTGTCCTGGGTGTGGCCGGGGAGCCGGTAGGAGGAGAAGAGTCCATAGTATTGCTTCATACAGAGCGGCTGCCCTGACAGCTGGCCCTTGGCACAGTCGGTGGGGATGGAGTGGCTGGAGAGGAAGAGCAGAGAGGGAGGCAAGGAATTAGAATTGCTTCTACCTGATTTGATTAAGCAAAGCAGGGCACAAAAACCAGAACTGCATTAGAATGGCAGTAAAAGATCTGTATTCCCCACTTTCCAAAGCAGTGGCCCGTGCCCTATCTCCATGGCCCATGGACACCCTCAGGGTTTTTTTCAAGCCTCCCATAGTTTCCCTCACTCCCGCTTCAGGCACTCCTGTGCAGAGCTTGCATTTTAGTCCTCGCGCCTTCGCTTCTGCTGATCTTTGCCTGATCACCTCTGCCTTCACCCCACCTCTGCATTCAACTAATGTGTTCAGGAAAACTCCTTCCACTCCTTCAAGAGCCTACTCTTCCATCACATCTTCCAGAAGCCTTCTCTAAATTCAAGGTAGAAAGTTCTCTTTCTCCTGTGGTCTCAGCATATCTCGTGTCCTTCTTTACTCCCTCCCTGACCTTTTCCTCCTCCTCTTCCTCTCCCTCCTCTTCTTCCCTTCATCCTTCTCCTTTCTCCTTTCTCTGTCTCCCCTTCTCTCCTTCCTTCTTTCTCTTCCCTCTTTCCTTCCTTCCTCCACTTCTTTCCACTCTTTCTCTCCCTTTTCTCTGCGTCTATCTCTTTCCTCTGTCCTTCCTTTCTTCTTCTCTCTCTCCCTCTCCTCTTCTTCTTCCTTCTTCTCTCTGTCTCTCTCCCTCCATCTCACCTTCTCCTTCTTCCCTCCCTCCCTTTCAGGCAACAAATGTTATTGAGCTCTCCTCCGTGCCAGGCACCTTTCTGGGATCTGGGGTTATAGTGGCAAACAAAATATGAGTCTCCTATTCTTTTTTCTTTAATGTTTTTTACTTTACTTTTGAGAGACAGAGAGACAGCACGAGCAGGGGAGGGTCAGAGAGAGAGGGAGACACAGAATTTGAAATAGGCTCTAGGCTCTGAGCTAGCTGTCAGCAGAGAACCCGATGCCGGGCTCGAACCCATGAACCATGAGATTAGATGACCTGAGCCAAAGTTGGACGCTTAATGGACTGAGCCACCCAGGCACCCCTTCGTCTCCTATTCTAATGGGGCACGGGTCCCGGGATGTGTAGGTGGAGCATAGACAACAAGCAGCAAGCTGACAGATGGGAGAGTTTTGGGTAATGAGACAGGGTGACAAAGGCCAGACATGGGAGCTGAGCCCTGAGGGGAAGAGGAAGCCCTGAGATTAGCTGGAGCAGAGTGAGGGTAGGGCGTCTCAGCGCCCTGCTGCTCAACGTGCAGGTGCCACACCAAACTGTAGGAATCAGCGGGAGCTCTCAGCAATTTGACAGAGGAATTTTATGTCTATTGAATCTATGGTAAAAATAAAATATGTGGTTGTGTATTTTGTACCTTTGTACCATTTTTCTGCAAATTCATTTTGGAGGAGCGTGTGGGTTGGGAAGGGGGAGAATTTTAAAAAGATCTAGGAAGGACAGTGCTCACCCTAGGAAGAGGAACCATTAATGGTTGGGTCTGCTGGGGTAAAGGTTATCCTGATGCTGGAGGAGTTGGGGCAGGGGGCATCCACATGCTCTACGACCTGAGCCAAGAACACAGGGCTGGAAAAAGGCAAGGTCTCTGTCTTCTGGTTGCTCCTTGGCTAGCATGGCAGGGAGACAGATGACTCAACAGGCTGTGCCAAAACAGGACTCTGCCCTTCCCAGGCTGGGCCCCATCCTACCTGTCCAACAGGGTCTTGTAGCTGAGCACACCAGAAATAAGGTTGGCCGCAAACCTGCAGAGAGAGAGATGAAGCCTTAGGTTCTCCTCTCAGGGGCTCAGCTTCCTTCCCCCTCTCCAACCTTCCTCATCCTCACCTCCACCTCCCTTCTCCCAAACTTAAGGACCACCCTCCAGTTGCCAGGACTCAGTGGTGCACTAATCTGATGGGATTCCTGCTGCCTTCCTAACCCCTCCCCCTCATCATGCTGTCAGTCCTTCACAAGCCTTGGATTAAAAATGATCCTGTGAAAATAACTGGGAGGAGGAGAAAAGAGCACAAGGTGAATGAGAAGGAGGAGGAGGAGGGAGAGAAAGCCAGGAGAGGCCACCGAGCAGGCAGGAGAAGACTGGATGGTCAGGGGTGGGGTTCTCTCTAGGACAGGCCCATGTTGGGGCTGGATGGGACCAGGAGCCTGTGTTTGGGGAAATCCAGTCTCCTGGGAAAAGTCAATTTCATTCAGTGCAAATGAAAACGAAAGCAAGTGCCAGGGGAAAAATGTCACCAGAGAACTGTGCCACAGGGCCATGTCATCTTAACTGCCCACGGATGATGACCCTGGCTTAAGGAGGAAAAATGTCCTCTTGCAAGCAGTTGGAGAACTGTTTTCAGAAGCTGTTCATCCATCCATCTGCATACTTCCTGCTGCCATGGAGGGCCAGGCTGCAGGATGCTTGACCAGCAGTTGGCTGGGCTAGTCTTCAGTGAGGAAGTTGGTGATGGGGGTCTTCCTAGCATAGCTGAGCCCTGCCCAGAGGTCAAGGTAGGCCCTGCCTCTTTTGTTTGTTTGTTTGGTTTTTCCTCTATGAACAGTCGCTATGCCAGTTGGGTTTGGCTCTAAGAGACTCCTTTAGGGAGACCTTTCCTCTCTGCCACATCCCTGTGTAAACACCCCCCCTCCCCCATCAACATCAGTAGGCCCAGAGGCCATTCCCGTGGCTCAGTGAGCCCTGAAATTGCAGCAGATGGCAAAGACTCTGGCGGTGGCAGCTGGCAGGAAGGAACCATTTCCACCCCCTTTGGAGCCTCTGTTTAGATAGCCTGGTGCAGCGTGTCCCAGTGACAAGCCCAAACCTCAAGTACTGGTATGGTCAGAGGTACATACCTCCTTCCGGGGCCTCAGCCAGGTCAAGAATGCCATGGGGACACCTGGAGGCCCATGACCTCCTTTTACTGCCCACCTCACCTCAAATAAATATGTTCCAAGGAAGACCCTGTGTTTGTCACTCATGTTGCAGTCTCATCTAACCAACTTCCTGAACCTGCGGCCTGGACGGCCTCTGTCTCAGAGGCATTTGGCCTCAGAAAGCTCAGCCAAGGCACAAGCTTTGACCTTTCCTTCCTGGTAGGACCTCAGGCAGATGCTCAAGCTGTGAATTCAGGAGCATGGTGGCCTCACCTTAGCTGGTCATTTGTATCTTGGAAGTGCTGGCGGGCAAAAATCACAGCGGGGCTGGAGTTTACAGGCAGGGCCAGGCGGTTGTTGAGATACATGTCATTCAGCCAGTACTCAGACACCTGTTGGGAAGAATGGGGGGGCGCCATTACCTCCCCCAAAGTCACACACACCCCTCTGAACAAAGGCACCTTGCCTCTCCAGAGCACCTAGTCCCATTGTGGAGGCCCCAAGGGACAATTGAGACACTTTGTTGGATCATGCACTTCATTCAGTTATTCCACAAATACACACAGAGTCTTAGTTATGTGCTAGGGCCTGTGTGCTCTCCAGTCCACCATGACTATCCTTCATCTTTGCCCCACACCATCCCTCCCTTCTATCCGTTTCCCATGGTGGTTGTTCCGTACTTCACCCCTGTTCCCTGCCCATCCTTATGCATGTCTTGTTCTTGCTTTTCACCTTTCTTTGCTTCCCTGAACTTACCTCTATCTTCTGCTGCCCCAGCCCTGTCTGCCATCCCTATCCCCCACCTGTCTCCATCTCTGTACCCTGTCTTTCCCTATTGCCCCATTTCTATCCTCTGATGCCTCCATCTTGGTACCCTGTCTCCATCTCTGTACTCTTTCTTTCCCTATTGCCACATGTCTATCCCTATCCCTGTCTGCCATCTGTCCTCCATTTTTGATTCTGTTTCCCATCTCCAACCTTCATTGTCTTCCATGTATATAACCTGCCTTTCCCCAGCACCTCACCTCTACCCCCATCTGTCCCTCATTGGTCCCCATCCCCATCTCCCATCCCACATCCTGTTTGCCCCTTACCGTCCCCGTTTCTCCTCTCATCCTTATTCCTTCATCTGTCCATCTTTGTTACTTACCTGTCCCTCATCCAAATCCCTGTCTTCATGTCTGCTCCCTGCCCCCCACCCTGTGGGCCCCTTGTCTTCCCCCATCCCATAGTCTGCTCCCTCTCAGCAACTTTTACCCAATTGGCTGTCTTCTCCTGTCGTTCCAGGAGCTTCTGCTGCAGGGTCTCACCAAGGCCACCAGGGGCCCCAAACCGCTGCACAATGGCCTGGCTTCTCTTGAACTGTTCTTCAGGTACTAGGTGCTGCATGCACCGCAGATAAGTGGCCAGCGTCTGCTGCAGTGGGGGCACTGGAAGTTTGGGCAACTCCTGGAAGAGAGAGTTCACTTGCTATGCCTCTTCTGGTGTGGGGTCCATACCTGTCCACGAGATGATCCCCAGAGTGTGTCTCCATCTGACCCTATCCTTGTTCTACATCCTGGGTCTTGCCTATTTCCAGGGCTCAGCTCTGCAGAATTATGAACTTAGGAAGCTTCTGTTTTTTTCTGGTACCCCAGCCCTGCTCCTAGGAGGGGATAAAGTGTAGAGGAAAACACCTTTATGGTGGCACCAGGTAAACCTGGGTTCATGCACTGAGCCTGCTGCTGACCAGCTTTGTAATCTTAAGCAAACCACCCCACCCCTGTGCCTCAGTTTCCACTCCTGTAAAATAGGGATAGTAACCTCCATGTCTCATAGGATCAAAGAGATTCTATGTGAAAAGTGCTTTTAAGCCCAGTGGGTCTAAGATGAAACCGATCTGTTATTGATATTGGCTGCTGATCACTCTTAATTTAGAAATTGTTTCCAGCTGGGGCTTCAGAATCCGGATGATGTCTGGACCCAAAGGATGTAACACTAATGGAGAGATTTGGACAGGTAAAAGACGGCAGGAGGCATAGTTCAGAATTCTGCAAGTTGTTTCCTGAGAAGGTGACTCATGCCCTGGCTCCTTATTAAGCCCTTCCCAGTTCTGAAAGCCAGGGAGCACCATTCTGTTCCATGTGGGTATGGGGAGGGGAGGGAGGACAGGCAGTGCTGTGGATGTTCTTCCTGTCTTAACCATTCTGAGTCTCATCAGCTTCCTAATCCTAAAACATGAATGACAATCCCGACCTGAGAGGAGCACAGACAGAACTAAATGGGAGAAACCACTGGCCCCAGATAAGCATGTCATAAAATGTTATGATGTTACTGTCCCCCCCTAAAAGGGATTCCTAAAAGGAAACTCATAATCTCTGGGGACCCTCAAAATGTGGAGAGAGTCTGAATAGAACTCTCCACCAATGTCTCCCCTTTCTGGGCACCGTGCTTCCTAATTTGCCAGCTTGTGTTCAACCATGTTATGGCTGAGCCTGGGCAGGGATTTTCCTTCTATTTTCAGATGAGGAAACTGAAGCCCAAAGAGTAGAGAGACTAGTCCATGGTCACCCAGCAATGCAATGGCAGAGTTGGGACCTGAAATCAGTCTTTATCCAACATCCACTCTGCTCCTTCCTCCTAGATTGTTTTCTTGGTCCTTTTCCCATTCCCTCCTTCTTTTTCTTCCTCACTGAGCTAGTCACAGTTGGAAACCAGGGCTTTTCATATTACCAATTAGAGTTTACAAAGTTGACAGTAGGGAGACACCTTCTTTCTGGGGTTTTTCCTCTTAGGGTAGGGGCGGCAGTGAACTTCAACCCCTGGCAGGCTGTGGAGTAAAGGGGCCCATTCGAAGCTTGCCTCTGCTCTGCTCCTGTTGCTGCATGGGCTGGAGCCCTCCCCAAGCAGCCCTTGGCAGACAGGGACCAGCCACGGGAGCCTTTGCTGATGAATGAATGGAAATTCTTGCCTGCCTGATCCTGTCTTTAGAGCTCACTACCCAAGGTGGAGGGAGGAGGGTGTCGGTGCCAACTATGGGCTGTCTTGCCCCTGGGAACGCTCAACGACCAGGGTGGTTTGGATAGTATTCCAAGTTGCCCATCCCAATTCACAAAAGCCATGTCTAGACCCCCCACCCCCCATTCAGCTGCTCTAGCTCCCCCTTCCCTCTCTTAGGGTCTGGAGGCCTGTGTGTTGGGTGAGTGGGCAAGTACCTGCAGAAAGCCCAGCCCAGGTGGCCTTTCCAAGAGTGCCAGCAGGCCTCGCTGGGGCTCCCGCCAAAAACAGGCCATCCTTCCTCAGGGCTCTGACAGTGTGATGGGACTCAGTTGTGGGGAGTCAGCGAAGTGTAAAATGGAATGAGGCAGGAAATCTCTGCTCACATGTCTTACACCCATGGGGCTCCCTCCTGCCCTGACTCTTCTGGGCTTCTGACCAACACCTGGGGCTAAACAGAGGCAAGGATGTGTACTAATGAGGGTCTCTGGACACTAGAGTCCCAGGTCAGTACACATTTCCTGGGAAGTTCATGTGAGCCAGGCCCTGGACTGGACTTAGGGACAATGGAAGGAAAAGGCCTGCTCTCAAAGAAGCCACACTTCAATGCGAGGGACATGCCATGGACAAGACTCAGCAACAGAGATGTTTGTTGGCTGCAAAGGTCAGGACAACATAGTGAACAATTTCATGGGTAGAAACCAAAACGTTTTGATTAGGATTTCAAACGACGCCCTGGGTAAAGAAGTGGCAAGAAGACAAATGTAGCAGAGGGGCCAGCACTTCAATAACTCAAGAGAGCAGAAAAGCTGCTCCATCACTTAGGAAGGTGAGGAGGGAGGATGCCTATCTAAAGAGGGGTGGCCTTGCCTTAAACCACTGGGGGGAGATGGTGCCTAAGGTTCCAGGGCTGAACTAGTAACAGTAGCCGGGGCTGGATGTGACCTGGCTTAGGGTAGAGAATTCAGCCTCGCCCTAAGGCAATTCCACAGGCCTCAAAGCCATTGGAAGTGGAACTTGGGGAGGAGGAAAAGCCCTGGGAGAAGAGAGAGTACCTGGCCAGGGTCAAGCTCTCTTCCTGGCCTTGGGGGTGAGGAAGGGTGGCTATCAGAATTCCTTCAACATCCCCTGAAACCTCTCCCAGCCCTTCCAAGCTTTCCTAGGCTCCTCAGTGGGCTCAGGGCAGGGCTGAAGCCTCGGCTTCATGCCCAGGGGAATGCAGGGCTGGGGGCTAATCCCACATAGGACTAATCTGGAAGCAAGGTTGTGTGAGTAGGGAGAAAAGGGATGAGAGAGAGCTCCAAAAGTCACTCACAGACTCTTCCTCACTGCTGGGAGGTTTTGCTGCCATCTTATGGGGAGCTTTTTCCAGTATAGGCATCTTGGTGACTCCTGGCTGGGGAAGCAGAGGTGCAGACCTAGGGACCAAGAAGCAGGGAGACATCAGCACAAGAGCCACATAGAACTGCATGGACCCTTCACCTCCCACAGCCTGACACTTCAGCCTCACCCTGTGAAGGGGCTAGAACTAGACATGGGCCCCAAATACACAGGGCCTCATTGTAGACCTGGTTCCCAATCTCCCAATCTCTGGACCAGCCCCCCTGACCACAGTGTCCTTTCTGAGTCCCCAAATGAGATAGAGTGGGGTCTAGAGTGAGCCTTTAACTGGTCCCTGCTCCATAAGACTGTCACCCAAATGCAACCTAACACCCCAGAGCAGAGTGGGATGGAGCAGGGCTGGGGTTGCTCACTCCAAATCCATAAGGGATTATTGACTGAGCACTTGCTTTGTTTCTGCCTGGGACCCAACAGATGCCCGTTTTGCTGATTAAAACCTCTTTTTCCCACTAGACTGCGAGCTTCTCCTGTTGTGTTCAGTGCTTCAGCACTGGGACCTAGCTGCATGACTAGCATGGAATAGGATCAGTGCTGGGTAGCTGAATAAAAGAAATGCATGCATGCATCAACGCATGGGTAAATGAATACAGGTCCTCTAAAGCTGTGGGCTCCAGGAGCACTCTGGGCTGACAGGGAGCATGGTCTCTGGCCAAGGCAGGGGTAGGGGTGGAGGATCCTGGAGCCTGCTGGACGGACTGTGACTTTGGTTCACAGACACCTAGAGCAGGTGGCATGGGGATGCTGAGGGAGATGAGACAGGGCAGCTGCACAGTCCAGGCTCCTAGGGGCCAGCTGACTCAACATGGAGAGAAGAGTATTAATTTTTAAGTGACAGTAGAAGTGATCAAGGATAAGAGTGGGCAAAGGCCTATTTTAAGGCTACTTTCTACCTTCAGAGAATGCCCTAAGCATAAGCCTCAGGGCCATGCACCCATGGTTTCTACTCACCCATTGCCTATTCTCTTCCAAGAGCGGAAAGCTGATGCTTAGCCCATTTTATCCCCCACCCCACTCATCCTCAGGCAAGCACAGCCCAGGTGGGAGCTAGGGTCCAGGCACAGTTGACCCAAGGGCAGAGCATCCAGAAAGATGAATGAATCAGGCTCCAGAATGGAGGAGCCTGGGGCTTCCTGGCAGCGCTAGCCAGGGAATATAGAACTGATGCAAACACTCTGCTAGGATGCTACAGACTAGGTGGTCCCTAGATCTTCCCTGAAGGGTAGTAGCTGCTCCCACTCCTTGCAAAATAAAAGCAGCAGCATCCAAGTTAGGGGCCATCCCAGCACCACAGAGTTTGGAAAGATCGGTGAGGGCAAGGTCAAGTTGGTAAAGGCCCTAGTGCAGCTGGAAACCCCATATATTGGGAAGGTGTGAGACTGGAACAGAGACAGCTTCCTGGGGACCAAATGGGAGGGCCTGGTCCTTGTGGGGCACCCAGCTGCTTTTCTGAGATGTATGTGTATGTGTGTGTGTATCTTTCTATCTGTCTCAATTTGGTGTCCTCCACTCTCTGCTGCCACCAGCATAGGTTCCGAAGGCTGGCAGGAGGGGTCTCTGCTCTGCCCAGGAGGCCCAATCCCAGCTCCGCCCAGGTAACACAGGCAGTTCGTGCTCTCTAGAGACTCCCTGGGACCCAGCTCATACTTGCCACCTGCGGCTCTTCCCCACCTCCCGCCCCAGGATCTGGGTGGGTGAGACCTGCCAACGCCCTGACTGGGCACAGAAAGTGCAGACCTTGGCATTTAGCAGATGGGGATCTAGGAGAAGAGAGAAGTGAGGATACCCACGTGGAGCCTCGGAGCCTGATGGTCAAGTGTCTCCAAGCCCTTCCCCCCCACTCCCGGTGGGGAAGAGCCAGAGCCGCGGAATCCCAGGCTCCTGGCAGTTCCCCGACGGCCGCTTCAGTCCAGGTCTTGGAAAATTCCGAGGATCTTGGGGTCTCTCGAACCCGGCGCGGTCCCGGGACGGAGCTTTCCTCCACGGCTCTCCGGTCCCTGCGCTCTGCTCCCCGCACCGGGTCTCCAGCCCAGCCCTTCTCACCTGCCCTCCTCGGATCTGCCGCCTCTGCCGCCGCTCCACAGCACCAAGCAAGACTGGGGGCGCGAGTATGAGCCGGAAGGGATCCAGGGGCGCGTCAGCAGTACGGAGGTGGGGGCCTCTGTCCACCTGAGAGCCTCCGTCGTCGCCGAGTCCCAGCGGCCTCCCTACTGGCTGCCGGCGAACCGGCCGCTCCTGTCTTCTCCCTCCTCTTGTTCCTCCTCCCTCCCCTCTCTCCCTTTTCCTCCCTCCCTCAGCCCCACCCCGTCTCTCCCGTTCTTCCTCATTGCCCCCGCCCCCGCGGCTCCCTACCGCGATCCCATTTCCCGGCCCCCAGCCCCGGCTCCGACCGCTTCCCGGATTAGTTTGTGTAAGGGGAGCAGAATCGGCTCCAGGAGGGCGTGCTGAACATTGCCCCCCCCCCTTGCTCTTTGCCCCCCGCCCAGCCATCCCCAGTCCCTGCACTCTCTCAACTCCATTATCCTAGCGCCGGTTGCGTCTGCACCATCCTGGGTAGGGTTTTGTCTGGGGAAATCTGCCCTCCCCGCCGTCTAGGCCAGGCTCAAACCATATCACAACTTCTTTCAAAATCATCTTCTTCTTCATCATCCTATTTGTTGATCACTGCAGGTCCTCCTTCCTTTTCTATTCCCACCCCATCCTGGCTGGCACTATGGGGTGAGGGAGTGGAGATACAGGCCTGGGGATGCTTATAGACACGCAGCCAGAGGCAGCCACCCCTCCCAGACAAAGCACTCCTCCCCCAACCCAGATACAAATCCTCACGTACCAACACAGACAGACCCACGAAGACAGACCCTGCCCAGACAAACGCACACAGCCCAACACACAGACGAGGACAGCCGTGCACACGCCAGCAGTGAAGACTCTCACAGGCATTGTTTAACACACAGGCGTACCCCGACTCCGCTGCCCCTCCTTGCCAGAGTTGGAGGGCTTTCCGACCTTCATCAGGCCGCAGGCTCCAGGACTGGGAGTGGCCTGCAAGTGGGGGCGGGGGAGATGCCTGTGGCTCCGGTGGGGAGAATTCTGCCAACCTTGGCCAGCTGCTCCCATCAAGGCCAGGGAAAGGGTGGGGGTAAGGGTGGGGGGTTGGCACCAGCTCCCACACTGGCCCCCCCCCCTTCCGGCACGACTCTGACCCGCACGGCCAGGACACAGCTGACACATCAAGTCCCCCCACTCCTCGAAGGATAGAGCCTCTCTAACGAGCACACACGACACAAGCGCCTTTCTCTGTGTGCGGACCTCCACCCGGAACAGCTCGGCCCCTACTCCTCACTGGAGCCTGGACAGGGCAGGATGCCGGGCTCCAAGGGAAGCCCACCCCAGGCATTTCAGAGCTCAGTGGCTGACACTGGCTGCGTCCTCAAGGGGCGGGGCCTAGTGTACCCGGTAGGAGCGGATCCTGAGGCGCCCCCCGGGCGGCGCCCTGGGGCGCTGCTTTGGGGCTGGGAGGGAGGGGCTGTCGCGAGCCTAGGGAGTGTGTACAACAAGGTGTCCGAGGGTGGGAGCCTTGTTGGATTTATTTCTTTCATATCTCTTTTACCAGGTAACAAAAGAGCCAAAGGCTTCCCAAATGCTTGCCTCAGAGCTGCATCCGGTCTAGATCAGCTAGCCCTCCCTTCTGCCCTTCCCTCTGCCCTGGCCCTGTGCCCGGCCGCCCACCTTCATCAGTAAAGAGACTCGGTCTCGAACAGATATAGTTTATTGATTCTGGCCGGAAGCACCGCGGTGCAGGGGGCCAAGTTGGCACTGAGAGAAACCGAAGGAAAGACAGACAGAGGCACGGGTTCTACACTGGGGAGCCCCGAGGTGGCTGCTCGCGCACCTCTTTATCTGCCAGGAGTGTATCGCTTTGTATGCTTCCGTGCTCCACGCCCCACTGGACGAGAGGGAGGGAAACACAGTAAGGGTCAAAGTGAGGGGATCCTGGCAGACAAGTCAAGACCGGCGAGAGTGTAGGATACTCGTTGGAGGGGTGGGCCCTGAGCCTAAGCTGGCCAGTACTCTCACAGAGTAGCCACCTTGACCCAGGGGCTGGGGGGTGGGGTGAGGGGATGGCCTGGGGGAGTAGCTGGGTTGCTAGCTGTGGGTGTAGTAATTGTTGTAGACGTCCTCGCACTCGTCAAAAGGGCCCGAAGGGCTTCGAGGGGCGCCGTCTGGGTCTGCCACAGGGCGCTCACGCAGGCGCACAGCATCATACAGACCCTGCGGTGGCTCATCCAGCAGCACGTCGCGCTCGGAGCGGGAGCGCCTCATGAGGCCGACGTTGCGCAGCAGCAGCAGGACAGGTGCATAGAGCAGGTTGGCCAGGCCCATGCCAAGGCTGAGTTGCACAAAACCAAGCGAGTGCACTATGTGCCCCGCCACAATGGGCCCGAGAGCATAGGCCACGGAATAGGAGATGTCGGCAATGGCATAGACGCTGCCGTAGACCGAGACGTGGCGCACGTCCACGAGAAAGGCGAGCGTGGGCAGCAGTGCCGTGTCAACCAGCGCAATGCCGAAGCAGAGGCCGCAGAGCGAGATCACTAGAGGCGCGAAGGAGCGGCAGGCAGGCACCACGCACGAGCTGGCGCCGATCACTGCCAGCCCTAGTGCTCCGTACAGCCACTGCAGGTGTGGGTAGCGCGCCGCCAGGCGCACGGTGAGGTAGACACCTAGCACATGGGGCACGAAAGCTGGCAGCCAGGCCATGCCTGTCTGCCATTCAGACGCCGCCATCGTGTGCTCCATCCACGTGGCGATGGTGGGCTCGAGGAAGGCAAGGGGGATGTTGCAGGTGGTGAGCGCCCCGGCCACCACGGCAATGTAAGGGTCCAGCATGAGGCGGTAGATGGGTGTGCCCACCGGCAGGTTGGCTCGCGCCCGCGTCACGGCGGAGAACGGCTTGGCCACCACAAGCAGCAACAGCGCGTCGAGCAGCGAAACTGCGGCGAGCACCAGAAAGGGCACAGGCTTGCCCGCGAACTGGGAGAGGAAGCCCCCGAAGGGTGGAGCCACCAGACTCCCGAAGCTGATGAAGGCCAGCGCCACGCCCAACGCGCGACTGCGCTCCGGCTCTTCAGGATACTTGTCCGCAATCATGGCAATTCCGGACGTATCCGCAAAGGCCGAGCCCAGGCCCTGCAGGCTGCGTGCAGCGAAGAGCGTAGCATAGTCCTCCGCGAACGCGAATAGCACTGTGGAGGCAAACAAGACGCCCAGACCGATTAGCAGCGGCACGTCGTAGCTCATGCGGTCAATGAAGGGCCCACTCAGGGGATTCACCAGCAGCTGCAGGATGGCCTTGGAGGCAAATAGCACCCCGATCTTCACGTCCTCACTTTCCGTCGGGGACGCTGAGGTGTTGCCCATGTTGTCACTGCCACTGGCTGGAGTGGACGCCTGTAGGGTGTGCACTTTGGGGCTCATGGTGGGCCTACCGGCCTTATGCATGTGAGCAATGTAGTCGGGCACGATGGGCACGATGACCATGTACAGCATGTTGTCCAGGAACAGCGCCACGCACACGATGACCAGCACCAGGCGCCGCTGCCGCCGGGGATCCTGCAGCACTGCGTCCATCGCCTCCGACAGCTTGCTGGCCGCCGTCCGGGCCTGGCCCGCCGGCGCCGCGGGTTCCATTGCCTCTACTCTGCGGCTCTTCCGAGGACGCCTCCTCCGGGGCCGGGCGCGGGCGCCCTGCAGTGCAAAGACGAGCGCACGGAACTTCGCGGGCGCGGTCCGCGCGGCGCGGCGCCCCCTGTGTCTCAGGTGGCCGCTGGGCTCATGGCCCGTTGTCCCGGGAAAGGCAAAGACCCTGTCCGGCGAGACGCCTCCGGCTGTTCGCAGCCAAGCCCGGACGCGCCGCTGCTGGGCTCAGGGGCTGTCAGGGAAGGTGGGCGCGCCGAGCAGCCGGGGCCAGAGACTGAGCGCGCTGCGCCTCGGGCTCGCCAGGCGCCGTCCCCGAAGCGTTGAAAGGCCGCCCGCGCGGACCGAAGGGCATGCTGCTGCCGCCCGCCCGCTGGCTCGCTCGCCCCGCCGCCGCTCTCCCCTCCCCTAGCGTCGGCTCTTGCCTCCTCCTCCTCCGCCTCCTCTTTTTTTCCTTTCCACTCGGGGCTGTGACGCGGCGAGTCTCGGCCCCCGAGTGGTGCCCGGGCCACTTGCGTCGCTCATGCTAATGCGACGTCGGCTGGGCGGGGGCCGGAGGCGGGGCGCGGCCGGGCAGGGGTCCCCTTCCTAGAAGCGCCAGGACTGGAAACCCTAGAAAGGGGTCTTGGTGTGAAGAGTGCTGGTCAAGCCCTGGAGGATGGAGGCACCGCGCGAGGAGCAGGCGGTCTGTTCCCCCGCCCTCTCTCAGTTCTAGGGCCCGAGGGGTTTTCTCCCGTTCTTTTCCCCGCCCCAGAGGGTCGCATAGCGGCCCTCCCCCTACCCCCTAGCCCTGCTAGAGAGGAGGGCGCCGGGGACTCCAGATCTCCGCCTCAGCCTGGATCTCCGCGCACAGCCGGCAAAGAGCCCCCGAGGTGAGCCGCAGCTGCGTCCATCTGTTCTCGCAGCTGGAATGTGGGGCTGCGACTGGTGGGGGGCCGGGTATAGATCCCCCCCAACCCTTTCTCTGGCCCCACCCCCTTGGCCCCTTCCACCTTCGGGAAGGGAGGGGGAGACTCGGAGACTGTTGGGCCAGGTTCCGACAGACCGGCCCTTCGGGAGAATGTCACAGTAGAGAATCCCTGACTATGAGCTTTTGGGGATCGAGGGGAGAAGTCACCCTGCTCCTACCCGGGGCCCCGAATATCAGCCTGGCCCCTTCTACCCTCCGTTACAGCTTCGCCACCCTCTCTCAGCCAGTACTCCCCCTTTCAGCTTTAACTGTCCGGGTTTCCCCAGCTCCGCCTCTTCTCCTTTCCCACCTCCCGACCCCTCCCCATTCTAACTCCTCCCGGCCTCTAAGCCCTAGAACAAGTCCTTGCCTCGGTTTCAGTGAGGTCCCGCCCCCTTCCGTACCCTCTCTCCCGTCCCCCAACCCCAGAACTGCCTCCAAGTCCCAAGTGGACTCTGGGAGTAACATGTCCGGGGTCCTCTCTTGGAAGCTGTAAGAAAGCCCGTGGGAGTGGGTGCGGCGCCCACTCCCACGCAGGACCAAGCATCTTTGGATTAAGGGAGGCTCATCTGCCAAGAAGGCTGCACCGCTCAGACACCCCATTCTCTGCAGGCTGGCGGCAGAGCCGCCCTGGCTGTGCGCTGGGCCTATTGTGTTTCCCCCAAAGAGCGTTGACCCTAGATGACACACGGAATCCGTGTTCCAGTCTGAAGGCTGGCAGGAGAAAGGCCCTGAGGCAGCTGAGATTGGGAGACTTGTGTTGTTGAGATTACAGTGTGTCCTTTCCAGAATCAGAGAGGAATATTCCCATTCTTCTGATCTCAAAAGCAAACTAGCATTAGGTCCAGCTTCTTTCTCTACCGTGTTCCCCACCCTGAGGGAGGCACTGGTGATGCAGTGCAAAGAACTTGGGCTTTAGAGACAGATGACTGAGATTCCCCCCACCTCTGCCACTTACTAGTTAGGGCCTCGGGGAATTACTTCACCTCTCTGTCCCCCTGTTTCTTGTAAAATGGGGTAATCATTGTGCCTACTGCCCGTAACACAGTAAGAATGATGTAATGCAATGCTTGCTATTGTCATTATTAACTGTAAAATGTGTTCTTTTATCTTCCTTTCATGGTAGTGGGTCTTGTAAAGAGCAGGTAAAAGGTACAGGGACACCTTGGCTTCCTGTCTAGTCCTGTGGTTAGATGGGCATTGTGATTCCAGGTTCTCTCCTAGCTGATGGGAGGCCCAAGAGCATTGGGAAGTTTGCTTCTGTCCCTGAGATGGCTGGGGGACAAGGCGATAGAGACCATGGTGTCAGGATGACAGCCAGCGGCTTTGGTACCTGTTACTCAATCTTTCCACCTGCCCAGGCACCCCAGAGAGGAGGAGAAACTCTTCCCCTTAAGGAGTTTCCAGCACCTGCTCTGCAGTGGCCAACCTGCCCTCTGAGACAGGAAAAAAGTTCCCGTATGGGGACAGATCTGGCTCTGATTGACCTTGGGCAAGGCACAGTTTCTCTCTGAACTCCAGCCCTTGTCTCTGTTAAGTAAGGGTTGAGAGGAAAGCCCCCTCACTGCATTCTCTGGCGAAATGGGTACTGGAGAAGGGCATTTCTGGGTGACAGAATTACTTTACATTTTATTTGAAGGCCTTGAGTCAGCACACACTCTCCAGCTTATCACAGTGTCCCTCCAACTGATTTTGCACATTTATGTCACCTACCTGGTTTTCCAGCCATTTGGGTTTGAGACTTTGGGGTGAGGAAAACCAACTTTTGAGAAAAACAACTTTTGCTTTGCTAAGTACCTAGGCATTTTACAGTTTGATAGCCCTACTCATACCTAGAATCTGGACATTTAAACAATTAAAAATTTTAAAATGTTTATTTATATTTGAAAGAGAAGGAGGTGGAGGGGCAGAGAGAGACGGAGACAGAATCTGAAGCAGGATCCAGGCTCTGAGCTGTCAGCACAGAGCCTGACATGGGGCTCAAACTCATGAGCCATGAGATCATGACCTGAGACAAAATTGGATGCTTAACTAACTGAGCCACCCAAGCACCTCCAGAATCTGGACATTTAGAAAAAGACTTGAGTTTACGATTTCTGACTTAAGTTCCCACTTGGCTTTTCCTGGTGCACCTTTAAAAACAACCACTTAACATTAAGCCCACAAAATGTTAGTCACCTCTGCCCCAACCACTTTATAAATAATAAGTACTATTATAAGTGCTATCCTACTCTATCTCCTGCTCACTGGTGACCTGGGACAGGGGTCTGCTTTTCCCCCATTGCTCTTTGCAACCTCTCCCCTGCTTCTGAGATCTGTAAGTAATAAATCTGTGACTCTACCTTCTTTGTATGTGTGTGTTGAAATCGCACCTTCAATTGAGGTGATCCCATGGCTTTCGCTTTCCCAGAGTGAGAGCTCTTATGTTGGGGTGGGGGCGGGGGGGCTATGTGCTGCCCCTGTGTGGGTGGCTTATACTTTCTCGTTCAGCAGATCATAATCTTCTTAGTTCAGTACACCAGCTCCAGCTTCCCAAAGCAGACCTCTGGTCTCTTCTGACTCTCCCATTGTGAGGCTTTTAGACGGTCAAAGGGTTGATGGGCAGAGGGGCAGGGGAGGGGGAGAAGGGGTGATGGGCATTGAGGGGGGCACTTGTAGGGATGAGCACGGGATAGTTGTAAGTAACTGATGAATCATGGGAATCTATCCCCCAAACCAAGAGCATACTGTATACACCTTATGTTAGCCAACTTGACAATAAATTATATTTTAAAAAATTAAGTAAAAAAATAAAGAGTCAGTCCTCCAGCCTGCAGAGCAATTGTTATTTATGCATATGTTGTTTGCCCTGTCTGATGTAACAGGACAGAGTTTAAAGTAGATGCTTTTCTGTCTAGTGGCTGAAGAACTTAGAACTTAGCAGAATCTTACAGAAAAGAAACTTTCCCAGGAACTTCAAGGTGCAGACACCTCTCCCAGCCCACTAGCCCTCATAAATCGTGACTATTCTTGAGCATGGAGCCAAGTTATCTCTGAGATCATGCCCAATTCTCCAGTCCTCCATCACCAAAGGCAGGAAACAGACTCGTTTATTGAGGATTCTGTGCCAAGGGTGTTATGTGTGCTGTGTTGTTTAATCTCACTCAGTCCTGGCGCAGTGTAGGTGTTCTTTCTCCTGTCTTACTGATGAGGAAGCTGGGCAGAGAGAAACCAGTTCATTTGCCCAAGATCCCAACATTAGAGGCTGGATTTAAACCACATGTCTTGTGATCCTCATGATGCCTTCCTATTCCCTGTGCTTCATTGTGCCTCTGCCACTCCATCTGCAAGGGCGGCCACACCCTGGCAGTGTAGGGGAGAGGGACAGATCAAGCTCCATGAGAGGAGGAAGGTCCTTGGCTGGTTCGTAAGGAAGCTCCTGGGACACTAAACTCCCTCACCCTCCAACGTCCAGCTCAGAAGGCAATCCCCTCCCCCCTTTCATCAGCAGCCCCAATAACTAGGGGCCAGGCACCTCAGGGAGTAAAGGATCTTCTGCCTGAGCCTTGGCAGAACTTGGGCAGATTCCCCTCCCTGGCTGGCGGGGAGCTGTCCAGGGTCCTGGTCCCTGTTCCTCCACTGGCCAACCAGCCTTAACACAAAGGACCTGCTCCTCCTGTCTTCCTGTGTCTGTGGCTTGCTTTTCAATAGAACCCTTGGTAAATTCCTTTCCAGAGACTTCTCTATTTGATCATAACTTACAGACAAAAGAGAACTCATCCAATTCTGTTGGAGAAAAGGGTAACATTTTCTTCTCTCCTTTCTCAATTAGATATAGGAACTATTGCTACAGAGTACCTATCTGCTACTCAGTGTAAGTCAAATGAGTAAAGGAAAATTTTATTTTTTAGACACATAGAAGTACTTATGTGTCTGAAAGTTCTAGGCACTGTTCTAAACATTTTACAAACATTAGCTCATTTAGTACTCTTACCAAACTTCATATTACCTTTTCATAGGCAAGGACACTGAGGGGCAGTAGTTTATCCACAGTCAGAGAGTTTATAGATGGTAGAGACAGGATTCAAATGCAGGCTTCTGTAGCTCGGGAGAGCGCCCCTCTGCCCCCCTCTGCTCGGAATTCCCTAGAATCCCTGTGCTCCTGATGCAGTTTTGTGGGTCCATGTCCTCCTTACCCCCATCCAAGTTTAGCTGGATTGCAGAGTGAAATTTATGATCATGAAATAAAAGCTAAACAACAACAACAAAAAAAAACCCAAAAAACAAAACAAATGCAGGCTATCTAGCTCCAGCATCCAGCTCTCAACTGGCATGCTGTCCTACTCCAGGGTGGCTGAAGATTATGAGTCAATTTATGGGAAACTATCTAGCTCAACACCTGATACTTAGTAGGAGCTTAAGTATTACTGTTTTGTGTAGATAAAGTCAGCTTGGTGATTTCCTGCTGACAACTTTTTTCTCCTTTATCCATTGGATACAGTTGTGGCCTCTGTCTGCTAAACACAGCCCTTTCCTCAAGCTGGGACTGGTGTCCCAGTGTTGCTTGCTGTGGATCTGGGGAGCCGTGGTGTATGGGAGCTTGAGGAAGGTGTGGAAGGATAGCTTTCCTGTAGCTGTGCCTGGGTGAGGTATGGTGTGTGTATGCCAGGGTGGATCTTGAGGGAGTTGTATATGTGGGTGCTGCTTTGGAGGAAGGCATCAGCCCATCCTGGAATCTTGTAAAGAAAGTCATGGGCCAAGATAATTCCAGGGCCATGCCATTTTGTCCTTCACTGAGACATCTGGGCTCAGAGACTCGAAATGACCATGTTTCTGTAGAGAAAGCAGGTTGATGGTGCTGGTGGCAGCGTCTGGGCGGGGCACCTGCTTCTGATTTATTATTTCTTTGTCTCCCTGGAAGCACTTAAGTGCAGGCTTAGTTCCAGTGAAGCTCAGAAGCCTCTTTGAATTCCAGTACTGGGGAGGGGGTGCTGTTTACCCTGATCTCACTATTCACCCTGTTTGCTTCCTCAGAAAGGCCTCAGGGCCTCAGAATCACTTAATTAATTTAGGTTTCCTCCATCACATATTCTTAGATTCAAAGGAACAGAACAGTCCCTGTCAGCCTTTCCTGGAAGCCTGTGAGTCTGGTGGCTAGAAGCCAGGAGGACTACGTGCCCGCCTGCCTGCCCTTGGCTAGTGCATCCTCAGGACCCAGACCTGTCTTGTGCACTGCATATCTGGGCTCCAATGGGGGAACACAGGGGCTGACGCTCCTGTACTGTGAGCAGGACTTGGAACACTTCTCTACAGCTCTCAGACAAAAACCTGCCCTTACCTGTTTTCCTCCTGACTCCTGACACTTCTTATGAAACGGAAGCAGGGCCTCAAAATCACTCTGTTTCTGCTTTCTCTTGTATTCTCATCCCAACCAAAGGAGTCTCTCAGGTTCATTTCCCTCTTCCATTGAGACCATTCCTGCCCAGACCCCTAATCCTCCCCTAAACCTGATCTTCCCCCACACTGGGGAAGTCAGTCACCTCCTAGTTGGTCCTTTGCCTCCTGACCTGGCCAATCCACCTATGCATGGATGCCAAACTTCTTCTCTGTAAAGTTTCAGGGAAGTTCCCATGTGATTACAGACCTTGCAGGGCCCCTTGCTGCTTGGGACTGGACTCCAGCTTCTTCCAGCATTGTGGCTTTCCACAATGAGTCCCCAACTTTTCCTGTCTTCCTTGTCTTCCCTAAGAGACCCCTGAAGCTCCTGCGTCTACACCTTTGAACCAACAGTCCTTTTAGCCCATGTCCAGCTTTGGCTTCCTTCTTCTTTCCTTCCTTCCATCCTTCCTTCCTTCCTTCCTTCTTTCCTTCCTTTTTTCCCTTCTTTCCTTCCTTCCTTTTCTTTCTTTCCTCCCTTCCTTTTCCTTCCTTCCTTCCTTTCTTTCTTTCTTTCTTTCTTTCTTTCTTTCTTTCTTTCTTTCTTTCTTTCCTTCTTTCTTTCTTTCTCCCTAAGAGAGAGAAGGAGAGAGGCGGAGAGAGAGAGAGAGAGAGAGAGAGAGAGAGAGAGAGAGAGAGAGAGGGAGAATCTTAAGCAGGTTCCATGCTCAGTGCAGAGCCCCTGGTAGGGCTTGATCACATGATGTCGGATCATGACCTGAACAGAAATCAAGAGTCTGACACTTAATGAACTGAGCCATGCAGGTACCCCTTGCTTTGCATTTCCTTGGTTGCAATAAATGCTTCCCTGATTCCTAATATATTGTAAACACTCTCTCCTTCCCCCCACCATGACTCTTACTGCATTTTTCTACTCCTCTTCAGGAATTTATCCCACACAATTGGACCTATTCCTCCTGCCCTCTGCCAGCCTGAGAGCTTCTTGAAGGTATTATCTACCTAGTGTGTCTAAAAACAAGATTTGATTGTCATGCACTCTGCAGAGCACCAGCCACACACTTTGCATAGAAATGGATATGTCAGTGATTTTTCAATCTAACTCTACATTTGTTAAAATGAAAAATAATCATGTAAATATACATAAGTAGAAATTCCTCATAGAGATACTCATAGAAACTACAACGTTATGAATATTTGTTTGTGGGCCCCCAATCCTGGTCCTCTCTGCCCCCTCTCAGAAGCTCCTACCATTAACTGTTTTTATGAGTATTTTCCAAAATCTTTCTAAACTCTTTTCCAGACTTATCTATGAACACATATAAAATGCAATGTAAGCAGGCTTTATGTTTAAATATGTATATTTTAACATAAAGGTTGTTATAAATGTGTCATTCTGCAGTTCTCTCCTTTTCCACTCAAGAATATATCCTCTTTAAAAGCAGTGTGGAGACTCCTCAAAAAACTATCGATAGAACTCCCCTATGACCCAGCAATAGCACTGCTAGGGATTTACCCAAGGGATACAGAAGTGCTGATGCATAGGAGCACATGCACCCCAATGTTCATAGCAGCACTTTCTACAATAGCCAAATCACGGAAAGAGCTTAAATGTCCATCAATTGATGAATGGATCAAGAAGATGTGGTATATATACACAATGGAGTACTACATGGCAATGAGAAAGAATGAAATCTGACCATTTGTAGGAAAGTGGATGGACCTTGAGGGTGTCATGCTAAGCGAAATAAGTCAGGCGGAGAAGGACAGATACCATATGTTTGCACTCATAGGTCTAACAGGAGAAACCAAACAGAGGACCATAGGAAGGGGAAGAGGGAAAGAGAGTTGGGGAGAGAGAGGGACACAAATCATGAGAGACTATTGAATATTGAAAATGAACTGAGGGCTGAAGGGGGAGGGGGAAAAGGGAAGGAGGTGATGGTCATGGAGGGGGGGCACTTGTTTCCATATAACACTGGGTGTTATATGGAAACCAATTTGACAATAAACTATTAAAAAAAAAGAATATATCCTCTTTAGTCCATCAAAAGTAACTCAATTTTCTTAGCTGCTATGTAGTATTTTTTTTGTTATGAACATACCCCATGTTTACAGCTATTTCCTCCCTATGATAAACATTTCAGTTATTTCTTTTTTTAAGTTTATTTTGTGTGTGTGAGGGGCAGAGAGAGATTGAGAGAGAGAGAGAGAGAGAGAGAGAGAGAGAGAGAGAGAGAGAGAATCTCAAGAAGGCTCCACACTGTCAGCACAGAGCCCAATGTGGGGCTCGAATGCACGAACCATGAAATCATGATCTGAGCAGAAATCAAGCGTCAGATACTTAACCAACTGAGGCACCCAGGCATCCCCATCATCCCCATTTAGGTTATTTCTAATGTTTGGCATGACAATGTTGCAGTGGATTTCCTCATGCTTGGATAGACGTACTTCCCTCAGGAGATATACAAACACCTTGGCCAGTCCCAGCAGTTTATGCACATTCTAAGTTTTAAAAGAAGTTTCCAAATTGCCCTCCAAAGCAGCTACATAAATGTATACACCCACAAGTGGTGTATAAGAGTACACAAGTCCCAACACCCTAGCAATGTGTGTTCTTTTTTTTTTATCTTTTCCCCTTTTGTCAATCTAATGGGAGAAAAATGGCATT
Source organism: Suricata suricatta (assembly GCF_006229205.1). Classification (NCBI taxonomy): domain Eukaryota; kingdom Metazoa; phylum Chordata; class Mammalia; order Carnivora; family Herpestidae; genus Suricata; species Suricata suricatta. The sequence goes on along the minus strand of NC_043701.1, from coordinate 147,912,492 downwards.
CAATATTGTTTTAGTCAGATAATTATTTTAATTGGCTGAGTAACTTTTCTTATGTTTATTAGCCATTTGTGTTTCTTTTTTCATAAATTGTCTGTCACTTTCCCCATTTTTCTATTAGGTTGTATGTTCTTTTCTTCCTGAGTTGTAGGAATGTTTGTTATGTAGAATATAACTATTAAATAGAATAACTTGATTAAATATATTTCCCTTGGACATGTCCACTGTGGCTGAAAACTGTTGTTACTTCTTCTCTACTAGAATTTATGGTTTATATTTATTGGGCAGGATAGTTTGGGGTGGATATGAAGTTAAAACATCAGTTAAAACTATTCACAGCCTCCTCCTCATCAATGGTAGAGAGTCCAAATTCTTTAGCTCGACTTAACAGGCCCCCTGTAATCCATCTACTTCCACGAACTCCGCATGATACCCAGATCTCATTCCTGATTCCATCGCTTTCTACCTGTCTAACTTTGAACTCATCTACTCAAATGCTCTGGATTTAGGTTCTGTCATTTTAAAAAGCATACAGTTGTCACTTATTTACAAATTTCTAACTCTCTGACATTAATTGCAAGTTACTTATCCTTCCCAAACCTTACTAATACATCTATAAAATAAGTGCACTGACAATGCTGCACAGGTTCCTTGTGAAGTAAGTTGATGCTGCTGTTAGTTATTCCTCCTCCTGTCTGTCTGGATGATTCTTATGTACCTGTTGTGGTCAAATCAAGCCTCTTTGTTCTATTCCCCAAACAAAACTAGTTCCTTTTTTCTTTGTGCCAAAACCATGTGTCTATCACTAAATTTGTCACCCTGTATTACGAGGGTGTGTTCACGTGTCTGTTTCCTCTGCCAGAGGGTGGGGTCTGAGGCTGGGGGAGGGGGGGGTTGCTGCGCTCAGCGCCGGGGGGGGGGTACAACACCCCGTAGATGACTGTGCAATGGAAGAACTCGCCTGTGTGTCGCTTTTGAAAAGAATAAGCTTCCTCATTTTGCCAAAATTGTGTTGAGCTTGGAATGGACAGAGGGATACTTAGGGAAAAGCTAAAGTGCACCTGAAAAATGCCCTAGATGTACCTTGGAGAGAGCCAGGAAGCAGATTTGCCAGGAAGCAGGTTTGCCTTAAGGCACACCGATACTGAGCCTAGCTGAAAACTCCCCTGATTGACCAGTCCGGGTAGGCAAAATGATATTTAAGGGAAACTCTACATTTTACAGTCAAGGTTGGCATGACTGGGAAAATCAGGAAGAGAGACCAAGGCTGCCAGACATCCCTTTTGGTTTTTAGAGGCTTATCTTGATCAGAACAACAAGCACTGATCATTCAGGGTCCCTCCGATTTTCAGACTTGAAAAGTATATGTTTGGGGCGGGGAAACCTCGGAGCCTTGAACAGAACGAGGGCAGAGGACTACCCCAGAAGATGTCCCTCGTGGACGCATGCTGCGTCAGTATATCCCCAGCTCCTAGCGCACTGTCTGCATGTAGAAAGGTTCAGTGAAAATCCAAGGGAGATGCTTGTGTGGGAGGGAATTATTCTGAATGGGTATGTAGTGACCGTCTTCACTGAGAACTGTGGAAACTCCCTGTGCTTGGGTCGTGTGGCCACTGGTTCAAGATCATTCATCTTAAAGTCTCTGAAAATAGGTTCCTTCTCAGAGGGCCCCTGGTGTAGGTGGTGGAGAAGCATTCTGGTAAGAATGCTGGCCCTTCAGGGCCTGCCTGTCGCTTGCCACCCTGAGCCTCCACGTCATTGTGGACGGATGGGTCTGAGTTTCAAACATGGGCCTGGAAGGGAGCAGGGACACTACAAAGTCAGCCCGGTTTCTCTGATTTGTGTCTGAGTGGCCAAAAGTTTGTCCTTTCCCAGGCTGGCTGCCAGGGCTTTTTCCAGGCGTGTCCGTGATGTGAGAGAGAGGTCAGCAAACAGCCCCAAGGGGAGCCCTGGCCCTATACCAGACATTGTGAAAGGCTTTTACCATTATTAGCTTTCAATATAATAAAATTCCTATGAGCTAAGTCCTCTTCTGGGCCCCATTTTATAAATTGGCAGAGTAGGGAGTTGAGTAATGTGCCAAGGTCACCCGGCTGTCTGATTCATGTCCGTGGGTTTATCCATTTGGCTATGTGGCTTCCATTCTCTGGAGGCCTGTGGCATTTCTCTGTGGTCTTCAAAGCACTGTTGTCCCACAAATCCTGTGTGCAGGGTCATGGCTACCATCCTCCTCCAGGTATTGAGGACCATCCAACTCCAGGCAGAGATGCTATACCTGTTTCCTCCTTCTTGAGACATTCTGACCTTTGTCCTTATTATCTCTTGCTAGGACTATTGCAGTAGCCTCTTGGTAGATTGCCCCTGCCTCTGGTGTTACCGCCAGCTCCTGATCCCCTTAACTGCTCTCACAGTCAAGTTTTAAAAACAAATCTTCCCCACAGTAGTCACTTCATAGGTATTTGTTAAACTGGTCATCCTCTTGCTTTAAATTCCCATTGCCTATGGCCAAGTTCACAAGCTAGCCATGGCTTTCAAGACTCTCCGTGTATGTGCCCAGGTCCTCCTCATGCTGCTTCTACTAACACTCCCTGCCACGCGCACTTGGCTGCCTACCCAGAACACCTGGGCCTTGCCATGCCCAGTCCCACTGCTGTCCACGTTCCCCAGCAAGATGGATCACTAACCACGGGGAACAACCTGGCCTATGTACACATACCTTTACCCTGGCACTGGCAAGAGGGATTCTAGGGTTTGATTGCATGTCTTCTCCCCACCTTAGCCTGTATTTAATCCATCTAACATCTCCCAAGCCCACAAAGGGGCCTCACAGGAAGAAAAACATCTGGGAATGGTTTCTGCCACACACACATATAGATGTATATAGTGACTACTTCCCAAAATGAGGCGTACTCTTATTTCTACTCTAGTTACATTAAGTGCTGGTCACAACCCACTAACTTTGTTTTATAACCAGCAAATGGATGGTGACTTGAGGCTTGAAAAGTTTGTGCTGCCTCACTTATTCCTCACAACAATCGTATCATGTTGATACTATTACTTTCTCCCATTTCATATTTGATGAGAGAGAGACACAGCACACAGCTAGGAAGCACGAGCCAGGCTTAGAACCCAGGCAGGTGACCCTGGAGCCCATGCTCTCAACTTGCACAAATCTGGCTTTGCTGATGGATCAGGACTCCAGGGGCTGTGCAAATGTGATAGATAGGAGGCCACACACAGCCCACTGCAGGGGTGAGTTTCAGCTCCCTACACAGCCTTGGGAAGTGACCAACAGGAAAGTAAGAGCTAGAGTATCATCTCCCCTCTAGGGTTGAGCTATAGCTCTGGGGTGCCTCTGTCCAGAGCATTGCTCTTGCATTTCCAGGAGTGAGAGGGAAGTTAGCTTGTGCCCAAGTGAGGGGCATCAGGATCCCCTCCTCACCTATGGGCCATGCTCAGGGAGGGAGCCCGGGGATCAGATCGAGCAGGGATGCCAGGGACAGTTGATGATGGCCAATGCTTCATGTATGTGAGCTATAACCCCCTGGGTGTCACCACTATGTCCCCAGCAGCGGGCACCATGTCTGCACGTGGAACAAATGAATAAAAAGTGATTCTGCAGGTGTTTGCAGGGAGGAAAGTGACCCCTTCTTGTTGAGGCATGAAGATGTTAACACACATCTGAAGAGCCTCAGAGGCCTGCTCTGTGGCCAAGTGCCAAGATGAGGCCCCGAGAGGAGGTCTCGGTGACAGAGCAAGTCTGGGCTGGAAAGTTGGGAATTCTATTCCTCACACTCCTGGTGATGTCCTGGAGCTAAAAACTATATTGCCATGGAAAAAACTGGCCCCATGAGGTGTGGGCAGGTGGCCAGGGACACCCCTGATTGACCCTGACTCTGACCATACTGGCCACATGGGTCCAAGTCCAGAGCGAGGCCTGACTCAGGGCTATGTGAGCAGGAGAGGGGACCCCCCGACTAGTACTGGAGTTCCAGATGGTGACGTGGGCAGGGCCACAGGGACTCTGTAGCTGCAGATGTGGCCTCCTCTCCACGGGTGTGTGGGGACTGGGCAGCCAGAGTGGCAGCTGTGGGGAGGACAGCGAGGCGCTCTGACTCAGTTGAAAACATGATCAGCCCTGAGTGTCAGGAAGACTAACCAGAGTATTGTTTCCTTAGGCAATTAAGATGCTAGTTTCAAACTAATTCTTAATTTAAAAAATTTTTAAATTTTATTTATTTTTGACAGAGACAGAGTGTGAGCAGGAGAGGGGGAGAGAGAGAGAGGGAGACATAGAATCTGAAGCAGACTCAAGACCTGAATTGTCAGCACAGAGCCCAACCTGGGACTTGAACCCACAAACTGTGAGATTAAACCTGAGCCAAAGTCGGATGCCCAACCAACTGAACCACCAGGCACCCCTCAAGCTAATTCTTGATGATAAATGAACACATCTCTTATAAGGACTGTGTCTGTGTCCCGTGTCCTGTGAGGCCTGAGCAGTGTTTGGCCATCAGCAGGCTGCATGCCTGGCCAGGCTAACAACGAGTGGACAGTATGTGGGTTTGTAAATGGACAAGAGACAGGATGACAGGTACCGTTTCCTCACTTCAACTTCTCGGATGCCATCTGATAGCATACCGAATGATCTGATCTCAGATATGAGCAAACTCCCGCCTCCTGTGTGAGTTTGTCTGCATAGTTTATGGGCTCAGAAAGCCTCTAGTCTCCCTCTAGTGGCCAGAAAGAGAACAGCAGGGCACGGCGTTGCTCTGAATAGTCCTCCTCAGCCATCCCCAGTGAGCCCTGGGACTCAATGAGCACTTCCAAGGGGCTCAGGAAGGGTCCAGGTTATACCCCCACATGGAAGACCACCAGATAAGATCCTTTATTCGTGGTGGGAGTGAGAGATGCCCAAGTTGTCCTCTCTGCCTCTGTCCAACAGGCCCAACTTCAGACCCTTGCAGGAGGGATGGAGATGCACCAGTTACAAGATCAGTCCTGGGAATTTTGGAAGGAGACAGAGAGAGAATTCTTTCCTGAACAGGGGTGGAGTGTGAATGGGCTGTCCCAGGCTAGAGGTCAGGGGGTAGAGGCACACTCAGCAGTGCTGTCCAGGTGGAAGACGGAGGCGATACCCCGAGGCAGGTGCTGCAGGTGGGAGGTTGCCTTGGGGGTGGGAAGCAGGTGAGATGCTGGAGTGCAAAGCCCAGGGACTAGAGGGGCTGTGTGCCAAGGCTCTGGGAGCCAACTAGCTTTCTGTTCTAATTGAAAGGAACAGTATAAAATCCTGTATGGTATTTGTCTTTTAACGGTAAAGTCCCAGGTGTGGAATGACTCCTCCGAACAGTAGGACATTTGTACATCTCATAGTACATAAAGCCAAATGGCTTTCTCCAAGTGTGATGCCACATTCTATTCCTCTTAACTGTGAGGTGCCACTTTCCACTGACAACACCCAAAGTTATTACCTTTAAAAACTGACGGTCTGGGGCACCTGGATGGCTCAGTCAGTTGAGGGTTCAACTCTTGATTTTGGCCCAGGGCATGATCTCCCAGTTGTGGGATCAAACCCTGCATTGGGTGCCACGCTGAGTGTGGAGCCCACTTGAGATTCTCTTACTCCCTCTCTCTTCTCCTCTCCCCTGCTTCCATTCAATCTCTCTCTCAAAAATAAAAATAAATAAAATTAAAAAGAAACCCCAGCAATCTATTAGGGGAACTATGTCATTTGTTTAATTATTTCCCTCTGATGATTAGACATCAGCACCAGGTCCTGCCAGTGGCCTCCAGGCCCCGTGGTCTAGATCCCACGGTTACCTCTGCAGGTGCACGGCTATTCCTCCCACCTCGGGTCCTTTGCATGTGCTCACCCCTCTCTCTGGAAAGTAATCCATTTGCTAACAAAGCCTTCCCAGATCACCTTGCTTAACACTGCACCCAGCGCTTCTTATCCCCCTTCGCTGCTTTTATTCTCTTCCAGTGTGAATCCTCACACGCATAGTTTACAGATTGGGCTTACTCTCTGTCTCCCCTCCCTGGAAGGGATGCCCCAGGACGGCACATGAAACTGACTCGTGTTTGGTTGCAGTTTTCGGAGTGGGCATCAGACTTACCAGGAGGGCTTGTTAGAATGCAGAGTACTAGGTCCCACCAGTTTCTGAGTGGGCTTGGGAATCTGTATTTTTTTAATGTTTATTCATTTTTGATAGAGAGAGAGAGAGAGAGAGACAGAGACAGAGCATGAGTGGGGAAGGGGCAGACAGAGGGAGACACAGAATCAGAAGCAGGCTCCGGGCTCTGAACTGTCAGCACAGAGCCTGACATGGGGCTCTAACTCATGAACCATGAGATCATGACCTGAGCCGAAGTCAGACGCTTAACCGACTGAGCCACACAGGCGCCCCAAGGGAATCTATATTTTTAACAAATTCCAGCAGGGCTTTCTTTGCTCTTGCCTGAAATTATCTTAGACCGTTCCTGAACAGGCTGCTGGTTCTGAGACTACTTTGAGACCTGGACAGTTTGAGTCCATTACTGGTCTTTGCTGCCACCGTCTGGTGACTCTTGAGAATGGCATCCTCTTTCACTGTCAACTATGCATCCATTCACTAGCTCTTGGTTTTAATATTTATATCACTGAAAATATCTTCACTAGGATGAATTATTTTCTTTGTGAATTCCTCTATGAAGATTTTATTAGTCCACTGGGCTTTAATAATTTGTGTCCAATTTTACCAGTATAACTTCTACCTTCGTGAATTTACTTTAGGGGAGGACTAATCAATTCTTTAATGGATTACAATTTTTATCTATGTTGTTTTACCATTTGTATTTTGTGTTGACTATTTTTAACACACTTATTCCACCTCCCGCAGGAAATTTGATCAAAATGTGGCCAAAGTTAGGGGCACCTGGGTGGTTCAGACGGTTACGTGTCCGAATTCAGCTCAGGTTGTGATCTCACAGTTTGTGAGTTCAAGTCTCGCATCAGGCTCTGTGCAGACAGCTTAGATCCTAGAACCTGCTTCAGATTCTATGAATCTCTATCTCTCTCTGTCTCTCCCCCACTTGTGCATGCTCTATCTCTGCCTCAAAAATAAGTAAACTTAAAAAATGTGGCAGGGTCAAAATGCTCTGCTTTGTCTGGGTAATTTCAGGATTATGAAATGACCTCTTTCTGAGATGACCCAGGAAATCTGAAATCATCAGAGTAGGAAGACCTAGTTTTGAATTTAGGATCCACCATTTGCTGGTGTGATCTTGGTTGAGTTATTGACCTGCCATTTCCTGAGGATTTAGTGAGATGAGGTCTGTAAAGCCCTCGGAGCATTACAGGTGTTCTAGGATCTGCGAAGGCCTAGGCTGTGTCTGTCCCTGTCCAGGCTAGACTATGTTCTGACGCTTCATTCTCCCAGAAATGGAAACAGGGTACCACCTGGAAACCATTTCACTCTTGTGTGCCCAGTCATACACAGCAGCACGTGCCATCCAAGCATTATCTACAGGGATGGCTCGGATTCAGAGACAATCCACACGCATGGCCCTGGTCTGCAGAGCAGGTGGGGGGATTGCTTGGCCACAGGCTGGGGTGGAAGGACTGAATGGGTTTTCCTTTAGCCTTAATTAGGCCCCTCTAAGGACAATTGGGCAGCCGTTTCAGCAAAAAGTGGGGATTGTTCTGACCAACATCACCTTCTCTGGGGCAAAATTGTAGGTCCCCAGAGGCAACCCTTTGGACCATAAAGTTCTATTTGGACCATAAAGAAACAAGTTCTTTCCCTAATTTATTTAAGACATATATCAAAGCAAGCAGGTCTTTAAAAATGAATTATGTATGCCTTTATTACATGTAACACATTCAAACTGATCTTTATTTTTTCAAAAAATTTTTTAATGTTTTATTTATTTTTGATACAGAGAGAGACAGAGCATGAGAGGGGGAGGGACAGAGAGAGAAGGAGACACAGAACTAGAAGCAGGCTCCAGGCTCTGAGCTAGCTGTCAGCACAGAGCCTGATGCGGGGCTCGAATCCACGAGCGTGAGATCTGACCTGAGCCGAAGTCGGAGGCCCAACCGACTGAGCCACCCAGGCGCCCCCAAACTGATCTTTAAACAAAACAAGCAGGGTTTTAAAGAAAGGGGCTTTCACACATTTACCTGAAGCAGAAGACACATGTCCTCCTCCCTCAGAGCAGATTGGTAGACCACTCTTCCTTCAGAAGACACAGAGGTCTTGATGGGTGTGCTTTGCTGAAGGGAAAGGGACAGTCTTCTGTCCATCTTTCCCCAGGAGAGGGAGAATCACTTCCCAGCTGTGCTCAGCCCCAGCCAAGGCATTTTCCTAGGTATCTCGTCGCAAGGACCATATTATTTTATTCAGGCTTAGGGAAATGCTGACACTAAATGCTCAACTGTTTAGTGATTGAAATTTGACATTGGCTTGCCTAGTTTATAATTCCCTAAGTTCTTCAACTTCTGGAAGTGGGTGCATCATTTTCTGAAGATATTTCAGATTGAGAATGAGGAACAGGGTCCTGTGCTACATTCAATGAAGTTAAGTTTGGATTTGGAAGTCTTACTATTACTTTTGTGATGTATTTTACTGAAGAACCTCATGGAAACCTTAATTAACTAATCAACTGTCTTCTTTTATTTTAGAGAGAGAGAGAGAGAGAGAGAGAGAGAGAGAGAGAGCGTGAGTGGGGGAGAAGGTCAGAGGAAGAGAAAGAGAGAGAGAGGGAGAGAGAGAGAGAGAGAGAGAGAGAGAGAGAGAGAGAGAGAGAGAGAGAGAATCTCAAGCAGACGCCTTGCTTGGCGCAGAGTCTGACATGGGGCTTGATTCCACAACCCTGGGATCATGACCTGAGCCAAAATCAAGAGTTGGACGCTCAACCAACTGAGCCATCCGGGTGCCCCTAATCTAGTGTCTTCTAAATTTATTTGATCACTAAGCCTTTCTATTTTTCTTGAGAATCATTTTAAGGGATTAAATGTTGGATAAGTGTTGGTGTGTTAGAAAAAAATAACTTGGGGATTGCTGCTCTGGGCCCTCTGTGTTCTGAGGTTTCCAGTCTGATCCATGACCTTGCATAGACCACCCCCAGCCCCTCCTGTAAGGTTCTAGAGAGGGTTTCCTACTACGGGAGAAGGTCAGGGGTTGGGCTTCAAAGAACAGATATGCTTGATGGCCCGTGAGGAGTGAGTCTCCCAAATAAGGAAGCCGGGCTTCATCTGTCCTTGTCTGAAAGTATCTTTTACTTTCATAACCACACCATGAGCAGAGCACTGAGCTAGGTGCTGGGTGCGAGGGGAAGGTCAACAAAAGTGTGTGATATGCATATCTCTTCACACAGTCCCACCATCTAGTGGGGTTGGCAAGGTTACCTCTTTGTTGAATTCTGTGTTTCACGGTGCTATTTACACACTGTCTTCCCCCATCCGTTCTAGTCACGGCTTTCTGTACCAGTGTATTTCTCTGCCCACCCAGGGGTGAGGTTTGGCCGATGGAACTGTGATCAGAGGCTTTGATGTGCTTGCATGGAGTAGTATAGAATCTTGTGCTTCTGTATTCTTCCGTGAGAAGACTGTGCCCCAGTGACATTTGTCCTAGTCTGGAGCCAACCCTAACCAATTCCAGATTAGTCACAGATGCCCACCACCTGAAGGGAGAAATAAATACTTTCTGTTGTGAGCTACTGAGCTGGGCTGTTTGTAAGCAGAATGGCTGTGCTGAGAGGTGCTAACCCCTCCTCTCCGTGGGTCCTTGGACGGACAACAGGAAGCACTGCTACTTATGAACCAACATCCCTTGATCTCACGCTGAATCGACATCCAGATCCTGGCCGTGCCACTCAGAATCTGTGGGATAGGTGCTCAGATGTGGGGAGTGGAAGTTGTTTTTTGAGCACCAGGGAAATGGCAGCTACTGCGGTGTGAGAGAATCATGGATGGCTTCCCTGAATCCAGACTTGGTCTCCACTCTTAAGGGTTTCTAGTTCTTTCTGTTATGCACTCCAAAATTTAATTTCTAACAAATTCCCAGGCAATGTGGAAGCTGCTGGTCTGGAGCCACACTTTGAGAATGAATGCTCCAGTTTCATGATTGAAGCTGGGTCGCAGTCTGCGGGAAGGTGAAAGAGAGACACTTCTCCTGATTCCAAGGATCCAGTCTTTTTCTGGGGGGTGGGGTGGGGAGGCATTGTTCTCCACACCCCTGTTGGGCTCAGAAGAGGATGGTTCTTCCTGAAAGGGACCACCAATGAACGTACACAATCCCCCAATGAGAGAACACATTGGCGATTACATATTTGGTATTCAGGGGTCACTTTTACTAGATGACCAGGCATTTTGTGCCTTCTGTTAATTATCTCTCCCTTTTGGTTCAACATAGTCTAGCCATTGGTTGTAGTGGGTGTAAAACTAGGAAATATTGAAGATGACTATGTTCTTCTCTTTGTGAACCTCATCTTCCAGGCCTCCTGTAAGTTCTCAGTCTGGAACAGGTAGGGACTGAAGTAGAAGGTAATTTTATTTTATTTTTAAAAAAATGTTTTATTTATTTTTGAGAGAGAGAGAGAGAGAGAGCAGGGGAGGGTCAGAGAGAATGAGAGACACAGAATCCGAAGACAGGCTCTAGGCTCCTGAACTAGCTGTCAGCAGAGCCTGGCGCGGGGCTCGAACCCATGAACTGCCAGATCATGACCTGTGCCAAAGCCAAACGCTCAACTGACTGAGCCATCTAGGGACCCCCGAAGGTAATTTTAAATTGGATGATTTCAGGGGTGCCTGGGTGGCTCAGTGGATTAAAGTCTGCCTTTGGCTCAAGTCAGGATCTCATGGTTTGTGGATTTGAGCCCCACATCTGGCTCTCTGCTGTCAGCACAGAGCCTGCTTCAGATCCTCCGTCTCGCTCTCTCTCTGCCTCTCATAAACAAATAAATAAACTTAAAAAAAACTTCAGAAACAGGATTGTTGCACTGGAATAAAATGGACTACCGAGAGTTATTTTATAGCCCAGAATGTTTTAGTAAATGTTCCAGGAGCACTTGAGAAGAATGAATACTGTGCTACAGAGCATTCTATCTATACATGTCAACTAGGTCAAGTTGGTTGAAAATGTTCAAGTTTACTGTATCTTTGCTGGTTTTCTGTCTGCTTGGTTTTTCAATTACTGAGGGAGAAGTATTAAAATTTCTGAGTACAATGTGGATTTATCCATTTCTCAGTAAAGTTCTACTGATGTTACTCCATATATTTTGAAGCTCTCTTATTAGAATCATGAATGTTTATGATTGATTTGGTCTCTTGATTAAGTGACTCCTTTATATTTATGAAATGACCTTCTCCACTCCTGACATCATTTGTTCTGAAGTCATTTTTGTCTGATGTTAATATAGCCAACTAAAGCTCTTCTTTCATCTAGTGTTGTCTTGGGATATGTATCCCCCCCCCCTTGATGTTTAATCTATTCCTATCTTTATATTTAAAATGCATTTCTTTTATCCTGTAGTTTTGGTATTGCTTTTTCACCCAGTCTGAGAATTTCTGTCTTTTAACTGGATGTTTAAACCATATACATTTCATGTGATTTTTTTTATGTGCTTAAGTTCAAGTCTATAATCTTATGATTTGTTTTCTAACCTATTCTATCTTTGTACCATTGTAACTCTTTTCATGTTTTCTTTGGATTGAATGTTTTCTAACATTCAATTTTATTTTCTCTGTTGGCCTATTAGCTCTTTGTTTTGTGATATTTGTAGTTGCTCTAGGTTTTATAGTATATGTCTTTAAATCATCATAGTCTACCTTCAAGTGATATTAAACTATTTCACATACAGCAGTGGTTTTGGACTGGGGGCAATTTTGTGTTCCAAAGAACAATTGGCAATGTCTAGACACTAGTGAGTAGAAGACAGGATGCTGCTAAAAATCCTTCAATGCACAGGAAAGTGCATTGAAAGGAAATGAAAAATTTGTGAAATGGAAAATTTCCTGGTCCCAAATGTTAATATTGGAATGACTGATAAACTCAGAAATATAGGATAAAGACCCTTATAAGAGTGTATTTACTGTCTCTCCTAGCCTTTGTGCTATTGTCATATACATTACATATGTTATGATTATTATAGTACATTATCATCATTTTTGTTTAAATTATGTTATCTTTTAAATCAACTTAAATATTAGAAAAAAAAGTCTTACACATGTAGCCATATTCATATGACCTTTTATGACATTATTTGTTTCTTTGTATAGATTCAGATTTCTATCTGATATTATTTTACTTCTGGTTGAAGGTTTTCCTTTAACATTTCTTATATTGCAGATATGCTCATGATACATTCTTTAAGCTTTCTTATGTCAGAAAAAGTATTTCACCTTTGGTTTTGAAAGGTGCTTGTGTTAGGTATAAAAATCTAGGTTGATTTTTTTTTCTATCAGTACTTTAAAACGTTGCTCAACTGTGCTCCTGCTTGCATTGTTTCCAAAGAGAAATCTTTAGTTACCTTTATTGTTGTGTTTCTGTACATAACATGTTTTTGTTTTCCTCTGCATTTAAGATTCTCTCTCGTTTTTTTTTTTGTTTGTTTTGTTTTGTTTTTGTTTTTTTGGTTTTGAGCAATTTGATTATATGTCTTGGTGTAGTTTTCTTCATATTTCTTGTGTTTGGGTTTGTCAAGCTTCTTGGATGTACGGGCTCATTGTTTTCATCAAGTTTGGAAACTTTTCAGCCATTATTTTTCAAATGTTTTCTGCTCCCCCACTCTTTCAGTGACTCCAGTCACACACAGATGAGGTTGCTTGAAGTTGTCTGTAACTCAGGGCACCTGGGTGGCTCAGTTGGTTAAGCATCTGAGTTCAGTTCAGTTCAGTTCAGTTCAGATCATGATCTTGCAGTTCGTGAGTTTTGAGTCCTGCATTAGGCTCTGTGCCAACAACTCAGAGCCTGGAGCCTGCTTCTGATTCTGTGTCTTTCTCTCTTTCTGCCCCTCCCCTGCTTGCACTCTGTCTCTCTGTCTCAAAAAAAATTTTTTTTTTTAATTTGTCCTATACCTCACTGATGCTCTTTTCATTTTTATAGTTCATTTTTCTCCATTTAAATTTGGATTGCTTTTATTGTTTACAAGTTCACTAATCTCTTTTCCCTATAATTTATATTCTGCCATTAATCCTATCCATTGTATTTTTCATTTTGCGCATTGCAGTTTTCATCCTAGAAATTTAACTTGGGTCTTTTTATAACTTTCTTATCCTCATTATGTATCATGTTTTCCTGTTCTTTGAATGTCTGGTAATCTTTGAATGTCAGACATTATGAGTTTGCCTTCTTGGGTGCTGAGTATGTTTTATTATTATAAATCTTCCTGAGCTTTGTCCTGGGATGCAGTATAATTTACTTGGAGACAGTTTGATTCTTTAAGTTTTGATTTATGATTTATTTGGTGGGTCTGGAGCAGTACTCAATCTCGGGTTAACTATTTGGCATTATGAGACAAGACTATCCTGAGCACTTCTCTGGAAATTATGAGATTTTCCAGTCTGTCTGGTAGGAACAGGCACTATTCCAGCCAGTATGTAAGCATAGGCATTATTCCCTCCAATCTTTTTGGGTGTTTTTTTCCCTAGGCCTGGGTAATTTCCTTATACAAACATGCTGGTCAACACTCTGCTAAACACTCAACGGAGACTTTTTGTAGGTCTGTACATCCATGTGGTTCTCATTCTTCTTTGGTATTCTGCCCTCTAAATTTTAGCTGCCTTTGTTGTCCCAGATTCTCAGCTCCGTGTTCTCAAATCAGACAGTCTTCTGGTTCTGTTTGGACCCCTCCTCTTTGTATTACAGCCTGGAAATGGTCTCAAGGTGGAAAGCTGAGGCAAGTGTAGGGGTTATCTTGATTTTTTTTTTGCCACCTCTTAAGAATCTCTATATTTCATTGCCTGGTGTCCAATGTATTGAAATCCGTTGTTTTAAAATAATTTTGACTCGATTTTTGGCTGTTCCATTTGGGGAGGTGAATATGGTCTTTATTACTTCCTCTCAAAATCTGGTTTTGTTTTATTCTGGTTTTCTCATTATGCCTGACTTCTTAGCATCAAGTATAGGATCTGGAACAGAAAAAGTGATCAATAAATGCCCACAGGATGGGTGGACGGATGCTGTGTTGTGTATAGGTTAGTGAATAATTGGTTGGCTAAAGGCAGAACATGGTCCAATTGAGCTGCCAGGACCAGCACAGGGTGACAAAGTTGAGAACGGAAGACTGGGAAGAGGCTAGAGAACACTGGACAGTCACTAGAGTCCAGTGTAATAACAGAAAAAGCCGACTGAGACCCAGTCAGAGAGCTGGCGTGGGCATGACAACTAACCAGGCAGCTCTGTGGTATCTCACAAAGGAGCAAGGGGAGCAAGGCCATGAGAGCGCAAAGTCTCTGCGAAGTTTCTGACCTGGTGGCACCGTTCCACGGCCACCTCTGTGCCCCCTCCCAAGGTGGCGGTCAGGTAAGCATCAGGAAGAGGTAGAAACCAGCTACTAGTTCTCATCTTCGGCCTTGGACCTTTTGTTTATTTTATTTGAGTTTTATTTATTATTTTTTTAGTAATCTCTACACCCAATGTGGGGCTCGAATTTATCACCCTGAGATCAAGAGTCACATGCTCTTTTGACTGAGCCAGCCAGGTGCCTATGGCCTTTCAAACAGATCATACACTGGGGCTAGCTGGGGATCTATAAGAATGCAAAGAATCTGCATTATTTAAAAAAGAATAACAATTTAGGGGCACCTGGGTGGCCCAGTCAGCTAAGCATCCAACTTTTGACTTCAGCTCAGGTCATGACCTCACCATTCATGGGATCAAGCTTCACATTGGGATCTGCACTGACAGTGCTAAGCCTGCTTTGGATTCTCTCTCTCTGTGCCTCCCTTGATCTCACTCTCTCTTTCTCTCTCTCTCAAAATAAATAAACTTTTTTTAAAAAGTTGAGTGAAAGACACAGTTTGACTCTTTTGTGAATTTCCCTCCTCTCCCTCTCCCGCGTGTGTGCGCGCACACAGACACACACACACACACACACACACAGACACAAGTCAAGTACTTAAAGCTCATGATTGTTGTTGTGAACCTTTTCTTGTGGTTTGTTCAAGACATGGAGAAACAATAGAGATGTTTGGAAATGACTGGGCTATTTCACCTTCTGAAATAATGGTTTCAGATTGCATGTTCTTTTACAAAAGATCCAAAAGTTACTGACATCTCTGTCAACCCGACTGTTTATAGATAACCTATTTCATCAACCAAAGTGCAATCAGGACTAATGTTTGGTCTCAGTGTTTTAATGAGGTTTAGAATAATCCTTTACTCTTTGTTTTCTGCATCCTTGGTGAAAATTCTAGTTCTCAGGCATGATGTTGATATATTCATTTCTCTTTCCATTCTCCTCTCTCATTTAAATTTTCTGGGTCACTTCATTGAAAGTTTCTTGTTACCCAAGGATCACTACAATTTCTTGTGGATGTCCTGAGGGAAACAGTCCTGTGATTTTTCTTCCTTTTATAAAATCACTGGCTATTTGGGACACAGTGGCCCACAGGGGCACATGGGAGCCTCATGAGAGGCAGACAACATAGGAACTTTTAATAGTAAAAGGTGGACATTCATGGCATGGCCCATAGGGGTTTTTGCTTGAAAGCAGTACTATGAAATGGGTGCTGTGAACACAACGGACCACTCCCTAATTCCTGAGGTAACAACGCTCTTTCCTGGCTTTTGTGACATTTTCTCCCTCCCATGTTTTCTCCTACCCGTTTCTCAGTCTCCTTTGCTGTTTTTTTGTCATGCTTGACCTGTAAATGTTGGGGACTAGAGTTTTTTTTCTTAAAATTTTTTTTACCGTTTATTATTTTTGAAAGAGAGAGAGGGAGAGACAGAGAGACAGAGACAGAGACAGCGACAGAGAGCAAGCAGGGGAGGGACAGAAAGAGAGGAAACACAGAATCTGAAGCAGGCTCCAGGCTCTGAGCTGTCAGCACAGAGCTTAATGTGGGGCTCAGACTCAGGAGCTGTGAGATCATGACCTGAGCTGAAGTTGAATGCTCAGTGGACTGAGCCATCCAGGCACGCTGATCCATCTTTTCTATTTATATGTTGCTTCAGTGCCTTCTTGTCTGATCTCCTCACTTCACTTTCCATCCACCACTTGAAGACTTCCAAATTTAAGTTTCTTTCTATCTCAGACCTCTTTTCTCAGCTCCAGGGGAGCAGAGATGGTATCTTTGTTACTTGCTGCTGTCTCCTCAGTGCCTAGAGCAGAGCAGATGCACAGTAGGAACAGTAAATAGTCATTGAATGAATAAAAGATGAGGAAATCAAGATTCTAAGATATTAACTCTTTTCCTAGGGCACACATCAATGACTGAGCCAGGACGTCAGGCTAGTCGTGTTGTCATATGGCCTCAAAGTCAGTGCCTTTTTATACATTCAATGATTGTCATGAGGAAGCATCCCAGAAACCTCTCCTCTAGTTGTATGGATGGACAGGGAGTGTGTGCATGTCCAGGAAAGCGAACCTGATCTGATGCACTTGCTGAGGACTTCCAGGATCAGCCACTCGAAGTGGGCGTGGGGGTGCTGTGTGCCCAGAACATTGTGTACTACAGCTGAGTCTTGTGGAATAAGCCAGGCATCTAGCCACACACAGCGTGGCTGGCAGAATGTGCAGAGGACTGGAGAGGTCAAGGTGCCAGTTCAGATGCCAGAGCTGGAGTGACCTGGTGTGGTGCCCGCAGGGAGGACCCTGCTCCCACAGAACCCCGCTGTGCATAGCAGAGGGACCTGGCTGTTCCTTCAGGAGGCTTTAACCACGGAGGGACTCTCTAGGACTGATGGGGTGTACGGTCCACCATCAACGTGGAATCCATCAACAGAGAAAAGGTGGATTTCAGCTTTTTGGGTGTTGAAAGGAGCTTTCCAAACCAGGAAGTACCAGGGGAATGTATGGTCAAGAGGCCATGGTCTGGTTTGCCATGCAACCAGGATTCCCTGAGGAGGAGGTTTGGTATTTTGATGGCTAAGGGGGGCAGGAATGGGAAACCTGCGGCAGAGGCTACCTTCCCGAACGGCCTGAGATTTATAAAGATAGCACACAGCCCTCATCCTCTTCCTGATTGAGTCCAGGGATAATCAGACTGCAAAGAGAGGGACGTGAAGAGATTTTCAGGCTCAAGGGAAGTAAGGCTGTGTGTGAGCAGGTGTGGGTGCACAGCAGAGAGGAGGGGCTAATTCTGGAAGAGGCGGCCAGCAGGATCTGATGACAAATGGGAGTGGAGAATCAGCAGCTCTGTTAGTCACAAGGCTGTGACAAACCTTTTTCTTTGGGGGCTGGAGACTTCTGAAGGTCCTGCCCTAGGGAGGTCCCGTCCTGGCCATGCTCTGTGACCCTCCTCTCCCCAGTCTCCCAGAAGCTGCTGCTGCATCCCAGGAAATCCTGGTGGATGGTGTGTTTGGACGAAAACACGGTCTCCCTGGGAGCTCCGTGTGAAGGGAAGGAAAGGGATTCCTGAGGGTAGAAGGTGCATAAGCACTCCCCACACCTTCGATTTTTCCACTGCAGCACCCCCCAATTATCCATAGAAACAGACCTACAGTAGCTCAATAACCTCCCAAGCAGCCATTTTTCTATTTCTTCTGCTCTGCTAGTCCTAATATGCTCCAGAGCTGCCCACAGCTGTGCACTTGGGCAGCCCCCATCTTGCTTCTTCTGAGCATGCACAGATCTGACAAGCTACAACCTTGTATTTTTCAAGTTTTATGATGTCAAAGATGACTCATTAGGTCTGTGCTAGCTTTACTGATTAATCTTACTTATGCACATGTCTTATTTCTCCCTGAAGGTTTGCTGGGAGCATTTATTTCTGCTACACTAGGAACAAAATCGCAGGCAGGTCTCTGGAGCATTGCATATTGCAGACTCCATCTCTTTGGCCCTCCACATTAATTTCCTTCAAATGACACCAAGGGGCCAATATGTTGCACACACACCTTTGTTTTGACGAAATTTTTGCTTTCATTTCTAATCGTTTGTGTACAAAGCTCTGGTTTGGGTTTGTTTAGACCATTTGGGCAGGGAATTGATCTTCAAACCATTTCCAAATTGCTTCCACTTTGGAATCTTGCTGAGTCTGGCATTTTCTCCCCTGGACCAAAGGCCTCAATGCCTCTATCCGTCAGAAAAAAACTGCATACCACTCTGGCTGTGATTCCCATCCCCAGTAAGGATTTAAAATTTTTAAATTAAAGCTGTGATCCCAAGGCATTAATTGTTTGAGAGGGTTTTGCATTTTTTTTCTTGAATGTTATTTTGTTAAGTTGGGATTTACCCTGGGACCTTTGCTAATTTCTGTACCTTTGTTCCCTGGATCCCTACCTGTATCAGTTCTGTACTGAGTCAGGCCAGAACAGCCAGCCGCAAATAAACACCACATTTCCTGTGTGGTGACATATTGTAACTTTGTGAACTCTGTTACCCCTGGACTTCACCATAGTTTTTCTGGTGTGATAGGAGGGAAATAACCCGGAGGTGGGGTAAATGTGAGGAAAGGAAACCACCAAACAGGGGAGGGTCTCAGTGAGGATGAGAAGGAAGGAGGAGAGGGGTTTCCCTCCGGGAGGAGGATTCACACGTGGCTCCTCTGTCTGGAGCTCTAGAACGCAGCCCCCTCCCCGCCCCCCGCATGCAGCAAGAGCCAAGGAGCTGGAGACGGGCTTGTTCCCAGCCCACTCCTGGGGATTCCAGTTCTGGTGGCCTGATGGGAGCCTGGGGATTGGCCTTTAACAACTACATCCATGATGCTGATGCGAGTGTATCTCACACCACACTTTGAGAACCACTGCTCCAAGCCAAGAAGAGTGTGCTAGACCCAGGAGGTGGGAGGAAACCCTGGCAGACAGACCCCCCCCCCCCGGGACCCCTCATGCCAGCATCCCATGCATCCATCTCATAAACACTAAACAGAATCATATCTGAGGCATTATTAGGCAGGGAGGATATGGAGGTAAAATGGGTTCTTTTTATCCCTGCCTTCAGGCTGGGTAAGGACGGAACACATATGCAGGTCTTATAACTGTGGTCTGTGCTCACACTGTTATAAGCATCAGGCTGTATTTTTAAGTATTATTTACGGATCATGGAAGCAGCTGTTAATCAAGTGAAAAAACAAGTGCCATACTTATCTTCTCTGTTTCTTAAAACCCAGACTTTTAAATACCTGAAGTGTGAGTGGCAGATCGGGATGTGGTTTGGAGCCTTTGGCAGGTCCCTATGGGCAAATTGAGAAGAACGACCTTGGGATTTGGGGGCAAAGCCCTGCCCTCTTCCACAGATAACTACTCTCCTCTTGAGAAATAGCTCTTGGCCTGTTACTGGGTCTTAACAAAGACCGAGTACTTAACCATGAGTCACCAAGTTAGCATGCAATCTGCGCACCTAATAAGAGCCAACCAATTTCCTTGTCTTTATGATCACTACTTCTTTTGAACCTCCCAGAAGCCCGAGACATTGCACCTGTCCCATTGTCCCCACTGTCCCATTCCAGTGCACGACTGGTGAAAGCTTTAAAAATTGTCTGAGTGAGCATCCGAGGGACTGTCTACTCCTCCTGGCCCAGTTATGGGGCTCTTGCTGTCCTAAGACTCTGTTTTCGAGTCTGCTTCCTTGAATCACTTCTGAATCTGACTGTTTTAGGTCATGATCCCTGGGAACCAGACTCTCAGGTGGAGGAAATTTATTGGGAAGTACGCTTGGTAACTGCACACGATGGAAGTGAGGGAAGCAAGCAGAGGGAGGCGGTTCAACTGGAAACGCAGTTGCAAGAAAGGCAGCACTAATTCCTTCAGAGTCCGGGAGCTGGGCTGGCCCTTTGTAGATGTTTTGGGCCGTGGCATGGAGGCTCCCCTTTGGGTGACTGCAGGAGTCAGTCATTAGACATTGGACAAAGGAGCTCCTGTCAACTAAGCTAACACTGTTTATGGAAAGACTCACTGGTGGTTATTTCCCGTGTCCCCAAATGCATAGTTGGGTTGCATATACTTGATGGTTGATAAAATGCCCACACTGGTTCCTTGGCCTATGGAGTAAGAGCTACTGCAAAAGAGAAGGCCAGCTAGGGGTTTCTGAAACTGCTGGCCTCCTACCTCGAAGCAAGACAGTAAATCAAAAACAGTGTTGTGTCCTGAGGGCAAAGGCAAAATGTAGTGCCCTCGTGCTTTATCTGGAGGGCTGTCCCCACACCAAACCTCCACGTAGAACGAGCCAACACCCGTGTTGACCCTAAACTGTGGTCCAGTTTTCCCTCTGCCCAATCTTATTTCCCTAGTTCTCCATCAATCTCCCACGCACAAATCTCCGCTTCCCCGATCATTTCCAGTGGGACCCAACTTAGGACACCGCCCAGGACATTTTACCGAGAAAAGCGGTTTGTGTAATTGCATCCGTTGTAAAATCCTGTTCACGTGAGGCAGGAGAGAGGTAACAGTTAAGAGTACGGCTTCTGGAGTCTATCTGCCTGAGTTCCAATCCAGGCTTGCAGCAGGTGACCACGGGAAGATTATTCAGTATCTCTGGGCCTCAGTGAATGTGCTGTAAAATGGGGATAAGAACTATACTTCTCATCAGCACATATGAACACGTAAGTACTCCTAAGTGTGGAAAGGATCGAATGTTACCATGTGTAAAGCCTTCAACTAAAATTAATTGTAATTATTGTGTCAGATTGTTTCCCTCCATACTGCATAGATACCCCAAGGGTGTAAACCAAAGTTGACAACGGTTGTCTGTCAAGGTTGGGATTTCTGGGTTTTTCTTACTACTTTCTGGTGGTGAGTTTTCTAGAACAAGGCTGTTATGTGTACACACACACACACACACACACACACACGGGAATATTTTATTTTATTTAAACTTTATTTAAAGTGTATCTATTTTGAGAGACAGAGTGAGCAGGGGAGGGGCAGAGAGAGGGAGGGAGAGAGAATTCCCAGCAAGCTCCACATTATCAGCATGGAGCCCAACTCAGGCTAGGATCTCACAAATCCTGTGATCATGACCTGAACAGAAATCAAGAGTCAAATGCTCAACAGACTGAGCCACCCAGGTGCCCCTCAAAGGAAACACTTTAAAGAGAACTGCCCATTGCTACTTGTACCCTGTCAGTGTGGTATATACTAGGCTGGTCTTTCCACCCCCTCACCTCCACCACTACTTGGACCTTCCATCTTCCTGGCCTCTGGTTTCTGCCTGTGCCCAGGCACTACCCTTTTCTGTCTCTGCCAGGCTTTGACCTAAACTCCTCTTAGGTACTACTTTTCAGATCCCTCTCCAAGTATCTCGCGTCGTTGTTCTCGGGAAAATTGTGCCTGTCTGCATTAATTTTCTATCGCAGCACAAGAAATTACCAAATTGCTAGCAGCTTAAACAGCGCCCACTATCAGCCAGTTCTGTAGCTCAGAAGTCTGGCACAGTACAACCAAGAAACCATGACTCTGTGCAGAGCAGCGTGGGCTGAAGATCAAGGTGTCAGTGGGACTGAGTTTCCGTGCTGGAAGTTGGCTGGAGGCAGCTCCCAGCTCCTAGAGGCCACCTGCATTCCTCAACATGTGGCCTTGTCCACAGGTTGGATATGTCAGTGGCAGATTGGGAATCTCTGACTTCCCTTTTTGCCACCAGCCAAAGAAAACACTCTGCTTTTAAAGGGTTCAGGTGATCATATCAGGCCCATAGAGAAAATCTCTCCATCATAATGTCAGCTGTGGCGTATAACATAACCTGCTCACATGGTAAAACCGAGCACCCTCACAGCCCCGGGGACTATGCAGGACGTATCCAGCAGGGTCAGGGATTCCTGGGGGTCATCTTGGAATCCTCGCTTATCACACTGTCCTGGTGTCCAGGCCCGGTCTGGGACTCCCACCTCTACAGCTACAAACTTCTGGACATAATAGTGAGTGGAAAAATAAGGAAAACTAAGTAAAGAACACTTGGGCTTCTTCAAGAGTCACGGAAGCTGGAGTGGGTGTAGGGCATGTGGGGAGAGCGCTGGGGAAGGAACTGAGTGTGGCAGCCAGCCGGATGAAGGGTTTAGACCTGGCACTCCTTGCCAGGCTGACGTGCTGCTCCAGGGCCTGGGAATTGGCTTCAGGAAGTCTCCTCAAACTTGAATGAGCTCTGATGAGGTGGTGGGGACAAGGAACGGAAGGCGCAGTGAGAGTACACTCTCCAAAGTTCTCTGACCATCTTTATATTCACATATTGGCAAGGGCAGTCGTTCTCAAAATATCAAACTCATCTGATCAAAAACATCTATTTCTTTTTTCTATTGTTTATTTATTTTTGAGAGAGAGAGAGAGACAGACAGACAGCTGGAGCAAGCGTGAGTGGGGGTGGGGCAGAGAGAGGAGGAGAGAGAGAATCCCAAGTAGGCTCTGTACTGTCAGCACAGAGCTTGACTCGAGGCTCCAACCCATGAACTGCAAGATCATGATCTGAGCTGAAATGAAGAGTTGGACACTTAACCAACTGAGCCACCTATGCGCCCCCACTGTACCAGTTTCTGTAACAAATATTTCTTCACGTCCCCTACACACAGTTAAAAAAAATCAGCATACTGCCCTAGCTGGGTAAAATACAAGGGAAGTAATTCATAATAAGATAATATTCATTTCAATATGTAAATACCCGGGCAGGCCTACACTTGGACTCAAACAAATAGTAACATGCTTGTACCTGTACGTGGGATTGCCTTAAAGTGACAGGCTATAGGAGAACTGATGTAGGTGTTATACTTGAGATACAGACATTAAGAGGGCTGTTGCCACTGGAAATGTGACTTAAAAAAAAAAGAGAGAGATACAGAATCCGAAGCAGGCACCAGGCTCTGAGCTGTCAGCACAGAGCCCAACGTGGGGCTTGAACTCACAAACAGTGAGATCATGACCTGAGCCGAAGTCAGACACTGAACCCACTGAGCCACCCAGGTGCCCCAGAATGTGACTTTTAAAATGCTGCCAAGCAAAGTCCTAGCTTACCTCATTCACACAGTGGGTTGCATGTCCTCAGTGAAATTCTGCAAAAAGGACTTTATTTTACATGGAGTTCAGGTATAAGCCCAAATAATTATAGTTTCTTTTTGAACCTACACAAATCTTTAGGAGTGCATTCAAAAGTCAAGTGGGATAGGGACAGCTGGGTGGCTCAGTCTGTTAATCGTCTGACTTCAGCTCAGCTCATGATCTCACTGTTTGCAAGTTAGAGTCCCGCATCAGGCTCTGTGCTGACAGCTCAGAGCCTGGAGCCTGCTTCAGATTCTGTGTCTCCCTTTCTCCCTCACTCACACTCTCTACTGCCTCTGAAAAATAAATAAATGTGAGAAAAAACTAAAAAAAAAAAAGTCAAGTGAGATGTAGGACAATTCTCCCTTTTATGTCCCACATGTTGAGAATGTCAGAATTCCAGATCCCTGCCCCAGAAATGCCTGTCATGCCCCGGCTCCCCTCCATAAGGACTAGGACATGAAGGAGTGCCCTGCGAAAGCACAGGCCAAGGACACACAGAGAATGCGCATCCTGTGTGCTACTCTGCTCCTCCTTTTTTTTTTTTTTTTGGAAAGGCCAGAAAACTGGAGCAGTTTCTGCAGAATTAATAAGACACACAAAAATAGGGTTTCCACCAACTTGCAAATTGCATCTTGGGTGAAGGAGCTCTCTGTGGCCTCGTTTCTGCTGGCCCTACTCTTCTGCTAAAACATCTCACTCGCTGTGTGACACTTTCATTATTTACTGCTCCGAGGCTCAGAGAGCAAAGCAGCCAGGCTGGTCTCCGCTCACTCATTCATTAGTTTTAATTAAACCCTCTAATTTTATTTATGCTGCCACAAACTGATTAACAATTTGCAAGCCAAGAGCAGGAAGTCTTAAAAAGGCATCTTGAGGAATCCATGGGTCTCTAAACACAGACCTCACAGAAATGAGGTGGGTTGTGGGTAGGGGCTCAGCCAGGCTGGAGGAAGCATGTTTTTGAAGCTTCACCACTTTCTCCGGCCTGAGAACAGCTGTTGGCTTTGAGATCTGTGGTCCCCAAGCGGCTGCAGCATTGAGAGGCTGTGGCCAGGCCTCTTTATCTGTAGCACCTGACAGTCCTTGCGGCTCAGAGAGAGGACAAGGCTTAGAGTGACATCTGTGTCCCTGGAGGGAAAGGGTCAAGGTTTCAGGAGCAGCTGAGATTGAGATCTTGGGAAACGGACAGTGACCCAGCCAATTACAAAGCTGTCTTGGGCGGTGGTGTGGGGGGGTGTGTGTGTGGCACTGTGCTGAAGTTGAGAACAAAGAACAAGGAGAATTTCCTGCAGATTGAAGTTGGATGTCAGGAAGGCTTTATGAAAGGGCTGAATTGAGCTAAATCATGGAGGACTTGTAGAATATCCATCACCACCAAGGAGCAGGACATGAGCAAAGACTCAGACATTTATTCTTCTGCTTTCCAAGGGCCAGACACATGACTAGCACCACATACTAGGGAGAGAAAAATGAGTGTCAGAAGGTAATAGGCTGAATTGTCCAGTTTTAACTTAGCAATGTACAAATGTGACTTCCCCACTCTGATAAACATTACTACCAACTTTGCTTTTTCAGGTTCTTTTTCTGTTCCCGAAAGTAGAGAGAAAGAGAAGTTGGTCTCTTGCCAGACAGTATTACCCAGGTCACATCTGGCCAGTATTCAAATGTGGGATTAAAACCTTTGTGTCCTTGCAGGTAAATATGCAGCTTATTTTGAGTGTTATGATTCTCTGCCCAAGTCTTCAGAAGCAGTGGGCTGCTGACAGAGGAAAGCATGTGGCCTCCCTCCCTCTCAGCCACCCCTCCCGGCCCCGGGTGTCTGTGCCCATCGGGCCTGGCACAGGTGCAGTGCACGGAAGGGCCCCACTTAAGGGCCACCTGCTCTCCATGGGTGAGGAACGGTTCTCTTTCTATTTGCTCGTTCCTGCATCTCCTTTGAATATCAGCTATCTGTGCAGTCTTTGGAGTCCCTGTGGGTATGCTTACTCTAAAGGCGACAGTGCAGTGACCTGTGAACTGCCTGTACCTTTGTGTAAATGACAGGTCCTCTCTGGTATGGTGAGTCCTAAGAAGGGAGCGATCTTGTTGTTTTCCACATCTCTGGTGCTGAGCATTCTGACAGCCTTCTGGGCCACTCTCCATGTTAGTTAGTACTTCAGAACATGCACAGTCAATATTTTTTGGATCTCACAATTCTATAGGTCAGTGAGGAATTTCTCTGGTCTGAGTCAGCTCTGCTGATCCCTGAGGTCAGCCAAAGGCCCGTTCTCAGTTGAGACTGAGTGGTCTAGGATGACCTCACTGACACGTCTTGAGTTAACCTAATGTCCATTTGGCTTATTTAAATGGCAGTTGTCACGAGATTTCCAAAACAAGAATTCAAGCCTCAGGGGTGCTTGGGTGGCTCAGTCGGTTAAGCATTTGACTCTTGATTTCGGCTTAGGTCATGATCCCAGGGTTGTGGAATTGAACCCCACATCAGGCTCCACGCATGGAGTCTGCTTGCGCTTCTCTCTTTTTCTCTCTCTCTGCCCCTTACCTGCTTCTGCTGTCTCTCTCTCTTTCTCAAAATAAATAAACATTAAAAAAAAAATCAAGCCCCAATGCACTAGAGCTTTAAAAAAATTGTATTACTGATATCATTCACATGCCATAAAATTCCCATTTAAAGTATGAAAGTTGGTGTTGTGCAAACATTACCATTACTACTAATTTTCAGAACATTTTCATGACCCCCTGAAGAAACCTGTACTCTAGAAATCAATCTCCAACTTCCCTTTTTCCCAGCCCTTGACAACTACTAATTAAAATGGTTTTGGGGGCACCTTGGTGGCTCAGCTGGTTAAACATCCAACTTCAGGTCATGATCTCATGGTTCATGAGTTCAAGTTGCGCATCAGGCTCTACACTGTCAACGCAGAGCCTATTTTGGATTCTTTCTCTCTCTGCCCCTCCCCCCCCAATAAATAAACATGTAAAAAAACTGTGGTTTTGATTTGCCTTTCTGAAAGGACTAATGATGTTGGGCATCTTTTCATGTGCTTCTTGGCCATTTATTCATATACTTTTTGAGAAATGGTGATTCAAATGCTTTGCCCATTTTTAATTGATTATGTTGTTGTTATTGAGTTGGAAGAGTTCTTTATATATTCTGGATTCTAGTCCTTTATCAGATATGATATTATGACACCTTCCAGGTCCATCCATGTTGTTGCAAATGACAAGATTTCCTGTTCTTTTCTTTTATAGATCAGATTTGGAGAGCAAGATGTTTGCTGAAGATTACTGAAATGGCCCTAAAAGGTTAGGAAAAGAGCAGTGCCTAAAATTAATCAGGGAGGGATTTGAGAAAAAGTCAGGGCAAAGATGAAGTTGGGCAGAATATATGAAATGGTGAGACTAAGAAAGATAATGGCATAGAATGCCATGGTGGAGGTGTGACCAAAAAGTAGGGAAACTATTACTTTTCTCTGTACTGGACTCCTCTACTGTATACACACATGCACATTAACACACATATACACGTATATATTTCAATGGAATCATATAACCATTGTTCATTGTTATATATTATTCACCTTTAAAATTATTTGTTCATTTATTCAATATATATTTAACTTTACTTTTTTGTAGGGGTTGCTCACATAATTCTAAATAATATGCTTTTACTGCTATTTTTAGATTTATCAGTTTTGGACAGTGCTCAATGCACTTCCAGTATATTTCTATTGTTGTTTTCATTAGTTTTTCCATGTTTATGGAGGATGGGGAACAAAATTGGGGCACTGAAAATACACTGAAGTTTTGAAAATGAGAGTCAACTTAGTCCTGCTTTGTAAGGGAAGGGAAAGAGTTTCCTACACTAAACACTAGGTAGAAAGTAAAGGCACAATGACAATTCTGGTCATATTTAAATGAGTTAATATTTGTAAAGCACTCAGGACAAAATCTGGCTTACAGTCAGGGCAGTAAAAGTGCTTGTAATGTAAAATGCATTAAAATACAAAGTAATAAGTGCTACAGTAGAGATATCAAAAATGTTGGTTCCGGGTGCAAAGCTGATGCAAAGGCCTAATTCTGTTTAGAGGGTCAGGGAAAGCTTCAGAAAAAAGAAACTTTGGGCTGAGTTTGGAATGGGTGAGAGAATTCCAGGAAGAGAGACCCATGTGCAAAGTCACATAGGCCTGAGAAGAACAAGTCAGGGTATTCCGGGAAAAGATAAACTGTCCTCCTCCTACCAAAGCCCTTGGTTCACAGATTTTGGCGATATCTGTAGTGTGAATAGTCCTACACGGCCAATTTCAAGGTTAAAGTATGAAAGTATGTGAGGCCACAGATTCACACTTCGAAGCCCTAACTCCTAATGTGACTGTATTTATAAGATAGAGCCTTTAGGAGTACTTAAGGTAAATAAGGACTTGAGAGTGGGGTGACTCCTAATCTGATGGAGCTGGTGCCCTTATAAGAAAAGGAAGAGACACCAGAACTCTCTGTCCACCATATGAGGACAGGGAGAAGGTAGTTGTCTGCAAGGCCAGAAGACAGTCCTCACCAGGATTGAATTGCACTTTCCAGCCTCTAGAATTGTGTGAAAGTCCGTACCTGTTGTGTAAGCCACACGGTGCATGGTATTTTGTTATGGCAGCCTGAGCAGACTGAGACAGTTGGGAAGAGGCACACACAATGGGCTTTCTAGCCAGTCCAGCTGACGGCAGCACATCACAATTAGAATAGTAAATACTTCCTTAAATGTTGAGCATAGGCATCCAGAAAGAAAAGGACAGAAAAATCAGATTGGGCAGGGTAATGAAATGGCTTGGATAATATGTTAATAGCTTGGATTTTATCCTGGAGGGGTGGATCTGTGACAGAAGAGAGCCATGAACATAAGTGTCTGAAATCCCTCTGGTGTTTACATGCAAGTATATGGGTAAGGGAATAAGACTGGAGGTAGGAAGCTGGTAGCAGCAGTCAAGAAGACTGAACAGAGGGGATGGAGAAGATGGGAGAGGTGTGTAACCTAAGGGGGAAGCAGAACCAATGGAACTTGGGGACTGAGTGGATATGGGGGAGGGGAGAGAGGTTTTGGTTGACATTCAGGAACCTAGGTTCATAAATGAGTATTATAAGTAAGTTACTTAACCTTCTTTCTTATATTCTTCTGCCTTAGTCCATTCAGGCTGCTAACAAATTACCACAGACTAGGTGGTTTAAAAAAAAACCAGAAATTTATTTCTCATAGTTCTGGAGGCTGGGAAATCGGAGATCAAGATGCTGACAGATTCAGTGTCTGGTAAGAGCTGACTTCCTAGTTCATGGACTTTTTTTTTTTTCTTTTAAATGTGTCCTCACATGGCAGAGGGGACGAAGGATCTCTCTGGGGCCTCTTTTATAAGGGCACTAAATTCATTCATAAGGGCATGAGTGAAAAGAGGGTTACTTAGCATTCAGGTGGGAACAGGAGTCAACATGAGTTGTTGCTGCTATTGTGACCTTATTACTACGCTCAGGCCACAGAGGTCAGGAGAAACTTGGCTTAAAGAAAGTGCATAGATATTTTAATTAACTAAATACAAATTCATATAAAAAGCTTTACTGAACTAATAGTAGCTCTGTTTCATTACACCTTCGCCAAATTAAAGGGATACTACAGGGATAATTACAATTGTGTGGGGTATGATGCATATTTCAGTTTGATGCTCCAAACCTACTCTCCATCTCTCTCTATCCTGCCCTCTGCTCTAAGAAGCTGATTTTTACAGAATGGCATCAACAGGCTCCGTTGCCCTTTGGCTTTCAGTAGCTTTTGGCCAATGGGAGGCAGCAGCAGATGAAATAATGGAAGAGTAGTGAGTTCAAAGTATTTATTTCCCTCATTCCCTCCTGCTGAGTGACCACGGGTTGGTGCATTTCTCTCATTAACTGGTTTTTCTCCATTCAACTATTCACTTCTGAACCTATGTCTTCCTTTTACCCTTTTCATGCACTGGGCTGATGTGTTCACTTGTTAGTGCTGCCATAACATAGTACTTCTTGACTTGTAGATGGCTGTCACTTCCGTGTCTTTACATGGTCTTTCCTCTGTGCATGTCCATGCCCCAATCTCCTCTTCTTATAAGGACACCAGTTACATTGGATTAGAGCCTGCCCTAATAACCTCATTTTAACTTAGTAAAAGTTTTTAGGGTCTTTAGAGATCTTTTCTCCAAACACAGTCACATTTGAGGTTCAAATGGAATTTGGAGGGATGCATCCAGCTCATAACATATGGGAATAGCTCCTGAAGTCTTGCTTGCCCCAGGGGTACTGTGCAATCTTGAGTTGTTTTCTTTACCCTGCCCACATCTTTGTAAAAGTTATTAATTCTCCTCAAAAACCCAGTTTGAGTGTACCATCTGCTTCCTGTCCCAATTCTGATTGTTACATAGGGGCTCACCAAAATAATGCTCATTGAAAAGAGAGCCTCATTCTCAAAATGGTTGGGAACCACTATATATCTGGGAGAAACAGCTTTCATATTCAAGCATTAAAACTAATATCTAACAATGCCTTATTCTCAATTATTGTATTTAGGAGATCACTAGAATTCTTTATTCCTTTTTTAAAAAAATGAGTTACATTTTCATGTGAGATGACTTGAGGCATATGTAAATTAACCTTGCTAATGGGAGAGATATGGGGTTATTACTGAGCATCATCAAGTAGCTTCCTAGCCCCCTTTTTTAATTGTCAGACTTCAGGCTTCAAAACAAAGAAGGCACTTCCCTACCCAGGACCCAAAGATCCTTCCCTAAAACAAAACAAAGCGACACACTCACACAAAACCACACAAAGATCCATTCATTGCTACTCCCAGGGGCTTTTCTGGCTTTGGCAACCTCTCCCAGCACTGGGATCCCCCGGCTGTGATGTTGCCTTGTATGGTACAGCTGCTGCTGTGGTCGGGCTACATTCTGGCTACTCCTTGGGTAAAGATCAGCTGAACCTAAGTGTGGACATTTTGTTTCTTCAAATGTTCCAAAAAAACCTAGTTATTTGGGCTCAAAATTCTTCTTACCTCTTTGATACAAGGACAGATGTTAAATGATTGATGCAGGAGGCAATGAAAATATTCATGTAGGCCCAATATACACCGTCCCAGCCCCAACATGTGTGTGGGAGGTGGAGGGGCAACAGCGATACATAAGCCCTCTCCCTATTTTGGGGTGCCAACAGCTATGCCAGATGACCATCAGGGATCACAACGTCTACCGCGCGTGGCTACTGAAATGTGACACTCAAGCCGGCTGCCTTCCCCAAACTTACTTTCTTTGGGCTTCGCGGTTAATGGCAAGCATTTATATTCTTATGGCTCACTCTCTCTCTGGAAACATGTCTTTTAATTCCTACAATCGCTTTCCTAGAGGAGCATTTCTTGATCAGGAGTGAAGCGCGGGCCCAACACACAGAGCCAATCATTACCCAGGTCTACCCTCACAAACGACTGGCTAGTAGTAAGGGGAGGACGCAACGCACCCTCCAATTACGTGACCACGCCCGCTGCTCTAGGCAGCCCTCTAGGCAGCCAGGCGCATGCACAATAGGCCCCACCCACGCACGCTCGTCAGGTCACGCTTGGGGGTGGTGCTTACGGCCGACTGAAGACGCATGCGCCGCAGCCAGCAGTCTGGCTTCCACGGCTGGTGGCGGTGGCGGCTTCTACATTTCCGTACGGGTGTCCGCGCGGCCCTGGGGTGAGTGTTCGGGTGGCTGAGCTAAACGTCGGGCAGGGGATGCTTGGGCCCCGCTCGGACTCACAGGCACCCACGGCCTCGCCTCAGGCATCTGGCTGCCTTGAAGGATCCCACCGGCGGGGGCGGCTGAGAGTTGGCCCTCGGGTCCCGCGCGCGCCTTCCGTGCCGGCGCACCTGTGGCCGGAAGTGACGAAGCAGCGCGCGCTCACCTGGGGCGGTGGGCAGTCGCAGCCTTTGGCCGCAGGCTAGTCAGCTAGCCACAAACTACCAACTTCTGACCTTTGGGTCGGCCTCGGCACGTAGGGTCGGCGCGGCCCTGTTTGGAGTTTGTTCTTTGAAAGATAGAATCTGGGTAAATTCAAGTCAGGCGCTTTGGGCATTGATATAGTCAAGTGAGAGTGTGTGGTAGAGGATTGAGCAGTCCGCATATAAATACTGTAACCTTGGTTTCCTTCGTAGCGTCTATCGTCATTACTGCCACCCTTTTCCAAGCTGGCGTCACTTTTCACCCGTGTGTTTACCGTGATCACCACAGTAGTCTCCGGGTGGTCTCTTGCAAACATGAACTAGGTCATAACCATCATCACTCTGTTTAAAACCCTTAAAAATCAGTCCATTGCACTTGGAATAAAAGTTAGTGTTTTCCGAGGTCCTTTGTGATCCTCCCGACTCCTCCATCTTCACTTATGCCCCACTCCCTCCCTGGCTACGCATGTTTGCAAGAAAATATGCAAACTAAAATTCAGCTCTTCCCACCGAACCCCAGTGCTTTAAGGGGAGGATAATGAAGATACTGTTTCTCTCAGATGATTAAACCTTGCAGAGTGTTAGAAGATTTTCTGTAAGATTTGCACAATGAATGGAGTCCTTATCAGCAACTTTAACTCAGTTATTCATGTAGGATAAAGTAAAACAATTTCACTGTGTTCCAACTTTCATTTTTCCAGCTCACCAGCCTTAGGAATTACACGTTTCTTTGCAAAATGTTCACTCCACTTTTGGCCTGATTAATACTGTTCATCCTTCAGATACGGGTTCAGATATCACTTTATCAGCTTCCCTTCTCACACCTACCTCTGCACTGTCGATTAGGTTCCTCTGTTATTTTGTCCTAAAAAATCCTGTTGATTAATAGCAGTTACCATAATAATATTTGTGTGTATAATTTATATATGAACATACATTTTATATGTGTGAACACTTATATGTTTATATAATTTTTAAAATGGATGTCTTCCCCAAGAGACTCGAAGCTCTATGGGGACAGAAACTAGTTAACCTAGTACATTGCCTGATATAATTGAAATTGTTGAATGGATGATTTATTTCACTTGAAACCCTTTATCTTCTGTTGAGAACCTCCTGGTTTTCAGCTCTCATTCCCAGCTTGCTCATTGGTCCACAGTCATTCTTCAGGTGGCTTTTTGATGTCTTCCCTCTTTCTATTCCAGTCCCTTCTGACTTTTTCTTTTTTTCCCACAGCTTGGACCCCAAGTTCAGTTACTTGAACATGTCTCCGCCTCAGCATCTGTATCCATGCCCTTTTGCCCTCTGCTACTTCTGCTCTGAAAACCCCCAACAGTGACATTTCCCATGGGACTGTTATGTTAATTATTGAAGGAGGAAATTGTAGCCTTGGGGATTGTTGTCAATCCATGGTTTTGTGGAGCCCTCTACACCAGTCACCACTGTTTGTCCCCCATCACCTTTTCTCTTCTATAGGGCATTTATTCCAGATTTTTATTCTCCAGCCTCCATCTCAGCTTTGTCCCTTGGCTCAGGAGATGCCCAGACTTTTACCTTGCGGCATATTTTCTCAGTGGTCGACCTCAGCTTTCCTCCTCTGCGCTTACAGATTTAGATACATCAAGATCATTCTTCTGCCAGAGTTGGAGAAAGATGTTTCTTTTGTTTACATCTATACTTGGTCTTTCCCTGCTACTGTCCCCAATACAGCCTTCTCTGTAGGTTATCTCCCTATACAGCTCCTCGCTCCTGTTGCATTCTGTAGTTGTTCTTGACTTAATTTCCCTCCCCCAACCCATTATTACTTTATCATTGCAGCTGTCTCCCTACCACAGGGGTAGGTTACCTACTTGAGGCCTCCATTTCCTGATCTACTCACCTAACTCCCTGCTCTCTGGTTTTTGTCCCCATTGCTCCACTGCAACTTCTTTTACTTAGGTAATTTGTGACCTATTTCCAACTCCCTTCTGGTTTTCTTCATGAACTTGCCATATCATTTCCCATTTTTGACCATTGCTTCTTTCCTATTATTAGAAGTTTTCTCCAAACATCATTATTTTAATTTTGTTTTTGTACTACAATATTACTAAGATTTGTGATTTAAACTAAAAAAGGAATGAAATGAAATAAGAATTATAGAACAAATGAACAATGAAAGAACAAATAAGAACAATGAAACAATTATTAATTTTTTTTTAATGATTTTGAGAGAGAGCGTGAGCAGGGGAGGGTCAGAAAGAGAAGGAGACACAGAATCCGAAGACATGCTCCATCCAGGCTCTGAGCTAGCTGTCAGCACAGAGCCTGATGCGGAGCTTGAACCGACCAACTGTGAGATCATGACCTGAGCCGAAGTCGGATGCCCAACTGACTGAGCCACCCAGGTGCTCTGAAAACAGAATTGTTCATTCTAGCCAGTGTGAAGGCTCTGAGCCAGAATCCTGCCCTTTGTGTTGAAAATGCAGCCTAGCTAATGGTAGAGGACCAAGTTGATCCTTTCTTCTGAAAGTAATCAGGAGGCACAAAAAAGGAAGAACTTTTTACTCTGCTGTTCACTTTTAACCTTTGCAGTGTTAGCGTCTTACCCTCTGAAAGCATTTCTGGTACCTGTCATACATAGTCTTGAGATTTTTTTGAGCTGTTCGCTCTGCTGATGCATCCACATCTCCTCCAGACCTTTCTCTTGAGCCCAGATTCACATCTCTCACTGCAAGCTGGACATGTTACCTGTGGCTTATGAGCTCTGTACCAGCCCCTCCTTTTGCTTCTCATCTGCTTTCTTTCTGGGATTCTCATTTTTATGACTGAATTCACCAGTGACTCAGTTCACTGCCGGGCCCGCCAAGTTCAGTCTGCCTCAGGCAAGGATTATCACTCAGTTGAGTGAGCCAGTAAACAAGATTTGCATCTGGAGGCTGGAGATTGCCATTTCCTGGTCAAAATAACTTTGGCGACTGTCTTGCTGAGCTAGACGTGAGTGGCCAAGGCACACAAAAGATCAAAATCCCCCAAGATTGCTGAAGCAAAGTCGGGGCGCTTCTCTGATATGCATTCGACTCTGTAGCCTGCCTAGGTCAGCTTTCCTTGTTTCCCCCCCCTGAAGACTATATAAAGAACAGTTCTTTGAATAAACGCTCTCTTTCGCCTGATCTGAGAACCGTGAGTTCTGTCTTTACTCTCTGCGTCTCCCTCTCCTGCCCCCTTTTTCTCTCCCTCCCTCAGGAGGAGGACCCGCGACGATTCTCCGCCCTGCCTCCGCCCTGCGGTCGGTCGGGGTCGGGGCAGACGAAACAGGTACCGCCCATCGAAACAGGTACCGCCCATCGCCAGGGACGAGCCCCAGCCATCGGGTTACGATGGGTTACGATAGTTCACACTTTGAACCTTATTCCATTCATCATAATATGGAATATGTTCTGTGTATCAAACCTTGGGCCAGGTGTTCAAATCTTAGCTTGTAGAGGTTTTATTTATTTCTGTTTTTGTTTTAGCTTTAGACCCAATGGATTGTCCCTTCCTCTATCCAGGTGACCTCTTATTGGTGGCTCTTCTACAGACCTGCCCTACAGTGTTGTTCACATGTTTCTCCTCCCCTAGAGAGTGAGCTACTCTGGAGGGGATGATGCTAAGTTCCTGACATCTTTGTATCCTAGTGCTTGGCCACCAGGCTGGTTTTATTTAATGAGAGATCGGTGGGGCTTATTGGGAGAGCTTCTGGTCATTTCATATGAATAAAGTTTCAGTGGTGAAAGAAACCTTCGTTTATTCACAGTTAAATAAAAAGCAAGGATGTTGGTTATTGAATTGCTTTTTGATGTGTTTTTTAGATAGAGTTATACAGTCAATATAATGAATGCATTTTCATTCAAAGATTTCCTGAGTATGTGGAGTAAGATATAAAAGCTTCCTTTATTTCTCCTTATGCCTTCTGCTTCCCCCTCCCCGACGGTTTAATATGTATCTCCAGATCACTTTGAACACATTCCCTCCACACACGGGCAGATATACATTTTTTTTTAATCCAACGTAAATGTGTTCATACTAGGGGAGCTTTTTTTTTTTTCAGTTTATAAGGCTTTTATATCATTGTCACTGAGAATACTTAATGCTTGTATTAAGTTATTGACATGCTACAGTGAGTATTTCTCTGGAATAAATACCTGCTCATGTGCATTTTTAAGTCTTGATAGATATTGTTAAATTGCTTTGCAAAAGAGCTTTAGTAATTTATATTTGTATCATCATTATGTAAGGGTGGATCTTCCTTGTCTGTACTGGATTATTGTCAGGCCCAACCTGTTTTCACCAACCTGATTTGCAGCAAATTGTATTGCGCATTGAAATGGGGTTGTTTTTGAGAGTATTTAATCTTTCTCAGATTCAGATTTGAGTGGCGCTCTTATGTCTTGTTGGGAATTTTTGTTAATTAGAGTAAATGTTTAGCCTAAAAGTTTCTAGTGTCAGATTCATAGAGAAGCTTGTTCCTTACATCACTAAATTTGCATATCACAGTTAATCATGTCGCTGTATTGGGAATTTTTTTGCCATAAGGCAGTGAAAATGCTAACCTGGAAAGCAGCATTCAATGACTTCAGTTGATTTGGGGAATACCTTTAGGGTGTCAGTCAAGATTTTGGTTGCCAGCTTTCTTGGTTGGCTCCCCAAATGTCTTTTGTTGCTGCTACAGCATTTTTTCCTTCTTATTTGTCTTTTTCTTCTTTTTTGGGGGGGGGTTATTTTTTTTGTTATCAAAATTCAAGAATACGTATAGCTAGTACCCTTTTAAGAAAAGTAGTATTTGGAAACTTGAAATTATCCAAGTGGAGGATTTTTATTTGATCTTTTGAGATATCAGTCTTCTTTACTTATAAAATTCTTAAAATTTTTTTTTAATGTTTATTTTTGAGAGAGACAGACATAGCATGAGCAGGGGAGGGGCTAATAGAGGGAGACACAGAATCTGAAGCAGGCTCCAGGCTTTGAGCTGTAAGCACAGAGCCTGATGTGGCCTTGAACCCACAAACCATGAGATCATGACCTGAGCTGAAGTCAGACATTCAACCAACTGAGACACCCAGGCACCCCCTTTAATTATAAAATTTTTAAGAAACTATGTAGAAATCAATTCTTTATAACCAAAAAGCTTATTACATACATTTTGTTTTGTTTTGTTTTAGATAGTCTGTAGAGGATGCAAAATGCAAGAATCCCCCACTCAAGTCACACTCAGGAGCAAGACTTACAAAGTCAGTGTGTCAGTGATAAACAAGAAATGACAATCAAGCAAGAAAATGATGGCAGTGCAGAGGTGGAGGAAAGCTTCCCCTCTTGTTCCTTTGCTAACAGACCATCCACTTCTGTCGAGGGCTGTACATCAGAAGTTCTGAGGAGAGGGCCAGCCCTGCTGCACGTCGACAGACATCAGATACAGACGGTGGAGCTGAGCGCGCAGGCCCTTGAACTGCAGGGGTTGGGTGTGGATGTGTATGATCAGGAAGTGCTGGAACAGGGTGTGCTTCGGCAGGTGGACAGCGCCATTCATGAGGCCAGCCGTGCGGCCCAACTTGCTGATGCAGAGAAAGAGTATCGATCAGTCCTGGATGACCTCACGTGAGTGTGGACCATCTTCTCTGATTGCAGAATTTGTGTTTACATGTGACAGAGAAATTCAGATAATAGCTGTAGTCCAGAAATTTAGAAAATTGGTAGAACCTCTAATTTGAAAGATGAAGTCAGGGCAGTCTTCCACCTTGTATGTGAACCCTAGCCCTTTCCCTCAGGAGCAGCACGGAATATGGTAGTTAGGGTTCCAGTCCAGTTCACACTAGCCTGTGTATGCATTATGTCCTGGGGAGAAGTACTGTGCTGAGTGCCCCAGAACTCACAAGCATGTGCACAAAATGGTTCTCAGGAGGAGTGTACCTAAAGGTGTGATGTGTCCTACTCAGGATGCCAGGAACATACCCACTGCCCTCTCCTCACATTTTTCTCTTGTCCTGTAGTTTCTTTCCAGTTTCCTGTGTCTAAACCAAGTGTCAGTCTTTTGGTAATTTTTCAGATTTGCATTTCTAGAAATAATGAGAAACAACTCCTTGCTTTTCCTTTCTTCTGTCCTACTTGGGACTCTATAGGAAAGATGAAGTCCCGTGGAGACTTCATTTGTGGTTTAGAGGAGAAACAGGCCCTGGACCTGAGTTAAAAGGTGGGGCAGGTGGAAGATTGAACTTTCTCCCCATTGCCAGTCTGCCCTGTCATGACCAATGTTCTAGGCTGTGTCAGGCAAGCAAGAAGGAGGACAGGAATGGGTGGAGGGGTAGTGCAGTCTCGGATGGGGGTGGCTGGGGTAGAGGAGAGGTGGGACTGTTGGCTGCCCTCAGTGGGGGAGACTGTGCTACAGATGCTGTGGGAGCTTAACGGACATGTTTTCTGCCAGGACCTTGGTGGGTCCTTTTGGCCTGTTGAGTAGGACGTATTCTGGATTACTCGTACTCTGACTTCCAGGTGTGAGGAGCTTGACTCCTTATAACAGACACTCCTTTACATTTGACCTACTGCTTGCATAGGTGACAGCGGAGTGCTGCAGAGTTACAACACAGGTTAACAGTAGAGCAATGGTGACATGTGGCTAGACTGCCAGTAACTTCCATCGATAACATCTTTTATCCTGAAAACCACAAAGGATACAAACAGCAAATTACATAAGTGTCAAGATTGAACTTGTGTTTTGAAAATTGGGAGTTTACCATTCTACGATGTGTATTTTAGGAGCAGTGTATTATAGGTTGATTTTTTTCCCCCTTTACACTGTCAAATGTAATGCTATAGCAAGTAACTCTTCCAATATTGTGAAAGAAAAATAATTGTCACAGATATCTGACTTATATAAGAAAATGTATAAGCATTTTTAGTTCTTTTCCAAACTCTGGGTGACTTCCATAATGGGACTTTAAAACCCATGCATGGGTTGTTAATAATGGGGAAGGGTGTGTGTGTTTGGGGCTGGAAGTATATGGGAGTCTCTGGACCTTCCTTTCAGTTTTGCTGTGAACCTAAAACTGTTCTTAAAAAAAAAATAAAATCTTTAAATAAAAACAAACCATGTATATGCATTTTTTCATTTAAAAGGATAACTTACTGCACATTGTTTTAGCACAGTCTCTTGAATAGAGTAGACCTTTATAATGCTTGTAGAATGATTGAAACAGCTCACAGATGGTAATGTGCTGATTTAAATCAGCCAGATCATAGAAAACACTTAGCAGTTAACTTGTAACAGCCCTTCAAGTTCAATATGTGGCCAAAAAGAATATGCATTCTGGTTTAGTTTCTTCTGTCTTACACTTAATAACAAGTAAAAGGACATTGTTTTAGCACTTCTTTTATCTCACAGTATTAAAAAAATGTTACCAGAGTGGAAAACAGACACTATATCTTATTTTTTCAGGTCATGTAGGACATCGCTAAGGCAAATCAATAAAATTATTGAACAACTTAGCCCTCAAGCTGCCACCAACAGAGATGTCAGCAGGAAACTAGATTCCGTGAAACGACAGAAGTATAATAAGGTGAATCCAAATAACAAATTAGGTATTGCTGTTTTGAAAAAGTCATCATTTATGTTCATTTAATATTTAATGAAGTATTCTGAAAAGTAGTTAAAATATATGAAGCATGTATGTATAATAAAAATTTTTGAGGTCCTTTTGTATGTTTAATTTTTCAGCTGCTTTCCTTTAATATCTGTTGTTAAAGAATATTTTTTTAGGGGCACCTGGGTGGCTTCATCGGTTAAGAGTCCATCCTACTCTTGCTTTCGGCTCAGGTCGTGATCTCATGGATTGGAGGATTGAGCCCTGCGTCAGGCTCTACACTGATAGCGTGGAGCTTGCTTGGGATTTTCTCTCTGCCCCTCCTGCACGAACTCTCTTTCTCTCCCTCAAACTAAATAAAGAAACATTAAAATATTTTAAAAAGTACACACACATATACTCATAAAGAAAGCACCCCCTTGTTGGTTTTGCGTGCTGCCTTATTGATGTTTAGGATTGTAGTCTTCCTAGTTTAGGCTCCTGTTTGGCATGCCGCCTCATCCAGTCTCCTTGCGTGGTATGAATTTTCTTTTTTTTCTGCTTAGCTCCTGCTTGTACTATTGTGTACACTGTGTTTCCTGTTGCTACAGCCATACCCCTCACACACTCAAGCTCACTGTTCTGAGAGGCCAGCATTAGGTATTCCACTCATCACCCAGTCACACTGAAGGGTCTGCACTAAGGGTTGTACAATTTCAGGGTAGGGAAGATCTGTTACTTAGGAGGTTTGAAACAGTTTTTAGAATATACATATACTTTATGAAAATATATTGGAGTAGGTGGGAATGACTAGTTTTGATCATTTGATCCAAAATGTCATCCAAATTGACTAGTAGATATTCTTATGCTTGTA
Organism: Suricata suricatta; assembly: GCF_006229205.1. Lineage (NCBI taxonomy): Eukaryota > Metazoa > Chordata > Mammalia > Carnivora > Herpestidae > Suricata > Suricata suricatta. The sequence goes on along the minus strand of NC_043701.1, from coordinate 147,872,966 downwards.
CTTGACCCCCTGCAGTGAGTAAAGTCCTTAAATCTCTTACTTAAGCTCCACTAGTGGATGCATATAGACTCGGTTCCTCCTTTTGCTTTCTGCTCACCAGTCCATTATCTTCACCACCCCATCTTCCTTACCTGCCACCACAATAGCAGCCCAAAGGTCAGAGCTCGCAGTGGCTTTAGGCAGCTGGGTCTCCGCTTTGGGGACATCTGGCCTCTTGTTGGAACATGCAAATTAATGTGCAGAGACCTCTGATCTTGGGCTTCTGGTGAGCTGAGGTTTCCAGGAGCAGTGAGAACCAAATATTGGACCATTTTAGGTACTAATCTAACTCAGTTGTATATTTCTGTTTCTAAAGTCCATTGATGATTAGACTATTCAAAGAGAAAGACTGTTTTGTTTTTTGAGAATAGCTGATGTGTGTGTGTGTGTGTGTGTGTGTGTGTGTGTGTGTGTTTCTTTTTGTTTGTTCGTATAGAGAGTTGGGGAGGGGGCAGAGGGAGAGGGAGAGAAAGAGAGGAAAAATCTTAAGCAGGCTCTGTGCTCACATGGAACCCAACACAAGGCTCTATCCCATGACCCTGGGATCATGACCTGAGCCAAAATCAAGAGTTGCATATTCAACTGACTAGGCAAGCCATGTCCACTGAGAAATGAGATTTTCTCACTTTTAAATGAGATTTAATTTAAAATCCGTTTAAATGAGATTAAATGAGAGAAAGAAAATGAAATACAGTTTACTGTAACGTGGCATTTATATTCAGCATTTCTTGTCCCACACTCATATTTAGTGTTTAAACATTATTGACCTTGGGAAGAACCAGGTAACTTAGGCCTAGTTAATTGGCGAGGCCTTAGGAACGACTGCATAGCTGAGCTCTGGTGATTCAGAGGGAGACCAGACAAAGGGGTCATGGGTACATAGGATAAAGGGGCATATCAAAATGTATATTCCTTTTTTTTTTTAAATGTTTGTTTATTTTGAGAGAATGTGAGTGGGGTAGGGCACAGAGAGAGAGGGAGAGTGAGGGAAAGAATCCCAAGCAGTCTCTGAGCTGTTGATTCAGAGACTGACATGGGGTTTGATCCTGTGAACCACAAGATCATGATTCAGGCCAAAACCAAGAGTGAGCAGCTTAACTGACTGAGCCAGCCAGGCGGCCCTGTATTCCTTTTAAAGTCTTGTGATTGGGTAGAATACTCTAAAGGACAATTATAAGTACGGTAGGTTATCAAAGGGGCTGACTTTTTCAAGTGTTTGAACATTTGTGTTTATGTTTCTTATTCCACAGCCTGTTGACCTCATGGCCCATTGGTTGGTAAGGTCAGAAACAAAGTTTAATAATTTACCCAGTGTGTAATGGGGAGAACCGAGGAGAGCGGTTCCTCCCAGGTCAGCGGAGAGTCAGTATATGTGAACTTAGGTACTCAGGCTCATAGATGGCTGTGCGGCCCAGCCAGGAGAGTGGGTGCGGACAGGGATGCCTGCCTGATGGAAATGCCTTGAGGCCTGCTTCCTGCTAGAAAAGTGGCGGTCGTTCAAATAAGGTTCTATTTAATAATAGTAATATACGGAATTTCTGTTTTAGTTTGTTCTTGATTAAGGCTTGTAAATTTATCTTTTGTATGTAACAAATCATGACTATTTTCTGTATTCAATATTTACCATTTAAGGAACAACAGTTAAAGAAGATCACAGCAAAACAAAAACGTCTCCAGGCCATCCTTGGAGGAGCAGAGGTACAAGTTGAAATAGATCATGCTGGTCTGGAGGAGGAGGATACAGGTGAGGATACTGGGAACAGTGTCTCCTGGTTCTTGAATTGGTGCCTGGTGCCTGTAAGTTGGTGGAGGGTGTCTCCTCAGTCATGGCCACGGTTCCCTAAAAATGTGTTTCTTTGTCTTAGTGTTAAAACAGAATTAGGAAAATTTTATTCTCTACTTCTGCAGAACCAAATCTCTTTCAAGTTATGTGGGGTTTTTAAAGAATGAAAGTAAATGTTTAACTCCATCTACTAGAGGCTGCTGGTGCACATTTGGTATTATATTTAATAAATTAGGGATCTTAGCCTTCTTGTGTGGTTAATTTTGTAGAGACGACTAGCATCTGATCAAATTACATTTTTAGGCCCAACATCCTCAGTCAGCATTCATAGAATTGCTTTTACATATCTTTTTGGGACATGTTTGGCAGGCTTTCCAAGCATCACTTCTCATTTAAGAAAGGGCATCTTCATTCAGGTTATAGTATGGCTTTAATTTGTTTTTATTACTGCCTAGGATGGATGTCTTTTGGAAAACCTTTTGGGAAAATGCATAAGCTCTGAAATGAAATATCTTTGTGGTCTGTATGTGTATGTGTGTGTGGGTGTGTATTTAGAAATTGTTGGTAGCTGCTCCGTCATTTAATACTTGAAATATAGATTGAAGCTCCTTAGCATTTAAGCTTTCCAAACAAATGTCTTCTACCAGCTCCAAAAACCTGTTCGATAATACAGCAGAATTATTATGAAGAATTGAGGCGGTGGAACCAAAAGTACTAGACTGGCACACCTGGGGGGCTCAGTTGGTTAAGTGACCAGCTCTTGGTTTCAGCCCAGGTCATGATCTCATGCTTCATGAGATCAAGCCCTGTGTTGGGCTCTGAGCTGACAGTGTGGAGCCTGCTTGGGGTTCTCTCTCTCCCTCTTATGCGAGTGTGTGCGCTTTCTCAGTAAATAAATAAACATTAAAAAATAGAGACATGGACTTTTAAAAGTTCAGTCTCCCAATTCATTGGTCCTGTAACCGAGGCTTTCTCATTGCTGAGGGTCTATGATTCTCATTGTTCCTGTCCGGCTGCCTAAAACCTGCCACTGCATTTTACCTGCTCTTGCTTCTTTGATAAAACTTTGTCCAGGATTAATAGACTTCCCGATTCCAAAAGCCCCCTTTCATTCTTGTTCCACCTGCCCTGTCTGTAGCAGCTGATACTTCTGTGCCTCCAGGATCCCAGTCTCTCCTGATTTTCCTTTTGGCCCTCTGACCGTTTCCACAGTGGGTTTTTTGAGGGTGGGGGCAATAACAAGCTAATTCTAAAACTGAGATAAAAATTATTGGGCCAAGAAAAGTCCATCTGTTTGTTTGTTTATTTATTTATTTATTTTGAGAGAGTGCGTGAACCTGGAGAGAGAGAGGGAAGAAAATCCCAGGCAGGCTCTGCACTGACAGTGCAGAGCCAAGCATGGGTCTTGATCTCAGGAACTGAGAAATCATGACCTGAGCTGAAATCAGGAGTCGGATGCTCAACCCACTAAGCCACCCAGGCACCCCAAGAAAAGTCAGTCTTGAAGAAGAACAGAATTTCAAGACCTACGATCAAGCTGCAGTAATTAGGGCCGTGGGTATTGGCACAAGGAAAGACAAATAGATCAGGGGGACAGAATATAGGGTTCAGCAAACAGACCCACCCATATGTGGTTACTTGCTTTATGACAGATGTGGCAGTGCAGTGCTGTGGGGAAGTGTTATCTTTTCAGAATGTGGTACTGGGTTAATTCACATGAAGATAAAATGAATCTTGGCCCATTACACTATGTAGGAAGATAAATTCTGAAAGGATTATAAAGATATAATGGTAAAATAAAGCATTTAGAATATAGTGTAGGAAAGTATTTTCATGATTTTTGGGGCAAAGACTTAATGAGACACAAAAACAGTTTCTGTAAAGGAACAGATTTGATAAGTGACCTCAACTAAACTTCTATTCATCAAAAGAGGGCATGAAGAGAGTGAAAAGGCAAGCTGCAGAATCGGAGAAGATATTCGCAATACACGTATTAATTGAAGGACACCGATCCAGAGTGTATTAAAGAACTCTTAGGAAAGGGTTAACGACTTGACCGTCGGGGCGCCTGGGTGGCTCAGTCAGTTAAGTGTCTGACTTCAGCTCAGGTCATGATCTCACAGTTTGTGGGTTTGAGCCCCGCATCAGGCTCTGTCCTGACCACTAGCTCAGAGCCTGGAGCCTGTCTTCAGATCCTGTGATTCCTTCTCTCTCTGACGCTCCCCTGCTCATGCTGTCTCTCTCTCTCTCAAAAAAAAAAAAAACCAAAAAAAAACAACTTGACCGGTGTCTTCAAAAGAGGCTATTCAGAAGGTCAGTAAACCTATGAAGAGGTGCCCTAGTTCATTAGTTAGTAGGAAAACACAAATTACAAGCATATAGTGGTAACCGTTACACAACTACCAGAATAGCGAGAATGGTAAGAATTGAAACTCTCAAACACTGTTGGTGGAACTTAAAATTAATAGGACCACTTTGGAAAACTGTTTGGCAGTGTCTGCTAGAGCTTAACATACCCAAAGAATTATGTACAAGTGCATTTCTGAAGGATGTGTACTGGAATATTGACAGCAACGTAATTCATAGTAGCTAAAACCTGGAAACCACCCAAATGTCCACTAAGGGTGGAATGGAAAAATTATAGTATACGTGTATAATAGGATACTAGCAGCCATGAGAATTGACGGACTGCAACTATATTCAACAATAAGGATGACTCTCACAAGCATGATGTTTATAGCAAATAAGCCAGACGCAAGAGTCCAAACATTTCCATTTACATAAAGTTGAAAGCTAGGTACAGCTGGTTTGTAGCATTCATAGTATGGTCAGTCATTATTGTAGGGTGGGGTAGAGACTGGAGGGTGCCATGAAGGGTGGTGCACCCTGGGGTGCTAGTGATTTCTCTTTCTTGATCTGGATGTTGGTGTATGGGTTTGTTTTTTTTCCTGGAAATTCACCGAGTTGTACATTTAGTATTTGTGCACTTTCTGTATTTGTGCACTTTCTGATATATATTGTTCTTCTCTGCAAGTTTAGTGAAAAACTGGTTACAAGAAATGTGGATTTTTAGAATATGGATTCCTCCTGTTCAGCCTTATCTACATTGGTAGTTTGGCTACGGGTGAAGTAATTTTTCCCAGAGATTAAATTCGACTAACGGAAGAGGGATGGTATCTGGGTGACTTTATATTGCTATGGCATGACTTCCGAATTTAGTTTCTCTTTTCTGTTAGTTAACTTTGCACATTTAACACAGCACTGTCCAGTAGACCTGTTTGCAATGATGAAAATGCTGTCAGTGGTGTCCATTATGGTAGCCATTAGCCACATACGGCTCAGTGAGCACTTCAGATATGGCAAGTGCATCTGAGGAACTGATTTTCGACTTACGTAGCCACGTGGTGACCATTATATCGAGTGCAGAGCGAATGTTTATGTTTTACCTATGTAGGTGCATGCTGATTCTTTATAGGTTTTCAGTTTTATGATCTCTTGAATTTAAGTCCATGTTAATGTTGGTATTTGAAGTGACATGGAAACTTGGGAGTTTGCTTCCTTGGGAGCTACTCTTTAAATGGTAAGGAAACACAGGGAAATATGTATGTTACCTATGAGTAGGTCTGTCTCTAGATACACAGAGAGCATATTTATAATGCCTTATTTTAAAAAAGTTATTGAGAAATCACTTTTTGAATAGGAGTGTATTGGATGTGGCATGATGAATGCTAATAAATTTTATTGTGGTTTTTATATACAGTATGCTTTCGTACATCTATGGTATGTTTTTAAAAGATGGGTTGTCTGTCGGTGCTGTTTATTGAAAAGTTAAGCTCAGTGCACTGTCGTCCCTCTTTCAGAACCGGGGCCGTCCTGTCTTGGCAGCACGCTCATGCCTGTGCAGGAGACTGCCTGGGAAGAGCTCGTCCGCACTGGCCAGATGACACCTTTCGGAACCCAAATCCCTCAGAAACGGGAGAAGAAAACTAGAAAACTAATGCTTGATGAAGCATCAGGCTTTGAAAAGTACTTGGCAGATCAAGCAAAATTGTCTTTTGAGAGGAAGAAACAAGCTTATAATAGAAGAGCAGCTAGGAAAACTGCGGCCTCGGGCACTTCTGAGCTGAGCGCAACACTCAGTGAAAACAAACCAAGTGAGCGAAGCAAAGTTCTCTCAAAAACAGATAAGCGCTTGAAAAAGCACATCAAGAAGCTTCAGAAAAGGGCTCTTCATTTCCAGGGGAAAGTAGGCTTGCCGAAAGGAAAGAAACCTTTGGAGTCTGACCTGAGGCCCAAGGCAGAGGGCACCTCTGAGGGCGAAGAGTCCGAATACCTCCCCACAGAGGAGGAGGAGGAGGAGGAGGAGGCAGAGGAGGAGGCAGCGGCCGCGGGGGCTGAGCTGACTGGAAAAGGCCCTGACTATGCGCTGAAACCCGTGCTCAAGCATCGAAACCGGCAGAAAAAAGTCACGGTGCAGGAGATCGAGGATGACTTTTTTCCAAGTTCTGGGGAAGAAGCAGAAGCCACCGGTGGGGGAGGTCGGAAGGTAGTGAGATGCCGAGATGACGGGGATGAAGACTATTACAAGCAGCGGCTGAGGTCAGTCTGCAGAGATTGTAAACAGCTTGCTCTGCCTGCTTTATCTTAGGCAGCAGTTTTATTAAACAAGGATTCTAGATTCAGCTTAATGTGTTAGGCCCCCGTTTATCCAAAGGTTGGATTTCCTGCAGCCTTAGCCTCCTAGAACCGGCAGAGCCCCTGAGTCCCCAGTGGAGCTGATAAGGAATGCTTCCAACTTCTGTATCTTCACTCGGATTTGGGAGAGTCTCAGAAGAAAAGCTTAGGGAAAGGGCCGGGGCAAGATGCATGCAGAGGACTACAGTGTGAGAGGTGTGCCTTTATACAGTGTGAGAGGTGTGCCTTCAGGAGAAGGCTGGCTTGTATAGTGTATGGTGGGTGTTTGTTTTCTTTTTCTTTTTCTTTTGAAGCAGGAAAGTAATTGTGGAGGACTTTGCTTCAAAAAGAAGCTGAAATTTATGCTTTGGTGTATGAATGAATAAGCTTGTTTTCTTAAATCCCTCCTTCTGCCTTGAGAAAGGAGTCACCTACAGAACTGTACACCCTTGTCATACTGCCAGAAGTGGATTTCATGTGCATTGCATACCTTTCCTTTTCGCTGTCATTTTTATGCTGGAGATTGACTTTGGCTTTTTTCCATGACTCTCTCAGTGTAAGATGTAAATAAGAAGGTGAATATGTTTATTCAGGAAGTCAGTTGCCACATATTTTTTGTGAGCCGGAAAATGTCTGTACGCTGCAGATACCAAGTGTGTCCCACTGAGCATGACCCTCCCAGGCCTCAGGTCTTTCACAGGAGCTTACGAAACACTGAGGAAGTCAAAGGGAAAGGGGATCTGCCTAACATATAAATAAATAAATAAAATAGAAACATCCCCTTATTTACTTACTTATTTAAAAAATTTTTTTTAATGTTTATTTTTGAGAGAGAGACAGATCATAAGGGAGGGAGGGGCAGAGAGAAAGGGAGACTCAGAAACTGAAGCAGGATGCAGGCTCTGTGCCAGACCGGGGGCTCGATCTCATGAGCTGTGAGATCATGACCTGAGCGGAAATTGGACACTTAACCAGCCTAGCCACCCAGGTGCCTCAACAGATTACTTTTTAAGTGTTTACTCCTGGCATGGGTTTTTCCAGTCCTCAACAGTTTTTTCTTATTTTCCATGTAGGAAGATATAGTTTATTGTTTCTTATAACTTTCCACTCGCCTTCACAAATGCGGGTTGTCCTGATATTTTTCTTCTTTTACTTAGAGCTTATGAACCACATCCATATTGTCTCGTACACTCCCTAACCTTTTATTTATTTATTCATTTTAAAGTTTGTTTATTTTGAGAGAGAGTGTGCTTGGGGGAAGGGCATGGGGGGAATGAGAGAAAGAGAGAGAGGTTCTCGAGCAGGCCCCATGCCATCAGCACAGGGCTGGGACTCAGGGCGCGAACACCTGAACCATGAGATCATGACCTGAGCCGAAACCAAGAGAAGGATGCTTAACAAACAGCCACCCAGGTACCCCTGCGTAACCTTTTATTTTTTTATTTTTTTAATGTTTTATTTATTTTTGATACAGAGAGAGACAGAGCGTGAGAGGGGGAGGGGCAGAGAGAGAGGGAGACACAGAACTGGAAGCAGCCTCCAGGCTCTGAGCTAGCTGTCAGCATAGAGCCTGACTCGGGGCTCGAACCCACGAATGTGAGATCTGACCTGAGCCGAAGTCAGAGGCTTAACCGACTGAGCCACCCAGGCGCCCCCTTGCCTAACCTTTTAAAAAGCAGAGGTGGCATCGTTTTTATTTACACTGAGGACCTGTGGCCTGAATCCATTCCTAGAGCTGTTACACGGTGGTAGACTTTAAGTAGCATCCTTGAGGAGTGGCTTACATTTGTTACTTGTCTTTGCAACTTTAACTTTATTTTGCACATTTAATACCTGTAGAGTTGTTTGAAGGGTGTGGCTGAATATCCTTGAATGCTGAGCAGTGTCAGTCTCTTTCCTACCTACTGTGGAGAATTAATAACAGTGTTAATATCAATATATTGATTGTAAATGGAGTAATATTTTCTTCCCATTCAGTATTAAATTTAGTTTTAAATGTATTAGTATCTTGATGAGAAGCAGTTAATTTTGATTGAATTTTAAATAGGAGTTTAAATTCACAGCAATGCATTTTTCTTAATAATGTTAAGATTGTAGAACAGTTATTTTGAAATCCGTATCAAAGCCAGTTTTTTGCTAAAGTTACATAAAATCTCAGTTGAATTTCAGAAATATCAATAACTCTAATTGCCACCAAAATACTATAGCTCTTAAAATTTCATGGCCACAGTTATTACGGCTGTTAAACTGCAGATACCACATGGAAATGTTTGTTTTGCATCTCCTTGGGTACTCTTTGGATTGGGGGATGCTCTGGACTGAGAAGCATTATTAAGAACATTTTAGAACTGCCAGTGCTTTTTATGTTTTGTTACTTCTTGTTGCTGATCTTTGTAGACAGATTTAAATTGTAATGGTATTCCCCTGAGTGGGGAAAAAACCCCAGTGGTTTGAGGAGGGATAATCAGAGCAAAGCTCCATAGAGTTTACAGCACAGAAAATGAGTTTTTCTTAATGGTTACAGTTTAGGAATATGTACCTAGGCTAGATGCCCTTTTTGAGCTTGTACTGGTTTTAACCGTGTTAATGACAATGCTCATTTAAACTTTGGAAGTGAAGGTGGTCACCCCGGGACATCTCATCCCCTTTAGTCTCCGAGCCGGAGGGACATCTGTCTGAGGCCTTCTCTTAGCTCCAGTGTAGTCCCAGCTAGGTGCTTTGTTCTCAGCTGTCGGCAAGTGGGAATTTCCCATCACACCTTTCCTGCAGCCTAACCTTATCTGGAGCAGGATAATAACTGAGGATCCTACTTTTCTCTAACTCCACCAAAGACCTCAGATCAGTCTTGGAAATGTTACTGTTTTTTAAACTGCTCCTGTATTTTTTGCCTTTCTCACATTTGTATCCTGCTTCTGTCTCTGTACAAAGTTGCATTTTGAGTCTGTCTCTTCGATGATGTTCCCCGATTTTCACACTTCCGATAATGTACCAGGAGGGATGAGCCAGTTCTTTGAAGTAAATGTTCCGTTGGTTCCTACTCATATCATTGGTATGCAGATCCTAGAAAAACATCCATTATTTTTTAATTTTAATTTTGTAGCAGCAGAGTTTCTATTAGGGTATTACTCTTAGTTGTAAGGTTTAGCTTTTCTTAAACTACGTCGCTGTGGTAGAAAGCTAGAATCTGGGAGCTCCAAAAGCCAAATAAAGACTTAATAGGATGGACACACACACACGTAGTGTTTGAGTGATAGGTGTCCCTGGTGAACACTTATGTGTCCCCTGTCCAGTCTGTAAGCCAGGAGGGGAAAAGGCGGCCTAGAAGACCGGACAACTCGTGTGCACCTTTCCCCTCGTGGTGATTGAAGATCTGCAGGCCTTGTTACCTCTGTTTCTGATCAGCTTCCAGATGAGATACGACGCCCCTCCCATGGCGTCGTCCTTGCTCTCACTGCCTGAATGCGTGTGTGTGCTCTAGGAGGGGTCCTAGGGTTTCCAGTAAGGAATTTACGGTCATTTAGGGAACATGGGCACATGTTCAGACAGGTAATGGGGGAAGAGTTTGTGGAGGAGATTTATCCCAGCACAGGGCCTGCTCTATTGAGTAGTTCAGATATGAAAAGACCCTAGGGTGCGGGTTGTTGAAAGGGAAAATACTATATTTGCTTCGCTTTGGAGACACATTCTTTCTCATTTGGATTGCCTTGGTAGTGGTGTGGTGGTTGTGGTCTGCAGAGATGTCTGGTTTCTAAGCAGTCAGTCCACCATAGGTCAGGCAGGGCACAAGCTGTCACCTTACCCGACAGCTCCCGTCTTAGGTAGTGGCAGTCTGTTCAGGTGGAGATTGAGGCCCTGTTTGGACTTTCTGGGAAAGAGTGTCACAGTCCATTAGTAATCTCTACCACGGGCACAGGGGCCTCCGAGGGAAGCAGCAGCGTTCATGCCAGTTATGTGCCACCATGAGAGCACAGATGAAGAATGTCACCAACTCTGGCTTCCTTCTCCAGCTGCAGTCGGCACTGCGTGGGTCAGACTTGGGCTACGGGTCAGGTTATATTCTAAGTGAGAGGATGCCCTTCCAAGTAAGTTTGGTTTCCTGCTGGCACATCTAGGGCTAGCATGTATGATTTGACTTAAACTCATATCCTGAAGCCCTTCTTTCTGTTTCTGTGTGCCAGACACTATATAATAGTAACAGGCTTTATTTTCTTGGCAGTGAGCATAGACTAAAGTAGAGGTTCCCAGCCTACAGGCTGATTTTGCAGAATCACCTGGGTGCCCTGCCACTGGAGGTGCTGATTCAAGAAATCTAGCGTGGGGCTCCAGGTCGTAATTTTTAAAAAGCTCTTCCAGGTCATTCTGATGCACTATCAACTTTGGGAGCTACTTAATATGTATATTCTTCCTTTTTGGGGCGGTAGCTTTTGGCAGATTCAGTTTGTATATGTTACTTTAAAATCTTTTATGTACTCTGCACAAGTATGTTGTGTTTACATAGGAAAGGGCTTGGAGAGGAACTTCGAGGTCGTTTCATTCAGCTAAGTGCTGTATATAATAGATCGTTTTCTTGTCAGGGCATATGCTTCAGAATCACCTGGAAAGCATCTTCAGGACTCAGCTTGGAGTGTCTGAGGCAGCAGGTCAGGGTGGAAGGAGCTGGGCACTGCGCTCATACTTTGGGCTCCTTCTAATTCTGAGGTGAGGTTGGTGGCATTCCTCATTATTATAGGCCCTTACTATGTTCCTATTTAGGAAACCCTTGATGCGGTTGCAAAGAATTGTTGGTTAAGGATATTGGGGTTTGAAAATGTAATGCTTTTTTCTCTAGTGTAGCCCAATGTCAGCTTGGTATTACTACTGCAGTACATCTCCCCCCTCCCCTGCCCCCATGCCACCTCCACCTCAGTGAGCGAAACAGACTTCAGTAGGCGGTGCTGAGTGTCCACATATTATCCTGTGGTACTGGGGCTAAGCTGCTGAGATCACAGCCTGAAACTGATCTAAGCTGCGAATGGTTTGAAGGCTTTCCACACTCTCCACCTTGCACTTTAGATGATTCCTCGTTTATTTAAGTAATGAAATTATGATACATTTAAGATGAAAAAAAAACCCTTCTACCTATACCTCTATTTTTTATGTCATTTGTCTACATTTCATTCTAGGCTTTGATCCTGTGCATACATATCTTTCAGTTATTACAGTTAATAGAGGGCTTTTCAAACACTTGGTCATGCCCTGTTCAAATTGATAACTTGTCTATATGATCTGGTAAGAGGTAGAACTGGGATTTGAAGCCAGGACAGGGTTTTGTAAATGTCATTTGCCTTGCATTTGTGAATTGGTGGGTGTGTAATATCTAAATGTGACCACAAGGTGGCACTAAGAATCAGCACTTTGCTGCTTCCCCTTCTTGTAATGGAAACCAAACCAAAAACTTAAACCAATTGGATGGGGACTTGGGGTAATTGAAGGTAGTCTGGAAGACTTGACAGGTATGGTATAGATGGGGATAGAATTTGCCTCATGGTCTTGTGTAACTTGCATCTGTAGTCATGATGCCTGTTGATGTAACTTTTTAAAAAATGTTTATTTTATTTTTGAGAGAGAGAGAGATAGTGCAAGTGGGGGAGGGGCAGAGAGAGAGAGAGGGAGAGACAGAATCTGAAGCAGGCTGCAGGCTCTGAGCCGTCAGCACAGAGCCCAGTGTGAGGCTCGAACTTGTGAACCATGAGGTCAGGACCTGAGCCAAAGTCGGCCGCTTAACTGACTGAGCCACCTAGGCACCCTGTAAGTGGCTTTTAATAAATACATTTAATAAAATACTTTAAACTTTAAAGATTTTTCTGCCCCATTTTTTTACTTTGTTTTGCATGACTAACTTTGGGTTACAAAAGGCTAATGACTCCATATATTATGTAAATCTTATAGATTATCTCCCAACACTGCAAGGCCTAATCTGGGTAAACAGTATCTCTGCTGTCCTTTCTCTTAAGCACTTGGGCTGCTGGGGCCAGAGGTGAGTGGGATCCAGGTTTGGAGGGTTTGGCTGTATACATGCATAGTTCTAGAAGAGAAAGGGTATCCGCATTTTCAGGTGCTTAGAGGGGTCAAGCCATGTAGGATAAATGTTGAAAAAAGTCTCTTGGATTTGGAAATTTGGAGGCCTTGATGGCCTGAACATGGGTGGCCTGTGGGGGATGGCAGGAGGTTCTGTGAGAACAACTACAGCTAGCATCACGTGACGCTTACTACTTGGCGGTGCTTTGTGTCAGATGGTTGAAGCCTCACAAACCCTAGCAGGTAGGAGCCGAGCCCTGAAAGCTGATATCATTTCTCCAAGACAGAAGTAAATGGAGAAGGCTGGAGAAGGGCAGGGGTCTGCAGGAGGACTGGGTCATCGGGAGCGATCTGTCCGCTTGGTTGGTGCGATGGACTGAGAGGAGCGTTGCCTCTGCAACACGTTTCTGCCGTCACTTGACGGGGACCCACTCCACGCTCTGTGTGGGCCCCATTCCATGCCTGAAGTGCTGCCGAAGGCCATGCCTCCTAGCACCCTCTCCTGGCTGCTCTGTCTCCATTTTATGGGCTTCACAGAGCCTCTTTCTCTTGTTTTGCCTAGAACTGGCTCCATTTGCTCTGAGGTTTTCTCATTTATTCTTCAATTGGATCTGTGTTTGCACTGCATGATGATTTAGCACTTTTCAGGAAGGTTGCATGTAGAAAAGGTCAAATTACGTTGTAGAACTTGTAACTTTTTGTAAAAAAACATTTGATCTCCAAATCATTTGATGTCTAAGATCTGAATTTTTAAGTTTAATCTAGATTTGATCAAGAAACCTAAACATGATGATTTGAAGATAATTCTTATTACCATCACTTTCTAGGAGTTAATTTCTTAAGAAATAAACCTATGTTCTTTTTTTTTCCTCCTCCCTAGGCGTCTATATTTTAGACAGAAGGGAAAGTTACTCCCTTAAAGAGTTTTCTTAGAGAGAATCTTGGCTTCTTTGCAATGACAAAGCTAAGACACAAATGAAGACTAATTCTGCTTCGTGTTCTGCACACACCTCTCATTCCCACTTTCAGTGCATAATTGTCTGCATCAGTCTTAATTTACTCAGTGAGATCTGGACTCCTAACTGAGGGTATTTCATCTGCTCAGATGTGCCAATTAAGTCCACCCAGAAAGACCATAAAAAGGCAGATAAGAAAAGTAAAACACTGAGTATCTCAATTTAGCAAATTAGACTAATCTGTAAGGGATGCTCAGCTGTCTGAAATAGAAAACCTATTGCACTACAGAAATGCAAACTATATTAAATACCCAGCTTGGTGCCTTGAATATATTTTTAAAAATCAAATTGTACTCATTGTGCTTCTGTTGTAGACTTCTTTCATGGATATTGCAATAAAGTGCAGAATGAGCCGGAGATTGAAATTTTACCCTGTATTGAGAATGATTTAACAATACAGTGCGTGACTTTTCCCGCACAGTGTAGGTCTGAAGTGCCCCAGGCTTGGTGGCCCTTGCCATGTAAAATCAAGGCAGAGCAGTTAGGTCCCTTGTGAATTTCAAGCAGGTCAGTATATGACTTCCTTGCAGTTTTGGGAGTGGGCATGTTCATTTCCTTACTATATGGTCTGAAGCTGCTAATGTTCGACAATTCCTATTGATAGGCATATTTTGCCCTTTTTGTGGGTTGATATGGGCAGTTGAGTACATTGGTGTGTCTGTTAATTAAATATCATGTCTTATGTGTTTGTTCACTCTAGATTATTTATAGTCAGAAGAATTGCTAAGGTGATTTTGCTGTTGAAAAAGTTGGCAGGTGTGCAGTGAAGAGTGAGTTTTGACTGACTCACTTTGTGCAATATTGAGGTAGGGAGGACATCTTTTGAGACAAATGTGAATTGACGTTTTAGAATTTGGTTTGCTCTTGTGTAGTTGTTTTCATTGTATAGCCGTTAAAGAAGTGATTGTTGACTCTTGGGCTTGCACTTTGAGAAAAGAAGTGGTTTTAGGGAGTTTGGAAAATAGATTTGAGAGACAAGATTATGTAATAGGAGTAGAATCTGGAGGTTGATTATCTGAGTTTGAATCTTCCTGTTACTGATTTTGGCCAGGCTACTTAATCTGTCACTACTTTTCTTTAACTGTGAAAAAGATTAAATATAATATCTGCTTCATAGGATTTGTAAGGAGTAAATAAACTAATACAGGTAAATTGTTTAATACAGTGCCCAGCACACGGTGAGCATCAGTAACTCTTAGTTGTTATTACTTAGTATTTGTTTTCTGACTCTGAGTTTAAAAATATATACATAATATGGATGTTTGTATGTGTAGTTTCAAAACTTCTGGACAGCTGGCCCAGAGCTAGCTGATGTTACTCAGGGGGTGATATGTGACATGGGGTTTAGAAGTCACAGGCCGTGGAGTCCAGGGCCAGAGTCTCAGACTCTGCTAGTGCCAGACTGTTAGTAACTGGGAGATTCTGTACATATTTTCATCTGTAAAATGAGGGTCCGTAGCAGTACTTTCTTCACGGATGGTCTGAGGATTACAAAAGATAATGTATCTAAGATATTAGGCCTCTGTCAGGCACTCAATAAATATTAGCTATTCTTATTTACATGCCCACCGGGTAAAACATTTACCGGAAAGATTTCATCAAGTTGGTAAGAGGTCTGTGAGAATCATGAAGAGGAGCCTATAAATACTGATATATATGAAAATGTGTCCTCTTTCCAAAGTAAAAGTCAGTTTAACAATTGGTATTGATATGCATAGCCAGATCATAGCTATTATATACTTAGTTTTGTTGATATTAGGCTTTTCCTCCTTTTATATATTTTTTATTTATATGTTAGGGTCTACTTAGTGATAAAAAAGTTATACAAATATTAGCACATTACCAATAGTTGTTTGGGGAGAAATAAAAAAAATATTTCTCCTTTGAACACACTAGGGGGCACTAGACCTCTGCCCAGGGGGCACAGCCTGCTCCTTGTTTCTACATGTGGATAGGTGAGGATTACACTTTGCTTCCTCACAGTTTTCTCTGTTCTAAGGTCAGTGTTCCAGATCATTCTGTTGTGCCTTGTAATTTCCACACTCCTTGCTGTCCTAGATATGGAGGACGTTGTTCCCCAAGCAGACTGTGATAATCTCAATCTTGGTTGATGATTCGGGTGGAATAGCATAAAACCTTCTCTAGACTGGGGGACTACACCTGACTCCTGCCTGCCCAAGACTGCAGTAGGTGTTTTCACAGTTATTTTTTATTCATATATGACTTGAAGTTAACTAAGATTTCTCAGTTTTACTTTTTTTGTGTGTAATCTCCTACCAGTAATTAATTGTAAGATAGCATCTGACATGCTAAAAAAAAACAAAAAAAACCAGTTTCCCAAGGGTCTAGTACATACGTCATACGTTATACGTTATCACTTAGTGCTTTATGAGCCTCTTATTTGACTCATTTTGTGCCCGAGGAGACAAATGCAGTGGTGTTAAATGATGTTTCTAAAGCTCACACCTCTCCTGACCTGTTAGAGACCTGAAATGCAGCTCTCCGCCCACATCTGGTTTTCACTTCTCAGTGGGTATCTTAAATCTGTGTTTTTTCCTGGGTTCTCCTCTAGGGGCTGCCACTGAAGTCTGAGGAAGTGTAGGAGTTAGAAAACCTCCCCAGTGAACAACATACTTCATTTTATTTGATTGCAGCTGTGATTATTATGTATTTAGATTAAAGAAAAAGATGGTGGGGCCATAAAAAACATTATTTCCTTTCTAGTAGTGTTATTGCAGTTCAGGGCTAGTTGAACTTTTCTCCCTCCTCTGTCAGATGAATTCTTTCATAAGAAAGTTGAATCTTTGCCCACCCCTTTCCACCTGGTCCTAGGGAAGCTTGGACGCAAACCTGGGGCTCTGATTCTTCCCAAGGGCTGGTGTGCAGAAACCAGTTTTGTTGCAAAGTGAATCCACTGGAAAACCTAAAACACAACTCAGGACTTGAAAATAACCTGCCACATTTTTATTGCTCAATATAATGAGTTTCCTTTCCTGTCCTTTTTTTTCTCCTTACAAAATCAAGAATTTATCTGACTTTGAATTTGTCATGTCTCATTCTTTGTAGTGGACCTTACCCATGTTTATCCAATGGATGTATCTACTAGTAGTTCCTTAACATCATACATGTAGAAAGAGCAGGAATGCAGTAGGAGGTAGGCTGTAAATAAGCTAGAACAGGACAATTCTTAGGGTGCTTGGGTGGCTCAGTCAACTAAGTGTCTGACTTCGGCTCAGGTCATGATCTCATGGTTTGGGAGTTTGAGCCCTGCACTGGGCCCTGTGCTGACAGCTTTGGATTCTGTGTCTCCCTCTCTGCCCCTCGCCTACTTCCCCTCTCCTCTTTTTCTCCAAAATATTAAAATTAAAAAAGGACAGTTTTTTTTGAGAGAGAGAGAGAAAGAGGGCAGAAAGTGAGCAAGGTGCAGAGAGAGGGAGGGAGGAAGAGAGAAGCCCATGAGGGGCAGAGAGAGAAAGAGAGAGAGGGAGGGAGGGAGGAAGGGAGGTGGGGCTCCCATTGCGGGACTCGATCTCATGAATTCTGAGATCATGACCTGAGCCAAAGTCAGATGCTTAACTGACAGAGCCACCCAGGCACCAAGAATAGGACAATTCTTGAACCCATTTTTGAGTGACCATTTTCAGGCCATGCTTCTGTCTCTGATGTCTTCCTTATCCCTAGCCCAATTCTGAACCCTATTCATTCATTCATTCAGCATTTACTGGGTATTTGTGTTAAGGTGGGCATTACACTGGTATCTAGGGGTATGATTAAAACAGTCTCTGGCCTCAGGTGGCTCCCAGTCTAATGCGGAAGGTTAGATAGGATTTTCAAATGGTGCTGAACACTTGGTGAATGCTCTAGTAGAAACATCAGGTGCATCCAAGGTGCCTTGGGGTTGAGAAGGCACCTGGAGGGCAGGACCCCGAACTCTGGGTGATCAGAGAAGGCGTCCTCTGCAGGCACTGCTTGGGCAGAGGTCTGAATGGTCCATGCAGGATATGTATTTGGAGGGAGGTTGGGGACAGTGCAGGAATGCAGATGGCACAGATATGGGGAAACTGCAGGCTATGGCATAATGGCAGTTAGCTGTGTTTTTCCACTTATATACTTTAAACATCATTGGCATTCTGGAAATTCTTTGAAAATAAATAACTTTAAATGGTGGCAGCTAACTCTCAGGTGTATTCTTAGGGTTCTGTTGACAAGGTGCCCTAGCAACTGGAAGAAGTGTTGTTCCCGGTATAGTTCAACTGGTTAGTTGTGCATTGTTGCCAGTAGCCTGGCCCTGGGTCCGAATTGCTGCTGACAGATCATTACTGTGGTATCAGCCCCAGGCCTCTCAGCCTGGGCCAGGTTCTCATTCTTGCATGAATGTGGCAAAGCCAGGGAGCATTTTCTCTGCCTGCATCTGATTGGAATGGTAAGTTTATGTTTATTACTGGGTTCTTTTCGAAGTGGCTGCCAGTGGAGTCGCTAGGAGGCTGACTGTGGCAGTCCTGCGAAGTTAGAAATGCTGCCAGGGAACACCAGGCCCACTTGCTTTTATGTGGCTGCAGCTGTGACTATTACACGTGCGGAGTTTTTTTAAATGCGAGGGTAAAAAACATGGAAAGCTTATTTCTTTCCCAAAAATGTAAATATTGGACTCTTTACTGCCCCCTTCCACTTGTAAAGTCCATTATCTGGTTTATTTATTGAAACACAGAATTTAGACATTTTGGGGCAAAAGCTGATCTTTAAGATTTTAAATCATTGGGACCCAGATCTTAATCTTGACCCACCCCCAACCGATTTTAAGTCATTCTGTATCTGGGTTTTTTGGTCGCTGTCATATAAAAGCAGCCATACTTCGTGACAGTTTACTGTTTACAAATCTATTACAGAATTTTAAAATTGAGGTGTTCCAGCTGGTATCTTCTGATGGGTAAGTGTGTTCACTCAGCATGTTATGCATAACAATTTTCTGAGCATCCGTTTGATTAAAAACATAGTTTTTGTTCACACATACATGTTGAATTCTGTTAATAAACACTTATGGTGCATTGCATTATCACAGATGGATTATATTGGATTATATATTGCCTCCGCTTCCTTCTCTGTATGTGAACATAGCAACAGTAACAGCCTCTGAGCATTGTAAGTTTGTGTGAGGATTTCAGTAAGCGGTTATGATTATGTGTAATAATGTATTTATTTGTTAAGCACTTACAGGCTAGGCTCATGGTAACTGCTTTACGTGTGACACCTCATTTAATCCTCCCTAAGTCTTGGGGGGGTAGATGCCATTGTTCTTCCCATCTTACACTTGAGGAAACTTAGGTGCTGAAGAAGTGAAGTTACTTGCTGAGGGTTAAAGAACTAATAAATAGCAGTCAGGATTTGATTCTAGACCATTCAGGTGCACACTTTTGTGTTTTGGCCTGTGGTTATTCCATAAACCTAGTTTATTCATAGCACAGAGATCCCTTTACACCTGCTGGCCACACAGGTCATCCGGCCTGCCAGGTTGCGGGACAAGCAGGTTACGCACGCAAAAGAGAGCAACTTTAAGACCCTCTGTGGCATCTAGGATTGGAAAAGGCATCAGGTGAATGTGGTACTCCTCTACCCGCCTAGTCTGCCATGTGGTCCTTCTTGTCCATCAGTGCTTGGTGCCGCACGGCTTCGGCGGGCTTCAGTGAGATGGTCAGAGGTCTGTTCTGGCTACAGGCCCCATGAGGAAGTACTGCTTTATATAGCAGAAGGATCGCTTCGACTGAGCCGCACACGCATGTGGTTTTATAACCCTGGTATTTTCTGTCTTCAAAATGTGTGTATGATTCTGCTGGGGGGATCTGTCTTCACAGTGGTGCACATACTTGCAGGCAATGATTTCCCGTCCACCTTCAGTCATCCTTTAGCCCAGCTGAATAAATGTTTGGCTCTTCTCATCTTTTTGAAGCGGAAGGCACTTGAATGCAATAATTTCTGTAGTGGCTTATGTGGTTTCCTAGGTGCTGTGTTTTGTGGTGACATGATGCCTGTACGTTTTAGAAGGGAGGAGGAGGAGGAAGCTGAACCCTGTTGACACAGAGTGATGCAGTGGGAATCTTAACAGCCACAAAGATTTACTGGCTGAGTCGAAGGAAATAGCCGTCATCTATTAGTGGAGTTAAATATGTGATATCTTTGTGTGTAAAATATTTAATGACCTTATGCCAAACTTCTAAAACCAATATCTTCTGGTGTTTTTTTTCCTTCTATAAAATTATCTTTCTGTAATTGCAAAGTAGAGTGTTTTTAAGTGGGTATAATTTTTGTGATTCTTATGAGTTATCTTTGTGTAATTGTAAAATGGAGTACTTTTAAGTGAGTATGGTAATTCCTGCTTTTCTTATGAGTTTTGTATTATTCATAAATTTGCTAAATACAAGTATCTTTTGTTTTGCAGATATTTGGTTTTGAGTTCTGATAGTAAGGAATTTGGATACTGAGGAATATCTCATGTGAAATTGTTTGCTTGCTAAATTTCAGATAGTAGGTAGCAAGAATCCAAATATATACACCAGGAAAATGTATGTACCTTATTTTGGTTTCTTTTTTTCTTTTTAAGTGTATTTATTTTGAGAGAGAGTGTACGTGTGCACTTGGGCAAGTCGGAGACGAGCAGAGAAAGAGAGAGAGGAGAGTGAAAATCCCAAGCAGGCTCCACGCTGTCAGCACAGAGCCTGATGCAGGGCTTGAACTCATGAACTGTGAGATCATGACCCAAGCTGAAACCAAGAGTTGGATGCTCAACCCACTGAGCCACACAGGCAGCACTCCTCATTTTGGTTTCTGAGTTCCAATAGTGGGTATACATACCTACCTGGGTTTTTTATTTAGACTTGGCACTATTGACCTGTGAGACCAGATACCATTTTGTTATGGAGGACTGTCTTGTACATTGTAGGATGTTTAGCAGCATCCCTGGCCTCCGCCTGCTAGATGCCAGTAGTATATCTCCCTCCTCATGGCAGTTATAACAACCAGGTATGTCTCTAGACATTGTCAGGTTACCCTGGGGTAGTGGGGAGGGTGCCCAGACTGCCCCTGGCTGAGATACCGTGCTGTAGACCATTGCACTTAACTAAATTTGTAGACGATAGGAAACTCAGAATAAGAGCAAAGATGGTTATAGCCACTAGGAGGTACTTCATTTTGTCAATTGCTTGGAGATAATTTTTAAGGAAGAAAACTAAAAGAAGAAAAGATTACAATTTTTGTATAAAAAGACTATCACATATTAAACTTCGTGGTTATATGACTGTTATTAGATTTGGCTATAAACTGCCTCTTAAATTTGCTGTTCTTCTCTGGAAATTACCAGCAGTGCTTATTTATAGATACTCTTAGTGCCCTGAGAAGGAGTTTCAGATCGTCAGCTCGTTCTTTTTTACTGATCACAGTTAAACCTCAGGTAGCCCTTTTGTTACTTTGAAGAGTTAACATTCTCAACAAGGCAAGAATTTATCAGAGGACCTACTCAAAGGTCCTCCAGGAGCTGCCTGGATGGGATTGCCTGTCACTCATGTATTTGGCCTCTTGTGCTAATTGATACTGGAAAACAGTGTTGATTTAACTGGGCAGTATGTGTGATATTATCCTTCCATTTTACTCATTTACTTTTCCTCACATCTTCGCTTAGTATTCTTCCATAATCTTTGGCAGATAAATGTCTTCTTATATATGTTGCCGTTCTCATTCGCTTCCTTTGAGTTTTTTTACTTTGAAGCCATTTATCTGTATTGCTTTATCCTATTCCCACCATTTTGTGAAATTCACATTGTGACCTGCAGGCATGCAGAGCAGGGTCATCCTTTTATTTTAAAAGTGAGTAGAATGTGATGCTTTTGATGTTTGTATATATATTTTTAAATTCATGACACCGGTATTCACCATAGCTTCTTGGATGCAGAATTAGTCTGGTTAAATGGCTGCACTTTCCCAACAGTCTTGATGTTAAGACTTTCAGATCTTTAGGAGCACCTGGTGGCCCAGTTGGTTAAGCATCCAACTTTTTTTTTTTTAATGTTTATTTTTGAGAGAGAGACACAGTGTGAGTGGGAGAGGGACAGAGAGAGGGAGACACAGAATCTGAAGCAGGCTCCACGCTCTGAGCTGTCAGCACAGAGCCTGATGTGGAGCTTGAAGCCATGAGATTTGATGTCATGACCTGAGCAGAAGTGGCTGCTCAACTGCCTGAGCCACCAGGCGCCCCTGAGCATCCAACTCTTGATTTCAGCTCAGGTTGTGATCTTACGGTTCGTGAGATCGAGCTGCGCGTTGGACTCTGCACTGACAATCTGGGGCCTGCTTGGATTTTCTCTCTGCCCCTGCCCCCTGTGCACGTGTGTTCTCTCTCCCTCTCTTAAAATAAACACTTAAAGAAAAAGACTTTCAGATCTTTTGACATTTCTTCTGTTATACATACATGACATCACCCTTGTAAAATATAAATAATTTTATATCTGAAAAGCATTATATTACTAAATTTATAACTTAGATTTTATTTAGTGAATACATTTTTTCTAAGTTGTTTAATTATCAGTCCTTTGATATTATTGATGCCCCCTCATATGTTAATCTGATATATAGCACTTTTGACCAGAAATTTATGTTTGAGATACTATGCTGTTTTATGCTATGACTATCATACCTTTGGCACAGAACTAGTAATTATAAACAAAATCTGTTTCTTGTTACAGTGTCATTTTGGAGATACTTATGTTGGAATTTTCACTGAGTCACTTCTAGAATTAGGTTCATATATCTTAGGAACGAGCAGAGAAATTTCCCCTTAGGGTATGCCAGTAGAGGGAGGAACAAGTAGTGTTGATAATGAAATGGGACCTTCCAGAAATATTTCTAAAGCAGCCATAATAATTCAAATAAGAATTGAACTGAGAAGGAAGGAAAAGAGAATTTTTCTTTTTTTGAATATCAGTGTTTCGGGTAATGATGGTAGCAGAAAGCTAAAAGAGCATTGGAATTTCCTCCTTTTTCTTGAGCATTATCTAGAACTACATTTTAATCTGTCTTATAACCAAAATAATGGAAACATGGTTTTTATTTTCACGGCAGGAGATGGAATAAGCTGAGGCTGTGGGACAAAGAGAAGTGTCTGAAGCTTGAAGGCGATTCTGAGGAGAGCGATGCCGAATTTGACGATTTTAAAATCCCGGGTTTTCTGTTCAAAAAGCTTTTTAAGTATGTGCTGTGCATTCTTTCCTTTATGTCTGTCATCAAGCCATCGTGTACAAATTAATATTTTAGGAATTACACAGCAGTTACCTGTGGGCCCTTACGGTACTCACAGCAATTTATTGCAGATACAGATACCATCAAATGAAATTTTAGCCACGTGCTGCTCATTAAAAGTAGATGATAATAAATTGACTAATGTGCACATTGGGCGTGTTTGTAAGCTGGCGGGTCTATGCGGACCTGTCTCCGCAGCCTAAAATCAGGGCATTTAAAAGTCATCTCCATCAAATTATGTTTTTGTTCTTAGTAAATTCAAGGGACCAAATCTCTGATTTCTTAAGTCAAATTAAGAAGAAATTTATATTAAAATAAATATTGGGGTGTTCTTTTTTTTACTTCTGAGTAGAAATAAAAAATTATTGAGAGCAGTATATGAGTGTTTTATATTGTACCTAAGGGTATAATACTTCTGAGCAGACCAAATGTGCATCTAAATATTTTATGTGGATGTTCTAATGTCAAAAGAGAAGGTATAGGCAAACACCTTTAGCTTTAAGGTGCTGTGTGAGACTCTGTGTTTCACGTGTGAAGTGGCTACGTGTTCCAGATAACTGGGAGCTGGGTGATAGATGTGTGCCTGTAGGCTACCTGGCCTGGGCCAGTCTCCTATGATGGATGTAAATACTGAGGCACATTTTCAGTCTCATCACTCCTGGGATTCACTTAACAAGATACTTTAGGAAGGTTTCTTCAGTGCATGGAGGAAGTTAAACCATTAAGTAGCTTTCTGTCTAGTAGCATCACTCGGTAGTTAGGTGCAGGATGTGAACTTACTTCTTTGAGACAGAAGATTATGTTTAATCTCCTTCATAGATTCACCTTAAACTTGTGCAAGATCTCTATTTAAAAATAACATGCTTTTTATATTTTCTCTCAGAAGTCTTATATTGTAGTTTTAATTTGTATCTCTATGAGGGGAAGGTGGGCAGGAGGAGTTGGGAGTATTTTATCCCTCTAAATATATGAGAAAGCTAAAATCCTAAAGATGTGAAGTGTCTTGACTGGGTTGTCTTTTTTTTAATGTTTTTTATTTATTTTTGAGAGACAGAGGCAGTATGAGTAAGGGAGGGTCAGAGAGAGAGGGAGATACAGAATCTGAAGCAGGCTCTAGGTTCTGAGCTGGCTGTCAGCACAGAGACTGACGCGGGGCTCAAACCCACGAACCGTGAGATCATGACGTGAGCCGAAGCCGGACGCCCAACCGACTGAGCCTCCCAGGCGCCCCATGGGTTGTCTTAACTGGACAGCAGACCTGTGTGGAAATTCAAACCTGCATGTCTAGTAATTTTTGAAGATGAATCATTTTATAGCCAAGAGTGGTGACTTCTTTGTTTATTGCTTCTCCCAAATGAAAATTAACTATGGAAGTGCTTATAAAGACAGCATTTATTGACAACTCTCTTTTTATCGGCTCTAAAGTGATTGCTTCTTAAGTAACAGGCCAAATAGCATCAGTGTTGTATAAGCAAAAGGAATGCCCAGATTATAAATTAAATTGATTTAACAAAGAAGGATACTTGTACATGTGTAGTAAGTGAGTTGGCAGATATCCTCAAGAGTCAAGTTGGGTGTGCATTTTTGTGTAAGTGTAAGATTTTCTGTTAAAGAAATTTCACAGTTGATAGAACCAAACTGATTACTAAGAGTATATAAGATTCAGTGTATTGACTATTAACCCTATGGTAGTTAATGTAAGTACATGTTTGCTTGTTTTAGCCTTTTAAAATAAAAATTTTTAAGTTTATATATTTATTTTTGAAAGGGAGAGAGCAAGAGGGGTAGGGGTAGATAAATTAGGGGGAGAGAGAATCCTAAGCAGGCTTCACACCATTAGCACAGAGCCCCATGTGGGGCTTGAACTCATGAATGGTGAGATCATGACCTGAGCTGAAACCAAGAGCTGGACGCTTAACTGAATGAGCCACCCAGACGCCCCTATTTTAATTAGTCTTAATTGCACATTTCTGGAAAGTATTTTGTGTTCATTTCTCAAAAACAGGTTTTTAAATATTTCATAAGTGTTATTAAACTTCTGTTCCTTTTCTTCTGCTGTAAGAAAAAAAATTAATAGAATTGGTATGTCTTCACTTTTCTTTTATGATTAAGTTTTAGCCAGGCCAGTTTAATTTTAAGCTGTAGATATATTTTTGCTGTTTTTACCGCCCTCTGTGGAATTAAATTAACAGGGTATAGTTGTACACAAGGGAATCAGAAGGTACAATTACCCATTTAAGTGCTATTTTCTGTAAGATCATGTTTAAGTTTTAAAATTCTGTTTTGAAAGTTTGCCCAGCAAATGCATTCATCTGTATAATTTAGCAGTCAAATGACAAACTTCAATCTTCTGACCTTACTTTCTGACCTTACTTTTAGCCACACTAGCAAATGCAGTCTTGGGTTAGTGTGACAGTGCCAAGAGAAACCAACTATTTGTGGTTATTTTGTGATTCTTCAGTCTCATGGGGGAAGCACAGTGTAGTCATATTTTACTATTGTATAATAGCTTGTAAAAAATCTTGAACTGTTTCTGAAGGACTAATTTTTATATGCTTTCTAAAGGTTCTGAAAACAGAATTCTATTAACTTGCATTCATTTGAAGTGTGTAATTGTTTACAATTTACATTAGGAAATGAAAGCAACAAAACCTAAGTCCGTCAGTGGCACTGCTGAAACCAGAACCCAGGGCCCCTAACTCCTCAACCAGTGATACCTGCCTCACAGCCAGTGTGTGGGTGCAGTCTGAGAGCCTTCGTAGAAAGTTGTGATAGGACTCCCAGGCCGCCTAATGGAGACTTTTCCTTAAACCATTTCTTTAGTGTTAGTCATTTTATAAACACATAATCATATGCTATTCAAATGCCCTTGGAGATTACATTTGTAGATGAGCAAACACCGGGCACACTATTACTGCCTCTCCTGGGTCACATAGGATGCAGCTGTCTTAACGCCCTCCCACACGCCCTTTGGGATACCATGCCAGTCGCCACTTTTTATTCTTTTCATGACTTCTCAAGTGTTCCTTTAGATTTTTCCTGCCTTAAATTGATTGGCCCCAAACAAAGAGAGGTGTTGGACCCTTGTTGGAGGGAGGCATGTAGTTTAGAGGTTGAAACGCTAGAATGATCCTGGGAGATTTTAGTCCCTGCTCTGCCTGGAGGAGTTGGTCTCCATTGTTCTGCACCTCAGTAAAAGGAGGTTTATTAGTATTTAGTAATTCTGATTGTATTATCAATTTTTGGGGGGAGCTTTCTGAACTACATCTTTTTTTTTTCTAATTTGAGAGAGAGGGAGAGAGGCACAGAGAGGGGGAGAGAGAGAAGACCAAGCAGGCTCCCGGCTCAGCATGCAGCCCGAAGTGGGGCCCAATCCCACAGCCATGCGATCATGACCTAAGCCGAAGTGAAGAGTCGGAAGCTTAACCAACTGAGCCACTCCAGTACCCCTGAACCACATCTTTATCCACAGCTGAAATTGCTCCAGTGTAGCTGGTTCACAACCACCTTTTAGCCTAGATTAGGGTTTCTCATCGTGAGCACAACTGACACTTTGGGCAGAACAGTTCTTTGTTGTAGAATGTATTGTAGGGTGCTGAACAGCATCTCTGGACTCTGCCCCCTAGATAATAAGTGTACTTTATACCAATTTTAGCAACAAAAATGACTCCAGGGATTGTCAAATGTCCCCTAGGTAACAAAGTAACTACCCATTGAGAACTGTTGGTCAAGATGATCTCCTAAGTGGTATCACTTTGGAAGGAGAGGTTCTGGATTTCAGTTCTTTCTTGCTCATTTTTTTCCCCAGCAGTGTGACTTTTGGCAAGTTATTTAACCTCTGTGTGCTTTCATTTCCTAACTATAAAATGGGTTGATCATCTTTATGCAAGAGGATTGTCAGCAGACTGTATCCAAACCACCTGGCCTGCTGCTTCCCCCGCAGTTGGCTTTTTAAGGAGTCAGTAGCCATCATTCTCTGGTTACATACTGTGTGTTAATAGAACTTGTCCTTCCTGGATCTGAAGTTCTTTTATCCATACTAGACATGACTATGTTTTGATTTTTAATCCTCTTCTTCAGGGGACACACTCAGTATATATATAAGCAAACTTAATGAGCAGCAGCGTTCTTATTCAAAGTTTTCCTAATATGATAGCAACAGCAATAGCTAGAGTTACACTTTTGGAATTGATTTGCACACTACTGGGGGGAAATTATAACATATAATTAAGAGATTAGATAAAACTGGTTCAGCAAGGACTGGAGTTCACAGTGAGATTCTAGGTAGATGGATCACATACTAGACTAAGTATTGGCCCAGTAAACTAACAACAAAACCATTTGTATTTTTTTTCTTAAGTTTATTTATTTATTTTGAGAGAGAGAGCGAGTGCACATGCATGTGTGCATAAGCAGGGGAGGGGCAGAGAGAAGGACAGAGAATCCTAAGCTCTTTGCTGACAGTGCAAGGCCTGATGCAGGGATCGATCTTATTAACCACTGTGAGATCATGACCTGAATCAAGACGCTGAACCAATTGAGCTACCCAGGCTCCCTAAAACCATGATGAAGTGGAATGCTCATCAGCCTTGATATTTTCTTGGGGGGGGGTGGGGGGAAGGAGGGAACCTTTAGATTTCATTGTCCTTTAAGTGTTTTTTGCCTTATATATATTTTTTAACTTGGCATATAATTTTCATACCATTTCATGATATTTATTGTTTTTACTCTCAAAAATTCCTCTTGCATTATTTATTTTTTTAAGTTTCATTTTTAGATGATAAATTATGCCACTAGTGGAGAAAGGAAAATACTTTTTTTTTTTAGAGGGGAACATATTATTTCTCTTTGTCTTGTACTCCTTATTTAAAATTTTAATAGCTCTGACCTTTTTGTATTTATGATAAACTCCCTGAATCAAGTTCTCCTTTAAAATATTAAAAAGATTTTTCGTATTGAGTCTTTAAACTGTTCTTTTTTGCATCTGCTAATAATATGACAGAATTGTCCATCATGTACTAATTTTGTGAGTAGCCCTTTTATTCAGAATTGTTTATGGCCTTAAAATTCAATTAAGTTTCTTCTATAAAAAGATAGTGTAATTGTGAAGTGACTTTTCAACAGTATATGCTGTAAATTGTGGTGTTCTCTGTCTTGCTTTTTGATGCTGTTGAGATAGAAAAAGTAAATGTTAATGCCTGTTTTTCATAGAAAATGTATCGAAACTTTATATAAATAGATATGTGAGATTTTTTCCCCAGAAAGATATTGAATAAAAGATAATAAATTTATGCTTGTTTACTAAGCTATTTCTAATGTTGAAAAAGAAATGAAATCGTCCCTAATTACCTCATCTATCAGTTTAATTAGAAATGTGTTAACGTGTTTTATAAAGAAAAATTTGTGATTTTATGCCTAGGTAATCAAAAATGTATGACCTTATAAATATAATACTCATGTAAAACACACATCCGGCATGTTTCTCTGATTGGTACTAGAACCTAGCCAAATGATTAATTCATGAGCACTTTCTGTTATGATCTGTATTATCCACCATTTGCCATTTTCCCTTTCTTGTTGGTGTTTGTTTTTGTAGGTACCAGCAGACAGGTGTTAGGTGGCTGTGGGAATTGCACTGCCAGCAGGCAGGAGGAATTCTGGGAGACGAAATGGGATTGGGCAAGACCATCCAGATAATTGCCTTCTTGGCAGGTCTGAGCTACAGCAAGATCAGGACTCGTGGTTCAAATTACAGGCAAGTGCTCCTCTGCAGACTGTCAGTCTGTGGAGCTCAATTAATATTTCATCAGATGTATTGCTGTGGAGGAGGGTCTTGTGAATTATTGATGACATTTCAATTACAATATTCCTTTAATTCTTTTAGTGGGGGACATCAAAGGAAAATTTTTACGAGACAATGGAGCTGTAGGGCAGGAGAAATTAAACATGTAACACTTTTAATGAATTCCAGGCATTGATGCTTCATTTTGCAGATGAGCCCCACTAGATATTTTGGGTCAATACAGTGTCTAAGGTTAGCTTCTACAAATGGATTGTTTACAAACTCAATTATGTTAATATCGATAGTTTACACAATATGGAATTTTAAATTGGGTATAATACCTTTAGTTCCATTTATTAAATTTTACATTAAAATATTTGTTCTGGCAGGAGACCAGGAGAGCATTACAGTAAGTGCAAAGTCTATTCATGGGAAGGTTGGAGCTTGGGAGAAGCCATTCTCCCGAATTTCTTTTAAAATCAGTATGCTCAATAGCATTTATAGATAGTGCTTTTTTTTCCTTACATGAAATTATTTGTCTGCTCACTATGCTTTCTTCTCCTTCTTCTAATCTCCAAGAATTTTATATCAATTCTAAAGCCAAGCCAAATGATTGCCTAAAATGATAAAAAATTATGTTAGATTGCAGTCTTTTTCTCTTTAGGAATTTAAATGAACTATTAAAGCTTTGGCATTTTGAAATGATAAGCATTTCAACCATTGGTTCAATATCCTGGGACTGAAGTATTTTATCTTGAAATACAGTGAACGTTTATTTCCATATTGAAGCTATACATTGGCTCTATGTCAGTATTGGTAAAACTAATATTAGGTAAATTAGGTAGGGTATTTATTCTTGAATGCAAATAATCTGAGAGCTCCTGGTATGTAAATAGGTTTATCTAATGAGGAACGACGATAGCGAGATATCTAACAAATGGGTATGTTGTAGAAACCTCAGACATTTACTAAGTAGGGTTTGGGGACACCTTTAACGTGGTGTCCGTGTGCTTGAAGTCCGCAACTGCAGGAAGTTTCTGTCCTGCACTCTGGTTTATCTCCAGAGAAATGTTCAGTAGGGAGCCAGATGTAAACCATAAACTCTTGAGTAAAGCACTTTTTTTTAATCTTCAGTAGTGCTTTATTTTTATTCCTTACTCTTCCATTAATGTAACAGATCAGTCTTCTCATGAGGAGTTCTTGAAGTTTTAGACTATTTTGGGAATATTTATATGACATAAGAAAGGGATAAAACATTTGGAGATTTTAAAATCCTAAATATTTTGTTGTTGTTATTACATGGACGTTGTGCTGAAGCAGAGGTTTTCCTTCAAATATTAGAATTCTATTACCTATTTTGCTTGGAAACATGAAAACATTCCAGCTCAGGGGAAAAGTTATAGTTGAAAACGAAGAGTTAGTGTTTTCTTCTCTATGAGTGTCAGTTTAGCTTGTTAAAAAGCGCTTTCTGTGTTCTAAATAAGGTCTTGATTGGCTTGGCTCTGCATGTCTACAAGGGTGATTTTTGTTTGTTTCTTTCTTTTTGAATGACTGGAAGGCTCCAAGATGCCCCAGATGGTTTCTAAGACTGTCTTTCTTTCCTTAAATGATATCTGGGATTTTTTTATTTCCCATCTCTTGTCTTTCCTTCCCTTCCTATTATGAAACTTATGTGGAGTCTGATACGCTGGGCCTAGGAAAACTCAAGTCATCCCTGCAGTGTAGTTTTGATCTAAAAATTAAAACATGCTCTCCAGAGTGGTGGCAGTCCAACGAGGAGTGAAATCAGGGCTAACAGAGCAGCAGCTGTAATCACTTAACCATCAATGCCCATATCCTCCGTTTCATAATGAAATAGTGTGGTGTGTTGGACTGTAGCCCAGATTGTCTTTATTAAAATAGTATTGGTAGAAGTGGCTTCCCAGGATGCAGTTGTGTATCAACCAAACCACCGGGCTCTTTATGAATAGAGTTGTACTGGGGAGCTCAGTCCCTTCCACTTCCATGTGCCACACCAAATTGTATCACATTTTCCTCACAATTCTATAACCTGTCCACGTCTGCAACTAGAGGGAGTTCTTCTCTGTGCTTATGTCCTAAAAAAATAGACAAATGGTCACATGAAGGTCATGTGAGCTGATATTGCTTCGTTGGCCATTTACCTATTTTTTTTGAACCCCTGCAAGCTGTAGACATGAGGACCCTGACCTGAGATGGTCTTTGCATTGCAATTTTATGGTCCATGATCACTGAAACAGTGTAAGTCTCTGGGATGCCAAGAAGAAACTTGATGGTAAAGAAGTTCTTTTGGTTTTGTTTTTTAATGTATTTTGCATGCGTGTTTGGTTTTAAAAGAGGGAGAAGCTGATTACCTGCAGTTGTAAAAGTCCATCTCAGATCACCATGTGTACAGACTACCTTCTCTTCCCATGGCCATTCCTATTATAATGAATGATGGGCCCCCTGAATTTCATGATGAAAGGAAAATAAGTTATTTACTTTTCAAACTTCAGTTAATACTTTAAAGTCTTGAATATCATTTGGTAAATTTCTGGTTACAAATAAATGGCCTGAAAAAATTAATGAACTTTCAAAGACAAATGTTTTGCTTTGTAATTCCTGGTAAATTCTAGCCAATGTATAGCAGATCTCCATCCTGTAGGTTGAAGTATTTGACTGTTGGAGCTATTGGCTTGTCCTGAACTCATTAGATAATCAATGATAATCAAAGATGAAAGGAATTGTAGCCAGTTTGCTAATTGATGCTGATCATTCTAGTACATTTAGCCTTTTCTTATGCTCATCTCACTGGTATTGAGAGTTGGAAAAGGGTGGTTCAGTTGATGTGACTGTTAATGGATTTGATTGCCCCTTCTGTGGTTCAGGAACAATCTAGATCTGTTCCTAGATTTCCACTCAGCATGAAAATCTCCACAGTCTTCTAATAGAGGGAGAATGGCAGAAATTAAAGGGTATAGTAATGCCAGATAGATGTTTAGCTAGAATAAAATACTGGCCTTAAATGACAAAGTGTGAGTCATCAATGTAGCCATTTGCGGAAAGCATGTGATAAAAAGAAAAAATGCTGCATAACTGAATAAAGTGTATATGTATATTCATGCTTATTTGAAAGTGAGTTTGTGAATATTTTAAAGAGGTTTGGTTGGTTGTTTCCTAATCCTTGCTAAGTGCATATTGATGGTAACTCTTGTTCCCCTTGGAGGATATCAAGAAGCTGGTGCATTTAATCCTTTTAGAAAAGAATATAGTCATGGAAGAAAGAGGTTGGAGCAAAGTCATGCCCTCTCCAGGGAGCTTGAGGTCCTACATGGGACTTGCCCTTAATGAGGAGCAGATTCTGGCTTGGGAATTCAGTGAGAAGTGTCAGAGAGTGTTGTAGCCTCTGACTTCTTGAGCCCTTAATATGGAGCAGAGGGGCAGAGGCAGGGACTGTAGCTGAAGGGTGAGAGGATTTAGAAGTGGGTGGAGGCATTTTGTCACATTGGAATATAAGGGTAAGCCTCATTTCAGTTATGGCTTGTTTTTTTATTAGGACTACAGGTATTTTTGAATTGTGCAGAAGATTATTTTTAATACATCAAACACTGTGTGATTTACTCTGAGTAACTTATAAAAAAATTTTAAGTTCAGGAATTATTTACTGAACTGTAGCAAGAAAATAAAAATTACCCATGATTCCCTAACTCAGAAATCATCTCTTTTAACATTTCAGTATATTTTCTAACAACCTTTAAGAAAATGTTTTAATTAAAAAGGCAAATATACATTATCTCCTGTGGTCTAGGCATTGAGATAATTTCAAGAAAAGGCCATTCCTACCTACCCTCAAGGAGCTTAGGAAAGTTCTAATACACATTTACAGTAAGAGTGATAGGTGTTATGATAGGGTTAGTTTGGGCTTCTACCCAGTGTGGATATACCACAGAAGGATCCTTCACCTATCCGGAGGGAAAGAGGAAGACCCTGGAGAAGCTCAGGGCTAAAGCACAAGTAGATGGCAGTTAAGAAAATAAGAAGGGACAAAGGGAAGGTCAGAGGAGTATGTACTTTATAGAAACTGAAGACATGCTGACAGGCGGAGTGCTGAACCACAGAGGCAGATGTTGGGGTGGGGACACAGAGAGGTGAGGCTGAAGAGGTTAGCAGAGGGCAGATCCTTGTGGTCGCATAGGCCAGTTTAAGGTGTGTAGATTATTCAAGAGCAGTGGGTAAATGTTAAAGGCTTTCAAGCAAAGGAATGAGACATTCAGATTTTGCCTTTTTGAAATGACTGCTAAAAAGTGTAGTAACCTGGGCAAGAGGTGATAGTGCCCAGAACTGGGGCATTAACAGTGCAGATGGAGAGAAAGGTGCCTTTCAGAGGGATTTAGGAGGTAGACGTGGCATGAAGTCAGTGTAGGTTGGGTACGGTAGAGAACAGGAGGGACAGATCAGTGATGAAGCATGCATTTCTAATTTGGATACCTGGACAACTGTGAAGCTTCAAAGAGAAGTTTCTCTTTGATTTGAAGAAGTCTGTAATATCTTCCCTAATCTGGAGAAGGGGAAAGGAAAGTATTTTTCTTATGTAAGTTTTGTTTAATTTTCTTTTACTTTACTCTAGATTTCACTTACTGGGTTTTAACTTTAATAGCTTTTTCTTTAAAGAAAAAAAATCAATAAAATTTCCGTAGCTAGATTCTTCTTTTTTAAACTGTTAGCTTTCTATTTGTTTCCTTTTTTGTTTTTTGGTGCTTAATCATCCATATGCCATCATTCATGGTTGTGCTTTCTTCTTGGACATTTTGGTGCAGGTTCAAGGGGTTGGGTCCGACTATAATTGTCTGTCCAACAACAGTGATGCATCAGTGGGTGAAGGAATTTCACACATGGTGGCCTCCATTCAGAGTGGCAATTCTACATGAAACTGGCTCCTATACTCACAAGAAGGTAACGCTGTAATAGTTCAGTACCTTTTGGTTTGCTTGGTTTTAAAGTCCTCTATTTTACATATTTGTTTTCCCTTTGATGCCAGTATTTCTCACCATGTATGTTGCTGTGTTTCTTTTCTGCATTAATCTTATTGTAGTTGATTTAATTTAGAGCTCTGTATTTTCAAAACAATTATGAATATAGGCTTTATCATTCTAACAGTTCATAGTGGTGTTGAGACATGTTTGTTGTGCAACAAAAATGCAACTGGTACAGGGCCCCACAAGCCTACAGCACGAGTGGGGCTGCGCGTCAGGGGCTTACGTGGCTGTCAGCCGGCTGGATTTGGGGCACAGGGGGCCTTACACAGTGTAAGGACAGTGTAATAGAAGTCCTCATTGGTAAATGCATTTAACATGCTTTTAAATCTATTTTTAATGAACAAAAGAACAATCTGCCTTTTTGTGAATTTTCTAATTTGTATCTATCATTACTTTTTAGTTAAGTTGCTTTTTGGTCTCTGAATTCTTGGTAATCATGTAAGCATAACCACTGCATTTTGAAAGTTGAATTTTTTCACTTATCTGTAGCTTTAGTCACATTAAAAAGGTTTATCTGTGCTCCAGTGGGTAGCACAGAGAGATTGTGTCATACTTTTTAAGTTCTCATCTGTATCTCACAATCTGTACTCTGCCTCCTAAGCATTTGCTGAGGCAAACGCTTCAGTAAGTGTAAATGAATAATTACCCTTTCTCACTGCGGGTTTGCAGGTTACATTATTGACAGGAAGAGGCAGTTTGTTATGAGTTCTTTCTTTCCTAAGTCTTGGGAGCTCTTGGGTGAGCTCTTGGGTCCCCCCCACCAGAGCAGCGTACCTGAAAGAGCTGCTGAATGTTGGCCTCACTGAGGTGGACACACGTGAGCCACTAAACCCCACCGTTTCTGTACGTGAGTTCACCCAGTAACTCCTCCCAGATTCTCATTTTGTGCATGATCCTAAGTAAGTGGAATTCTTGATAGAAGTGCATAAGGACTATCCATATTTTGGTAACTCGAGGTTGGTGCGATGGAATTTTGCTTATACTAGCTGCTTTTAAAATCAGTTAATTTTGCCCTGAATTTTAAGTGATGATAACAAACTGAATTAAAATAATTAATGAAATAGGGTTAATGCTGTGATCAAAACAAAATTTAAAAATCCAGTGATTTTTAATAGCATGAAAACAATAGCTTGGATTATTTTTCTAGTCAAATTAAATTGTTGTAACTATCTTTTCATCATCCCTATAAGACATTTTCGATTTCCTTTTTCACTTCAGTTTGTCTGTCAGCATTTCTTAATGTTTTATATTGCAAACTCTTGCAGCAGGATTCATTAGTTGATGCTTCTCTTTAAAAGGTGCATTTTTCATATGTTCTTCTTTAAGCTTTTATTTTCTTTTGGGATACCGACGGCCATATATTCACTTTCACCTGCATTGTGGTTTACCTGCATTTCCTCTTTTATTTTAAACTGAAGAACTGTCTTCATGTAAGTGAAAGGCCTCTGTTGGTGCGACTTGCTACCTTGTTTGGAGGGCTGAACTTCAGAGAATAGATATTTCACTTTTGTTTCCAGTGATTTCATCTTCTGAGGTCGTTTTGCACACACAGACACATGCATACATGTGATTGTTAATAATTTTTTCAGTGCTTTACCATTTACCAAGGACCTTAACCTGAAGTTTCTTTTTAAACTTTTGAGGAAAAGCTGTAGACTTGTGTTTTTCCTCTGACCTTTACTTAACTCTACCATTTCTTTTCCATTATGAAGTATTCCAGATCTCTAAAGATGTAAGTTGTTCTGCAAAAGATAAAATAGATGTTCCTTTGCATCTTACAGACTGTACTCTTGACTTAGAAACACACTTATTATTGTTAGTATCAGTTTATTATTTGTGATGAGGACACATTGAAAATACTTTAAATCCTTTGCATAGACCTTGTTAATAACATTTCCAAGATCATAACTCCGGCTCTTAGATTCAGACACCAAAGTTTTGATACCTTTGCCCCTCCTTTTGTATTTATGTGTAAAGAACTTTGTCACCACCCCATGCATTCCTGTTGGCTTACAGATAATATGCTAGACTGCAGTACAGTATATGTTTTTAAATCATATTTCAAATATTCTGTCATTGCCAGTCTGACCTCTAACCCAGCGTGTAATGCCTAACTTTCTGTCTTTATCAGCTGAGATTCTTGTTTTCCATGGTGGGGCTTTCTGTGCCCAGTAGCTGTCCTATCTAAATGTGATAGTGGCGTTCTGGCATAGGGACATTCAGTGATGGAGAAAAGACAGAAGAGACATTCTCTTTAGAAAACTTAAAAGTAATAATTCAAGAATTGTTCTGCTTATCATTCAAGTAGACTGTCTTTATTTTCCTAATGATTTGTTGTAGCTGATACAACATAACATTTTAAAAAGTAGAAAAAAATTTCATTTACAGAATAGACATCAAATGATCAAACAATTTCTGAATGGAACGCATCTATCATGCTTCTTCCTTACATTGCCTTTTAGCTTCCCACCTCTCTCACCATGTGACTTTTATTATCTTTGTTAATATTCTCTTTGATTGACAGCATAATTTAGAATTATCAAGTGCAAACCCAGAAGCCATGCAAAAATATATGTGGCTAATATTTTCAACCAGTCAAATCAGATAAAGACATTTTCAGTCTTCTGAATCATCTTTAATAGTCCATTGAAATCTCACTTAATAGGAAGCTAAGATATTCCGTTTCTCATTATGTTTCGTGATCCCTTTTTTCTAACATAGAGAAACTTGATACGTGAGTCAATTAGCATACATTTGTTGAATAACTATAAACATGATATTGTACGTATTTGATGCTGTTAGGGCTCCAAAAAATGGATTTGATGTTTTTAACTGACCTTGAAAAGCTAACCATTTTCTTGGGGTAACAAAATATATGAAAAGATAATAAGAGAAGGCAGTTTTGTGATACTTAGCACATAACTCACAGTGGGTGGTGGCATCTTTAGCACTGTGTTATGAAGTTTATTTAATAATTAAGGACCCTTTTTTCAATTTGTTGGAAGATACATAATGAGAAGTTTCTTATGATCTGAAATAGTTGTCACTTTGTCTTTCCTGCCTTTACCTGCTATGTAGGATATTAGTAATTATGTGGAATATTTTTGATAATTCAAAGAGTTTTGTCTCATTTTGACAAACTTGTGGCAGTTGGAGGCAGAAGAGTGGGAAATGCAACAATAGCATAAAGGTTCCAAAGCGTAGATTTTGTCATTATCAGACCAGGGTTCCAATCTTGTATTTGCCATTTGATAGCTTTGTGACCTTGGGCAAGTCACTCAGCTTCTCTGAGCCTGGTTTGTTCTCCTGAAAAATGAATAGTTTTTGGTAATTTTGTGCAGAGTTGTTGAGGTAATAGATGTGCACAAGAAGCTTGTTGTTGTACTTGGCAGGTAACCCAGTTAATTCTCACTGTTGGGAACAAAGAATGTTGTAGATTCCTTCTTCTCAGGAGTCAAGAGAAGAAAACATGCTCTGATGTTTCTGACTGATTTCAGTATAAATACATTCTAGATAGAAGTTCACACTTGGATTATCAAACATGTTGGTGTGCATTCAGGTCCAGACCTTTTTTCTCACATCTAGCTACGTTTGGCCTCAGATGGAAGGAAACAATGAAATAGTGTGTTGAAATTCTTTTTGTGAAATGCAAGATAGGATTAAAGAGCAAACCACAGGAAAACGTAGCTGTTTGATGAAACTGCCATCACGTGTTCTTTCAAAAGGCCTATTTTCTGGAACACTCGGAGTCAAAAGTCTTGGCTTTTTAAGAGCTGGAAGGGAGTCAAGTAGAAACATAACAGATAAAAGTAGAAAAGGGCCACATGATCCCTGAAGCATCCTAAATATTTCAGACCCATTCCAAGTACACAAATTATAACACAAAGTGATGTAATTCCTATTAACTTTAGAGACGGTGTATACACCTGATAAAAGAAATGATAGATGCTATGCTTGTTCTGTGAAGTATATTGTAAAATTATGTTGCTGGAGCCCTTTTTTCTTCATTGTCAGCACAAATCCTTGTTTATTAAAGATTTAGCTTGAAGGAAATTTTAATTAATTACAGGTGCAGTAAATCCTGCCTGGGAAGCTGCCGTGCTGTGTTTACCGTGAATGGCCTTCATGTGCCTGTGCTCCACTCCGCTCTCCCCGCTGCCTGACAGTGTGATTTATGGCTGTTGTTTTCCACCAGTCCACTGTTTGCCCTCTAGGAGGGATTGGTCTCCTGAGCCTCCATAATAACAGCAGCACTTCCACAGACATCTTTTAATGACAGCAGCACTGCATTCAGTAAGTCAGGCTAATTGCAGATGTACCCTATTAATTGCAAAAACTAGGAGAGGTTACATATTTTACAAGCTTTTAATTTGAAACCGCCCGAGATGATTTGTCTTAAGTGTTTGGATAGAGACGTCCGTAATATTCAACAATTCACCATTATTGAAACTCCAGTCTGGGCAGTTACAGAATTCTGAGATTGAATCAGGTGAAAACAAATAGTCTTAGATGGTGTTTTTACCCAGTGGCTGTTAAATGGAGGTTATATTTCATTAGGGACATATTTTTTAAAAATTGTTACTGTTTTTATAAAAGTACCTTTTTGATTCTTAATCATTGTTATACATCTTCTGAATATGGTAGAAATTCTCTATTTCTGTAACTTAATGTTACAGAATTTTCCAAAGAAGCTTTGCTCCTAATACATGCAAAGGAAGCTGAACATGGTTCTGGTGCTGTGTGTTTGAGGGGCTTGGCATCTCATTTGTTTAAATCTCTTGAAGTGATGTCCAGAACCCAGTTTGGAGCAGCATTCCTTGGGGGTTTAATGGAATGACCATCCTGAATCTAGCAGTTAGGAGTTTCAGGGTCATGACCAAGTGGGCCCACGTTTGCAGGGTTTGGCCACAGTACAGTGGACATTTTATAAGTGTGAGTGGTAATCTGACCTGTGCTGGTTTGGAAGCCCCAAACATTTGACTTGTTTTCATCCCCCTCTTATCTCTGTGTGTACACAGAGCTCTGGGCCTAGCGGAGAAATTAGGCATGCACATTCTGTGTTTCAGTTTGCTGTCTTCTTGAGTCCTACCTGCTTCATGACTTTGAGCAGCCACTGCTTTCCTGGGGGTGGGTGGGTGGGAAGGAGGTAGAGTTGAGGTAGCTGCCTGTCCTAGTCTCAGGGGAAAATTTAGATGCAGAGGAATTATTATCGTCCACTCTGGCTTCTAAACGTCACGGGACTGACAGGATGAGGTGTTTGAGGTAGAGCAGTGCTTCTTTGGACAGCCTGCTTTTCTTTATGGGCACTAGTAGCTGTGATGGGGCCGGTGGCATTGGAATAGCAGTGTAGACAAGGCAAAGTGGAGGGAGGTAAGTCCCAGGAGAACCTACGTGTGTGTTTGTGAAGCTGTGAGCCGTGAGGCTCGTAAGGTACAGAGTTGGGAAATGGTTAATCAGGTGTGGTCTTCAGTGTAGTACTGTGCAGGCGTTGAAAATTGTGAATGGGGTGGCAGAGTAGTAGTAGTAGTAGTAGTAATACAGATCTCCCATTGAACCTGTAACATGTGCCAGCTATCATAATTACCCTCTAAAGCAGTTCTATTAACTTGGAAATTTTGAGTATGTTATGACATGAGAAGATCATTTCTCCCACTTTTTTTCTTTCAAAAATTTTTTGGCTCTTGCTGCACCCTTTTATATTCTACTGAATTGAAAAATATTCCAATCCTAGTTTATTAACGTAATATTAAAGTCATTTTTTAAGATGGATTTTATAAAATTTGTATAATTGTGATTATATGAATTATTACATCAGGTTTCCTAATATTTTGCTATTCTTGTATTCCTGTGATGCTCCTTCTTAGGTTAATATACTACTAGATTTTATTTATAAAGTAACATATCTCTAGTAGGGAGTACACACACATGTGTTTTGTGTATATTAGTTTTGAAAACAAGGTTTTACTAGTCTTACAGTAATGAATTGAAATGCGTCCTATGTCTTCCTACATTTTGGAACAGTTTAAACAACAGGATTGATTCCTACTTGACTCATGAAGCCCTTTGGTTCTGGTTGACTTTTTGGTGAGAAGAGCATACCTTCTTTTTCGCATTCTTCTGTAATTGGTCTGATGGGTCTGCCTCATTTTTCTTGGGTCCATTTTGGTACTTTAGTTTTCTAAGTTGTCCTCTTTCAAAGTGTTCTGGGTTTTGGCATTAGCTCACCAGTGGTATTGGTGAGAATGCACATTTGTGTACTGTCTACATCTGAGTTGTGTTCCTTTGACATTTCTCACGCTGTGCATCTGAGTCTGCTCTTTGGGCTGAGCTTGCAGTAGGCGGTTTGTCTGGTCTTTCCAGTGAGCTGTTTCAATTTTTGCTTTTTTAGGTCTATCAGGGTTGGTTTTTTTTTTTATGGTCCACTGATTGTTGTTTTTGTTGTATTCTCTTATTTTCCTTTTTTAGCAGATTGCACTGACTGCTTAGTTTGATTTCAGCCTCAGTGGCATGTAAAGAATGAGTATTCTTTGTGTGGTCACAAGCCCTGCCCATAGCTGCTAAAAGGAGCTCATGGGTGGTGGTGCGAATCAGATCATTTTGTAGCTTAATTTTTGACCCTTTATTCTCTTTAATCTTACTTTCTCTCTTCTGACCTGTCAAACTCTGGGAGGCTGTGGTTGGTGCCCTGCAGGCTGGGGATGTACTGCTTCGTCCATGCAGCTCTGAGTGCTTGCGCTCATGGATTGCTGCAGAGCTTTTTTGTAGGTAAAGTGCCTGGTGGTGCCTGGCTTCTCCTCCCTCGTGCGTTGTCTCTTTCAAAAGATCAAATAATCCTGCCCTCTTTCTGTTTGCATTCTTGGGTAGTTCCCATATTTTCAACTAGCAGTCCCAGTCCAGATTGGGGGTAAGGGTTTGGTTGTGTGCAGCCCTTGGAAAGTCTGGCTGCTAATAACCCGCGATCATTGTGGGGACCCCAGAACATTTAGTGTGAAACCAGCTCTTGTATTTTTTGTGTTCTCTTTTCCTGATTTCCCCCCTATTTTCTGTTACTTTTCCCCACTAGAGTGGCTTGATAATTCTACAGTCTGTTTCCTTTCTTGTATTTAGGTTGAAATAGCAACCGTGGATCAGTAGATGGACTTGCTCTTTACAAATGTAATCCAACCTATTTTTCTTTCACAATTAAGAACGAGATACTTTCTGTAACGTGTGCCCCTTTGGTGCCCCTTTCTGTCCTTCAGTAGGGCAGCATTTTTAGTACACTTTTATTTCTCCTGTACATACTCTAGGTTTTATTAAACCAAACAAGAATTATAGTGACACTTAAAAGTATATCCCTTTTTATATTCTGAACAATTTCCTTAGCATTTAAGACAACATTTTAATATTCACCTGTTTTATTTTATTTTATTTAAAAAATTTTTTTTAATGGTTTTTTATTTATTTTTGAGAGACAGAGACAGTGCGAGCAGGGGAGGGTCAGAGAGAGAGGGAGATACAGAATCTGAAGCAGACTCCAGGCTCTGAGCTGTCAGCACAGAGACCGACATGGGGCTCGAACCCACAAACCATGAGATCATGACCTGAGCCGAAGCAGAAGCTTAACCAACTGAGCCATCCAGGCACCCCTCACCTATTATTTTAATACAGGTTTCCCCATTACCCCCAAAGTAGAGCACTCCCATATAAACCTTTCATACATTAAAATGGCACGAAGTGATGAAGCCCTTACCATTAATTTATATGGAAAATTCTTTGAGCGTTCCCAGACCCCCAAAATAACTTCTCTTAGGCTTTTCTGATACTTGAAGACACATCTTGCTAACATGCACAAAATAAGTGGAGATACCGCACAAATGCCTACAGACCCAGTTCCAAGCACTCAGCTTGCTGAGATGCTGAGTGTAGTTCCGGGAGGAGCAGCCTGGTGGCGCCACTCTAGTTGCTGGGGCGCGCACCGCTTCTGGAATTGCTCCTGAGACAAACACTGAGTGTTAGCTAATCTGGTTTTCACCTTTTTTCATAAAAGCAAAAATTATCTTCGGATTTCTTTTGGTTAGCGAAAACAGGTGCTAATATTGGTTTTTCATAAAAGCAAAGTGGCCTAGATTGAAGCAGAGGATACCTGTAGTTTATGTTAAGAACCGGTATGTATGGATTACATGTAATTTTCCCTTAAATTTTTTTCTTTTACAGTTAAGCATGAGGCAGCATTGTCTAATATTTAGTTAATACTAGCTTTGGAGTTGGCTGCCTTTACACTTTCAAATTGTGACTCCTCCACTTACCAGCTGTGTGACTGGTCTATTATTAGTTTCCTCATCTGTCAAACAGGGGTTAGTAGTAGGACCTCTGTCCTTTTCAGTAGAGTTGCTGGGAGTGCTCTGTATGATGAGCATTTCGGTTCAGGGACCTCTGCTGTCGCTGTGTGTTTCAGACACTCTTCTGCCTTTGGAAAGGCACCACGTTCTCTTAGTGACTGCACCTCTCACTGGCTGGATCTATAACATGCCCTACCTAACCTGTCTCTTGCTGGTTTGTTTTCTGTTTTTGTGTCTCTGAAGGTGGAGTTTATTTTTTCTCTTAGACATGACTGCTAGTCTGGATCAATGCAGAATTCCAGGGTCAAAGCTTTCCCCCTAGAATTATGGAAAGATTATCCTTTTGCTATCTTAAAAAAAATCATCACTTTTATATCCTTTTCTACTCTTTTCTCCTGGACTTCATGTTTTACACTGGTAGAGCTTCTGGATTTGTCTTGTCTCTTTGGCTTTTCTCTCATTTTGTTTTTCTGGGTTTAAAATAATCAATCACTTCTCATCTACCTAGTTGATCTAAATTTAACAAGGATTGACATGGAAGGATATTTTAGAAAAATAAAAATTGGGTAAGTGTTTACATATTATAACTTTTTCTAGTCTTCTTTTGAGGCTACTCTGCTTAACAGTAGACACAGAAGCCCATGTTGACCACTTAAAAAGTAATGAAACATAAAGTAAATTTCCAGTGCTGATAATGTGTAATTATAATTGTGTATATTATGTTTGTGTACATATATTAAAAGTGCATTACATTATATCCTGATTGAAAGGTTGCCATTTAAAGAGTCACACTCATTTAATTTATTTAAATGAGCTTATTTAAAGCTGGCTTTACCATTTTATCATTTTAGGAGAAACTAATTCGAGATATTGCTCATTGTCATGGCATTTTGATCACTTCTTACTCCTACATTCGGCTGATGCAAGATGACATTAGCAGGCATGACTGGCACTACGTCATACTGGACGAGGGGCACAAAATTCGAAATCCAAATGCTGCTGTCACCCTTGCTTGCAAACAGGTATAACCTTTTATAACCAGGGGGATTCCCAGGTGGAAAATAGTGTTTAATTGAGAGTAACACACTTAGGGCACACTTGAAATGCACATTTTGCCTTACTGCAGAAAATTCTTTATTCTTGTTCATTATCATGTTTTTAAAAATTCTA
This sequence comes from Suricata suricatta, assembly GCF_006229205.1. Taxonomy (NCBI): domain Eukaryota; kingdom Metazoa; phylum Chordata; class Mammalia; order Carnivora; family Herpestidae; genus Suricata; species Suricata suricatta. The sequence continues at coordinate 147,829,809 of NC_043701.1, read as the reverse complement.
ATTGTTCATATTACTAAATGTTTCTTGTAGGGGTCATTTGTTAAAATGTAACTAAATCCTACTCTGATCTGTAGTATTCAGCTTGAACAATAAGAAAAATTCTTCCCTATTTTTTTTTTAATTGTTTTTTTTTAGGTTTTATTTATTTCTGAGAGAGAGAGCCTGAGCAAGGGACAGACAGAGAGAGAGGGAGACACAGGATTTGAAGACAGGCTCCAGGCTCTGAGTTAGCTGTCAGCACAGAGCCTGACATGGGGCTCGAACCCACGAACTGTGAGATCATGACCTGAGCCGAAGCCAGATGCTTAACGAACAACTGAGCCGCCCAGGCGTTCCTTTTCTATTTGTTTTATTATATGTAATTGGAGAATTAAAATTACATAAAATGTCCACATTTTGGGGATGACTAAAATGATATGTAAATGTGTTAAATTTAACAGGATTGCATGGGAGTATTTTGGGGTAGGGATGGTAATCATCCCTTGAAAAGTGAATTTAATAAAAAAGTGTTTCCTTTCCCCAAATAGTTCCGCACCCCTCATCGCATCATTCTGTCCGGCTCACCGATGCAAAATAACCTCCGGGAGCTGTGGTCCCTCTTTGACTTCATCTTCCCAGGGAAGTTAGGCACGTTGCCTGTGTTTATGGAGCAGTTTTCAGTCCCTATCACCATGGGGGGATATTCAAACGCCTCTCCAGTCCAGGTAATGTGTTGGACAGGTAGCACTCAGGCATTTTAATATTTAAGTGTTCCTACGAAATACTATGTAGCCAAGTCATTCATAATATGAGGGAAATGGTCAAGCTTATCAACCAATATCTGCCAAAAATCACAAAATTATTTGTGCTTAATAGTACATATTTTTCCAGATGAGTTTTAAACACTCATGTAAAGTATTCAGGAGGAGTCAGAATTATGAAACAAGAATGAATCAGTTCTGGACAGTATATAATTTAGTGCATCTTACAAGGTAGTGTAAAAGCTTAGAAAAGGGGAAGCCAGGGAGGATTGAGTTGTTCAGAGAGGACTTAATATAATGCTCAGGTGACCCTTAACCTGAGTCTGGAAAAACAGGCTAAGAAGAGTGAGGGCATTCTATTTATTTATTTTTAATTTTTTATTAAAAAAATTTTTTTAATATAATCTATGGTCGAGTTGGCTAACATAGAATGTATACAGTGTCCTCTTGGCTTTGGGCATAGATTCCTGTGATTCATCACTTACGTACAGTGCCCAGTGCTTATCCCAACAAGTGCCCTCCTCGATGCCCATTATCTGTTTTCCCTCTCCCCTGCACCATCCCTCCCCTCCCTCAGTTTGTTCTGTGTATTTAAGAGTTTCTTATGGTTTTCCTCCCTCTAAGAAAAGCAAGGACAGTCTAGATTAGGGCAGCAGTATGAATGTGTTCATGATATATGGCCACAGGCAGTGAGGAGACATGCCTGACTGCACTGGAGATGCTTGTAAGACAGCAGGGAAGGTGTGGGTGCCAGAAATGGGGACCTTGAAAGGCAGAGGTGCTTAGGCACCAAAGAGCCACAGAAGGTGTCCAAGTAGGAGATTGAAAGAGGGTTGCTCTCGGAGAGTCCCTCAGGCTGCAGATGGCTATGGGAGGGAAGCTGGTTTTGAGAGACCTGCAGGAATCGTTAGGGGTGAGGGTGGTGAGGACCTGGGCCTGAACTTGGATGGTGGTTCTCAGGAGGGAGGTGTAGAGCGAAAGCTCTACGTGGCATCTTTGTAGGCAGAACAAACAAGATGTGGGGGCTGACGAGATAAAGGAAATGGAGTGGACATGGTGGGCTTGCTGCAGCAGAGCCCTGAGGTTTTAGGTCTGGGTGGCTGGTAAGGGGAGTGGCACCGAGAGGAACACCAGGAGGCGGCCTGTGGGCAGTTTGTGGCATTTGGAGGCAGACTTCAGCCTTGGTGAGGAGCAGGGTCTCTTCCCAGACTTCCTGCAGGACTTGGACCTGCCAGGTCATGGCTGACTCAGAAATAAAGCAATCCACCAAAAGAGACCTTTGCCTGTTTTTAAATATTTAGAGAAAGAATTTTAGCCCTTTAAAGATTAGAGGATTGTCAAAACCATTTTAATTCTTTTTACGTTTTGAGATGGAACAACTTACAAATAACTTTTATAAGTGCCTTCTTCCTCCACTGAGTTCCTATTCTCCATCATTTATGCCATTCTTTTAAGAAATTTTTACTTTGAAATAATTTTAAACTTAACAGAAAGTTGCAAGAATTGTGAAGAGAACTCTTATACTCTTCACTAGATTCACCACTTGTTAGCATTTGCTGACATTTTGCCACATTTGCTGGATCTTTCTTTCCCTCCGTCTTCCCCACCTCTCTGTACATGTGCACGCAGATTTATACTGGTTTGTGTGAATCATCTGAGAGCAAGTTACAGACATTATGCTCTTCTCCTCCAAGTCCTTCAGTGTGTATTTCCTAAGAACACAGCCACAGTGAAAACATCACAATCAGGAGGACGTGTGACACCGATACAACTCTGAGGTCTGAGGTCGGAGGTCTCTAGTCGTTCACATTTTGCCAGTTGTCCCGGCAGTTTCCCTATTTAGTCCTCCTTTAATCTGCAACAGTTCCTCTATTTTTGTTATGCCTTTCATGACGTTGGTATCTTTCAAGGCTACAGGCCTGTTATTTTGTAGAAAGGGCCTCACTTTGGGTTTGTCTCACATTCTCTGTGACTCCTGTTTCTCAGTTCTTCCCATCTGGAGGCACGTGCTGCTGGCTTATCCCTTCAGCGGTGGTGGTAGTTGGTGGTGGTGTCTGATTACTTGGGTACGGTGGTATTCACCAGATCTCTAAACTCTTCGAAGTTAGCTACTTCTTTTGGAATGAATAAGTCACTTATGAGGAGGAACTTTGAGAGCTTGTAAACATGGTCTGTTTCTTCCTTGAAGTCCTTGTTTCAGAAGTTTGTGGACCTGTCTTTTTTCTTTTTAGGTTATTAGGTCCTTGGGGGCAGAGGTGTTATTTTTACATTTGCTTTTTTAAGTCCATGGTTGCCATTGATTACTGAATTCCAAGAAGATAGTCGATCAGCAGATAATTTATTGTGTCAGGCTGGGGCGAAAATGATGAGAGGTGGCTGGCAACCAGAGCCTTACCTTGAAGAGTATCCACTCCAGGGGTGGGTGCACAGTGGGAGCGTGATAAACAGGATCATAGTTCAGGGTAATGAGGACTGTGGTCAGGGGAGGTAATGCAATATCCGAGCTTGTGGGAGTCAAAAAAGGCTCCCTGGGGGAGAGATGACGATGCTAGGCCGGGGAAGGGGAGGGAGAAGAACATTAATTGCAAAGAAAATGAACTGCTTCTTGGATTTGCATGTTAAGCTTATGTGGGGTTTTAGAACTGGAAAGAACCTCCTCATTTCTTGCTCAAGGATATTGAGATTCGGTGGTTTGGTGACTGGCCTGAGGTCACTCAGCTCTGGAATAGGCAGAGCTAGGAGGTGATAATCACTCAGCCTTGTCAGGAATAGGAAGGAAGCATGGGCGTGCTCAGCTAGGTCTCCATTTTCCATGACACTAGAGAGTTGGGAGGAATAGTTACAAGAAATACAGTTGGATCCCCACCATGTGTGTTTATCCACAGAGAGGGAGGCAGATGGGAAGTAAATATAGAATCAGCTTTGTTGCATGAAGCACAGGATAGCCTAGGAACGTTGCACTGAGAACGTGACTTGACATCAAGGCTAAAATTGGGTTTCTTGGTGTTCCTTGTTCTCCCATCTCCACCCCATTCCAGAGCTTTAGTCTTCCTTTGAGAGTTGGGTGTGAAAAACAGACCCATCCCCAGCCACTCTGAGGTCTGACCCCTGTGAGTTCACCATAGTGGGCCAGGAGCAGGGAGGGGTGGGGGAAGGTGAACTCTCCAGAGGGTGCACAGGCAGGAGAGAAAGTGGAAATGAGCAGCCAGGCCACCCGCCAGCCTAGCCCTGGTCTTCCTGAATCATCATCCAGCTCACTTGTGCTTCTGGAGATGAGAAATGTGGGTAGAGGTGGGGATGTGGGGACAGTTTCCTTAATGTATATATTTTTAGGAAGAATTTAAACAGTTTACTTGCTTCCTTTGTGGGACTGTAATTTCATGTTAAATTTCGCAATTTATCATCTCTATATTACAAACTATAGTATGTTTCTGATCATCATCTTCAGGGTAATTTTTATCAGTATCTGAATGATATATTTATGAGGTTACCTATAATTAAAAGTTGTTAATTGAACTTGTTTGTTATTGTCTACTATTCCAAAGTAAATTTTTAAAAAATACTTCTGTACTCCCATACACACAGGATAGACACACATACATGCACATACATGTATACATCCTTGAGTGAAGTGTTCTTAGGGTCTTTTAAAATGTTTTTTACATGCTACTTTTTAACATGAGTTTTTCTGTATGTATTATGGTCAAGCTCTTTTTATTGCCTTTCATTTTGCAGCTAACTCTGTTAAATTTAAACTTTGGTTAGAATTTTTCTTGTTCCACTAAATAGTAATTTACTAGGTTGTTAAGCCTATTTAGATTTTTTTAGGTATCAATAATTTATTGAATTCTTTGTTTGCCTTTAAGTGAATTGCAGAGGGAGTGTTTCCTGAGCTGTAGGTCTTTGTTTTTCTACATACAGTTAATACCCATCTCGTGTGGCTGTGCTCCATTACAGAACCATATGCTCTGTCTTAGGCTAGAGTGACCTTTTATTTCTGGGATCATAGGGCTTTTCTTGAACTTCCTCTCCTCAGTCCCCAGTGGGCAGTAATCTCTGCTTATTATCTGGCTGCTCCCATTGCTGCAGCTTTCCCCCAGAGTGAGCTTTTGATCTTCAGTCTTGCAGGGCAGCAGCTCCTTTGTAGCTTTTGGAGAATGCAAGATTATAAACAGATTCATTTGAAAGCTGTTTTTCCCCTAGAGGGTAGTCGAGAACCAAAGAAATCTCTACTTTAGGGTCTAACTATATAATAATAATTATTATTAAAGCAAAGTGTGGAGGAGGAATGGGACATCAGTTCTTTTGTTGTAAATTTGATTAATAAGTTGTGGTGTTTTTTTTTGTTTGTTTTTGTTTTTTTTTACTGATGAGATCTTATGAAATCTATCACCTAATGGAATATATGGAGCTTATCCTAATTTCTCCAAACTGTTTTCCAGCCAATTCCAGCCACTTTTGTACAACCATAGGTCTTTAAAAAATTTTTTTTAAAATATTGGAATCAGTTGAGAGGTAAGAACAAATGTATTTCTTAAGTAATTGCCTTTTTCTCTTATTAAAGGTTAAAACTGCGTATAAGTGTGCATGTGTCTTACGAGATACCATAAATCCATACCTGCTGCGGAGAATGAAGTCAGATGTCAAAATGAGCCTTTCTTTGCCAGATAAAAATGAACAGGTCTGTAAATCTGGGAGTTACCAAAAACATTTCTGAAATGTGGGTGTGCCTGTCTGTTTATTTTTCATGCGCAGAACAGGTGTGGTGGCCGGTGCTCCCGGGCAGCCGGTTAATGTGTGTATACATCTGTGTGACCGGTGAGCCTGCTGTGTCGCCTGCCCTCGGCAGGGCTCTTCCTCAGTCCACAGGCATTGCTCTTTTGCTTATTAACACATGTATCCCTGCAGCTGCACTTTTAAACTTCTCTATCTTCCTCAAGCCCCCAGCTCATTCTTGCCACAGATCACAGTAGGTGCCAGTCGCTTTCCTGGGAGAAAGCAGTGAGGAGAGCAAACGCTCACTCTCCTGGAACTCACATTCATTCTTGAGGAGGGGAGGCAGTCACAGATAATATGTCACATGGCAGGCAGCAGTAGTGTGGAGGAAAAAGTGAGCAGGACCAGGAGGATGGGGTGAGTAAGGGCGAGGATTTGGGGCGGGGTGGGGGGCTTCTTATAAGGGATGGTTAGAGGTCTCCTCTCTGATAAACAGACATTTAACAGAGGCTTAACGAAGGTAAAGGAGTGAACATGGGGTTTTGGGGAAAAGAGCATGTTAGGTAGATGGAAGTTGGTACCTACCTTCGGGGAGGGCAGTGTGGCCTGAGGGCAGGAAGGAGGTTGAGCGCGTCAGATGGCTGGTCAGGTGGCCTGCTGGTCACAATGAAGACTTTGGATTTTACTGTGAGGAAGAGGTAGTTCACAGGGAGAGCCGGGGAATGATGTCATCAGACTTAGGTTGTAAAAGGGGCATCCTTTTAAAGCCCATCCTGGTGGTCTGTTATCTCCACCGATGACTACACCCTCTTTTCAGCTTCTGAAAGTAAGTACATTGTAGATTCTTAGTGTTGAAACTATAAAAGATCTTAGAGACTGTCACCAAGGCTTTTTTCATCCCTGCCTCTTCCCTTCCCCTAAACTTATTTCCAAATTCAGCCTTTGATCTTAGCATTCCCCTTACAGGTCTGTTTCCCGCCAGTGTCTCAGGCGACAATGCTCTGCTCTATGTCTAATTCCAAACCCACCAGTTGCTGTGCTGTTTTGTCCTTCCTCATGCTTTTGCTTCTGTGCTTCACATCCTCATAAATTAGTGCAGCCAGTGTCTGTCTTGCTTCCCAGCCATTGATTGGCACTCTCATCAGTATTGCATAGTGTTGTTGGATTAGTTTTCCAAGGCTCATCTTCCTGCTGACATATCTTCGATGTCCCTCTTCCCATCAAGAATACCTGATTTCGCTTATTTGCACCAATTTATTTTCACTATGGAGTCCCAGAATGTGTCTTTTTTATATTCCATGTAGTAGCTAAGGCAAATCACTTCTTGTTTCCAAACATGAGCCACTTGTCTTTCCATTTGCATGGATGCTCCCTCTGCCTGGAGGTTCCCCCCCTCCCCCACTGCATCCACCCATCCTACCCCCCAGCAAACCCACATACAGAAGTTTTAAGATCCCACGAGGCTCTTCACTAGAATTCCTTGAGGTCAGGACTTTGTCTTACCCACCTTAAAATGCCACTTAACACCTAAAACAGTGACTTGCACAGGAAGCATCTGGTGAATAATCTCTTAAGTTAACTTTTTAATTAACAGAGGAAATGCTTATCTCTGTTCCCTCTATATTTAAAGGACTGAAATGCGATTTTAAGAGATCAGGAATTACATATACTCAGGTTCGTATTTTAGAAAGATTACTCAGGCAGCATATGAATGCATTGGATGAGAAGGAAAATGGAGGCAAAGGGATGAATTAGCTGGTCCCTACAGAGTCTGAGGGGGAAGATGAGTCTGAACTGAGGAGGGGTTTCTTATGTAGATGATGGAATGGATCTGCGACCAGTGGCTTCAAGGGACAGAACTTGGAGGAGGCTTCTAACAAGTTTAACTCGGGTTGTTTGAAGTGCCCATGAAATATCTGCCTGCTTTAAAGGCGATCATAAATGGGTCTCGGGTTTTGAGGAGAGTTCTAGGCTGGAATGTAGTGGTGACCTCTGAGCAGGGAAGGTGTGGAAGTTATGGGCAGGGATGCGTTTGCCTGAGGCCCATGCACAGAACGAGAGACGGGAAGCTGCAGTGTTGTGGAGAGGCTATTAGGAGGGGCGAGCTGGGAGGACAGGAGGCCTACATAGAAAGGTCGGACGTGGGTTGGGGAAGCGGATCACGAGGCCTGGGGTCCCTGTGTGGCCAGCTGCCCGGAAGTTATTAGTGGCTTCATCCACAGCAGTTTCCCAGTGGATGTGCTGTCCAGGTTTGCGCTGAGTCCAGGAGAGGCCCGAAGGCAAGGATGTGGGGATGGTGATTGTACATCATTTTTCAGGGAGTTTTCCCCCTCAGTGTTTGGAAAGTCTGAGGTGGTGGGGCACTGTCCTCAGGAAGAGGAGAGGGTTTTCAGATCCCGTATGAAGGTCAAAGGGTTGCCCTGGATCCCAAACAGGAATCTGTGCCTCTGGGAATGAAGGAAAACCAGGTGAGGTGGATAAAGTAGATAAACTTTAGGGAGTGAAAATCAGGGACTCATGACCGATAGCTTCAATTTCTATTTTGATGTTTTGTCCATTTGATTGCTTTTAAATAGAGGTTGAGACCAAGGTGGGTAAGCAGGAGGCATGGGGAGAATGAGGAGCGTTGTCCCAGCTGGTCTGGGTTTACAGAAGGTGCCGAGCAGGGAGTGCACAGAGACCTCCTCTGGAGACCAGGAGCAGGAGTGGCAGGACGCTGCCTGGCTGGGTAGTGTTCTTCAGCAGTGCTTAGTACTTTACCAGAAAGGAGTGCAGAAGGCAGCTGTTTGAGTCACTCTTCATTTGGAAGTTTACAAGGCAGATGTAGTGGGTGGCAAAGGGGTGCTGAAGGAAAATGTTGGGTTTATGACTGAGGAAAATAGTGTCAAGCCATGAGGTGACGGCAGTGGACGTGGAGAAAGGAGGACTGAGAGGTGGAAACTCAAGGAACATTTTAGCATGGAGTAATAGGTACAGTTGGGCTGGGAGGATGAGAGGGTCTGGTAAACTTGTGGGCCTGTGCTTCCATTTGCAGGAAAGGGGGCGAGTCAGGTGAGGGTAGGGTCCCTGGTCAGGTCTGCGGAAGTGAAGTGTGGGCGAGGGGCACTGGCAGTGAGAGGGCCACAAGTCTGAGCACTTGGAGATCTGTGCACCCGACCCCAAGCTTTGTGTGGGTAGGAAGTGAATCTTCAGGGGCTGTTGGGAGAGTGGGTGGGAATCTAGAGGTAGATGGATGACAGAAATGGAGGGGCTGATGAAAAGGGGTGATTGTTTTTGTTCCGCTTGAGTTGTGGCACACTTTTGGTTTTTTTAAAAATAAGAGGTACATTGTTAAAATTGTATACGTTGTGCTTTTTTATTAGAAAATTTTGTTGATATTTTATTAATTTCATAGTTTAAAAAACTCTCTGGGTTTTTTCTTTTTCCTCCCCCATAGGTTCTATTTTGCCGTCTTACAGAGGAGCAACATAAAGTCTACCAAAACTTTATTGATTCCAAAGAAGTTTACAGAATTCTCAATGGAGATATGCAGGTCAGCTAAATAATGGAAAGTAGAGAAATGAATTGTGGAGCGGGGAAGCAGGGAACGGAAGGAAACTAGGACTAGTCAAGGATTCATGGTCACCTCTTGGAAACATTTGGGTGTGAACCGTCACTTAATTCAAAGCCCTTCCAGAAGTAAGAGAACGCACAGAAACATTTGAGCACACTTCCTTTAGCCTCTGTTGCCCCACGGTTACACTTGAGCCCCACGTCTCGGGGTCTCGGAGAAGAGTAGTGTTAGACACAGGATTTGTAGTGCTGACTCCTGTGGGGATGTCTGGTCCCTGCAGGGAAGTGGCCCCGGACCGCTGGGGTTAGCAGATGGGTGAAGGCAGAACTACGATTATAAATGTTTGTGTAAGTAGTAACATTCTAGTTATCAGTAGATAGGGTAAGGGTCTGTGCAGTAAGCATACACAGTGGGTTTATAATCAGTGTTTGATTTGAAGCTCCATGTAAACTGTTCAGTTTCTTTGTGTTTCAGTGCCCTGAAGTGGGAATTGTGTTTTATTTATTTGACACGTAAAACTTCCTTAGTCTTTGGTCTGTCCTCACAGGAGGTGCAGCTGAGTGGCAAGCACTGCTCTCCGAAACACACTTTCCTGCTTATACAAACAGGTTGACAAAGAGATGAGTGTTACGGGTGACGTGGCTGCCCTTGTCCTGTAACGTCTGCGTGCTGTTTCTTCCAGATGGAGTTGTCTCAGTTCTTTTAGCCATGGCGCAGTTTCTTACTTCATCTGTCACTGGCATCTCTGGGCGATTCTTAAATCATTCACATTTATTCATCTCTCCTGAATCTTCCCTTAACTTAGCTTCATGTGCCTCCAAGCTGGGAAGCCTTAGGTGCTCTAAATTAGCACTAACCCATAGATACACAACACCAGCCACAAATGTGATTTTAAATTGTCCTAGTCACATTAAAAAAGGTAAAAAGAAGTGAAATCAATTTTGATAATGAATTCTATTTAACCTGCTGTATCTAAAATGTCATTTTCATACATAATTAAAATTTTAAATTACTGAGATTTAATACCTTTTTTAAAACTACATTATTAAAATTGTGCTTCAGATGTAAAATATCCGTCTCAATTTGGACTCACCATACGTTATTATTTTTTTAATTTATTTTTTTTTTGAGAGACACAGTACAAATTAGGGAGGGGCAGATAGAGCATCCTAAGCAGGCTCCGCAGTGCCATAGCAGAGCCAATGTAGGACTCGAACCCATGAAACTGCAAGATCATGACCTGAGCCAAAACCAGGAGTTGAACGCTCAACCAGCTGAGCCACCTAGGTGCCCTGGAGGACCAGCCACACTTCATGTGCAAAGTCGCCCTCTGTGGCTTATGAGCAGTGTATTGGAAGCACAGACCTAGAGGCAGACAGAGGAGTTACAGATGACTCTTTGGAGGAGTTTTGACCATATTCCAGATTTTTTTATTGTTTATTTTGTTGAACTGTCGTTTGCTAGTTAAAACTACCATTATCGGCTTCACTTACGGCTTATCTTTTTCTGCTTGAACTTACACTGCTGAACTTGATTTGAGTCATACTCAGACATGTGAAGGTTGCCCTCCTGCTGGGGACCTGGAAGGAGGTACCCCTGGTCTCTGCGCCCTTCTGCTGCGTGAACCACCCTCATGTCTTCCTTATTTGCATATTTTCCATGCAGACATGTTTTCTGCTATTCTGATATCAAAGTAAATGGAACTTGAGGTGCCTGGGTGGCTTAGTTGGTTAAGCGTCCAACTTTGGCTCAGGTCATGACCTCACAGTTCATGGGTTTGAGCCCCGCATTGGGCTCTGTGCTGACAACTCAGAGCCTGGAGCCTGCTTCAGATTCTGTGTCTCCTTCTGTCTCTGCCCCTCCCCTGTTCATGCTCTGTGTGTCTCTCTCTCAAAACTAAATGAGCATTAAAAAAAATATAGTAAATGGAACTTCAAGCTCTGACTCACATGTTCAACTACAGAACTTTCAGTGAGGTGTATTTAGTATGATATTTAAATGCATTTGTTAAGTCAAATTTAGATGGGCATGACATTTTTTATTCACATAAAAGATGAGTCAGTTTTTATATGCTGTGAACTACATACTTTTTTTCTAGTGAGAGAAAATAAATCATCAGTAATTAAATATGACCAGTAGATGTTTGGTTCAATAGAATGTTTTTGTTTCTAGAGAACTTACCTTATCAATATAGAAAATGAATGAAGGTTGATTTCTTCCAGCTCCTAAGACTCTGTGCTTAGGGAGAAAGCGAAGAATCTGGTGAAGAGTTCCTTTTTAATCTGTGTTACATATGGAATATCATTCTTCCCTTCCTTTTCAAGTGAATGTTATTTAAATGCGGTAATCCAAATGCATGTAATTCTTTTATACCTTAGGTTTTCTCTGGACTTGTAGCCCTAAGAAAAATCTGCAACCACCCTGATCTCTTTTCTGGAGGCCCCAAGAATCTCAGAGGTATTCCAGATGATGAACTAGAAGAAGATCAGTTTGGATACTGGAAACGTTCTGGGAAAATGATAGTAGTTGAGTCCTTGTTGAAAATATGGCACAAACAGGGTCAACGAGTATTGCTGTTTTCTCAGTCAAGACAAGTGAGTATACAGACCTTGTACAAGAAACAACAATTCTTTAAGACTTACAACCAGTAATTTTAAAAATGGGATATATTCTAAAAGCAAATTCACCTGCTAATACTAAGGTGGCAAGCCTGCAGATCTCTTTGGGAGCTTGGATCTTTCTCTAAGAAGTACCTAGGAGTTGGCTTTTTAAAAATGCTTACCGTGTGATTCTAGGGGTGGGCATGTTTGGGTCTGAACCCAAGTAGAGCCCTGCTCTTTACAAGACTGAGGAGAATGAATAGTGGGAATATCAAAAATATTCCTGTAGTAAGTAGTTCTGTTTATCTGCCTCAAAGCAGGAATTGCTCCTTTTCATTTAAGCTTGTTGGGGAAGGTGTGACTATTTAGAGAAATGTGAGAGTACTCACTGGAGGTGTATTTTTTATTTTTAAACTCTTTTCCTCTCCCCCTTCTTCCAAACAGATGTTGGACATACTTGAAGTATTTCTTAGAGCCCAAAAGTATTCGTACCTCAAGATGGATGGTACCACTGCAATAGCTTCAAGACAACCACTGATTACAAGATACAATGAGGTAACTAGTGTACCCGACAGTAAAGCCGAGTAGTGTTGCTCTGGGCAGAGGAAGGAAGCAGAATAGCTTCATCTCCCTGAGCCATTCTGACACTGGGAATAGGCAGTCGGTAGGGAGAGACTTTCTGCTTTAAACTCTGTGCGTTTCTGAATTTTGCGTATGTTTGTGTGTCTAAACAAAGAATGTGTATTCCTTCTTGAAAAGCCAACTCTGAGATATTTCTAATATAGTCGATATTAAGAGTCGGAGTTGTGCAGTATGATCTTGACAGACCAGCGGTCTCCAGGGCATAACCCATTTCTTGTATAGGGAAGAGGTTTCCATGTGTAGAGTATGTAAAGACAGAGGTGAAGTGCTGTTACTAGTCCTAAGTGTCCATACTAAATGTTGCACATCTTACCTCCAGGACACATCCATATTTGTGTTTCTTCTGACCACTCGGGTGGGTGGCATAGGAGTCAACCTGACAGGGGCAAACAGAGTCATCATCTATGATCCCGACTGGAACCCAAGCACAGACACGCAGGTAAGGGTGTGTTAGTGACAGACAGGTGAGTGGCCAGCGCTCAGGAGTGTGCTGTGAGCTTCTGCATGGAGCTCACATCTTGGTTGTTGCCTAGTCTTCAGCGTGGAGGAAGATGCTGCCTTTCCTCACAGACACAAAGAATCTTCAGCAGTTTCTCTGTGGCATTCATCGCCACATCTGGGGTACAGAGTTTTCAGGTGGAGATGGCCCAGTCTGTCTTGGTCACATGTCTGTCTATCTTCCTGAATAGGCCTTATGTATATTCAGCATCATTAGCCAAAATTTTAGCTTTGGCAGGGAAGGAAGCAACTGGCTCTCTCTCTTTCTTATGGTAAGCGCTTGTCATTGGGATGGGCGCTTGTTGAGATGCATGTCTCTGCCGCAGGCCCGGGAGCGAGCGTGGAGGATCGGCCAGAAGAAGCAGGTGACGGTGTACAGGCTGCTGACCGCAGGCACCATTGAAGAAAAGATCTACCACCGGTCAGTATGGACGGCTGCCTGCCCCTGCTGAGCCTGCCCTCCCTGCCGCGTCGCGTGCAGGGTGTGGGTCTGCGAGTGCGTGCCGCCAGGGCCTCGCGCTGCAAAGTTTTTAATGTATTGCTTTAAAGGTCTTTTCAGCTTAGAGCAGTCGTTGCTGTGACTTAAAGGATATGTGGGCTTTTTTGGTGGTGGTTTTGTTTTTGTATTTTTTCTTTCTCATTAAAGTAAGCTCAGATGGCTTATTGTGAGTTTTTAAAAAATGTCTTTGGGGTGCTTGGCTGGCCGTAAGTAGAGTATGCGACTCTTGATCTCGGGGTTGTGGGTTTAAGCCCCACATTGGGGATGGAGTTTACTTAATAAAAAAAAAAAAGGTAAAAGTCTTTGAGCCTTATCGTCTTCCTACCTTATTACACATCAAGGACTGCGTATGGGTTAACTTTGTGTTAACTGTTATTTAAGAGAGATGTACCTTCCTACTATAGTGTACCACCTTTTTTTTTTTTCTTTCCAGAAAATTTTTAACAAGTGACAGAATTGAAATACATACCGGGATTTTCACACACCATGCAGGTGTGATCAGCATGGGGTAGCCGGTGGTCTTTGGTTCAAATGCCCTGGAGGGAGAGGTTGACTAGGACACCTGTTTTTCCATCTCTCTCTACAATGATTAGGAGTTTAAGCAAAGGTCACTTCAACAGTGACCACCTTCTCCTCTTCCTCTGCTGAAGACTTTATTTTTAAACCGTACCCAGCTCTTAAAGTGAGGCCCCCTGCTTTCTACCATGCACTGGGCCACTCCCAGATAGATGTGTGTTCAAGTCCTTGTCCTGAGAGGACTGGAGATGAGCTGAGTCCTGTGAGGGAGAGCTCCCTTTTAGACAGACATGCTTTAGCCTGAGTAGTAGGGGCAGGGAGCTTCGTGGGGACGTCTGGGGAGGGGTGATGATGGTGTGGAGCTTCAGCGTAGAGTGTGAATCAGCAGGTGGAAGGTGCATGAGATGGCTTCAAGTGCAAAGCCCAGGTAAGAGAGTTTGCTGAATGCCATCATGGCAGGGTACTGAGGACGGCAGGGCGGGGACCCTTGGTCTAGGAGTCCAGGAAGCGATTCCTTCCAGCTCAGAGAGGCTGTGAATCACATGATTATATATGGAAAGGTGTTGTCTGATGTGATGAATCTTGGAGGTTTAAAAAGCTCTGTGGGTATAAATAATAAGGTATTCTTTGTAATTCAAATTCTATAAAACACGGGAGACCACCCAACATTTTATGTATTTTCTGAATTGTAATTTTCCAAGGCAAGAAGTTTGGGAATTATTTAGACATTTGTTCAGCTGCAGTTGTATCATTCATAGGTTTATAATTAGCATTTTGAGACACTGCTAAGCATTGTTTTATACAAGTTTAATTTTTATCTTTTTAGACAAATTTTCAAGCAATTTTTGACAAATAGAGTGCTGAAAGATCCAAAGCAAAGGCGATTTTTCAAGTCCAACGATCTTTATGAGCTGTTCACTCTGACGAGCCCTGATGCATCCCAGAGCACTGAAACAAGTGCTATTTTTGCAGGTATTATAACATAAAATAACTTAGAGTATTAAATCATGGAAGAATTATGTAGTGTAACTTGAGTGTGCTTTTCACTTTTATAGGAACTGGGTCCGATGTCCAGACTCCCAAACGCCTTTTAAAAAGAAAACTTCCACCGGCCTTTGGAACAGACTTTAATGTTTCAATATGCAAAAAGTTCCCTGATTCTAATGCATCTGCAAACGATGCCGTATCGTCTGAAGAGAAGTCTACAGTTACAGGAGCTGAAGTAAATGCAGTAACATCTGATCAAGGTGATCCTTTGAAAGATGCCCCCCAAACACCTAGGGATCTAACTGGTGGTGATGGGCCTGGAGAAGAGACGAATGCAGTGTGCAGACCAGAGGAGTCATCAGTGATCAGTGGACCTGGGGAATGTTCAGATTCTCCGGGAATCAGCAAAACGGATGGGCCATGTAGTGAGGAAAGCATCCATGAAAACCAAGGTCTTTCTGACAAAAGAGAAAGCTGCCAGGCTCCAAGGGAGCCTCTTTGGGAGCATAAGCAAATGGAAAATAATTGTTACAAGCACAAGTCTAAAACAAAACACAGTACGCCAGAAGAAGAGATCCTGGAGCACCATAGGCGGCTGAAGCAAAAGCCTAAGAACTCTAAGCATCACAGAGATGCCAAGTTTGAAGGAACTCGAATTCCACACCTAGTGAAGAAAAGGCGGTACCGGAAACAGGATAGTGAAATTGAGAATGAGACCAGTGAGCGGAGCAATGATGATTATGTACTGGAAAAGCTTTTCAAAAAGTCAGGTAATCTTTTTGCTGAATTTGCCACAGGTGTGCCAGGAACAGAAGACGAGTAGGTGTTTCTAGCACTTACCGGCCAGAGTGGGCTCGCAGCCCATTCTCAGAAGTTGTTTTTCTCAGTTCTCAGAAGTCATTTTTCTTCTACAATTCAGATTTGAAATATTTGACATTTTGAAAATTGTATTCACCTCTCTTTTTTGAAGACCTCAAAGAAATTGAACCTTTGGGGAACAACAGTATTTGACTTACAACGACATACAGGAGGGAGGCAGTGCTTTAAGTGGATTTGTACGACCTAAACACTCATAGGAAGTTTCTGGATGTGCTGTATTTGTGTGATTTTCCAGCCATAGGAGATTAACAGTCATGGAGGAGAGGCAGGGGCACAGGCACAGGCGGGCAGAAGTGGGAAAGCTGATCGCTAATATCGAGGGAGAACAGTCAGGAAGGCCGACTCCACAGTTGCTCAGGGCCAGGGAGGACGGGCAGTCCTGCACCGCGGAGTCCTCCCTGGGAATGATGTCCCGTTCGGACCTCAGCGGTCATTGCGTTCACGCTGTGATGCCTCCGCGTGACCAGAGGTCACCAGTTGTGGGTCTCGATTCAGGAGGGCAGGCTTCTGTACGGCCTTTCAGAAGGAAACCCTCTGGGCCTCATACCTTCTATTTCTTCTATAGTTACTCGTCTGTTTTCCTAGGAAATGATCTCTTTTGTCCGGTTTTCAAGTTTATTTGCATAGAGGCATTGAAAATATTATTGTAATTTTTTAGAAACCTGCTTCTGTTTCAAGATAATTTCTCCCTTGCCATTTCTAATTTTGTAGATTTCTGCCATGCCCTTTTTTTGGTCAGATTAAGCTAGTGGTTTATTTGTGATATTTTTTTTGAAATCAACATTTTGATTTATTAATTAGATCTGTGGTTGTTCTCTACCTCATTAATTTTTGCTTTTATCTTTATTACCTTCTTCCCCACGCTTTTGCTTTTTTGAGTTTTGGTGAGGTTTTTTGGCTTAATTTTTAGACTAACTTAGAAATTTATTAATTCATTTGGGGTACCTGGTTGACTTAGTTGGTTTTGGCTCAGGTCATGGCCTCATAGTTGTGAGATCAAGCCCCGAGTTGGGCTCCATGCAGGGCGTAGAGCCTACTTAGTATCCTCTCTCTCCTTTCCCTCTGCCTCTCCCTCGCTCATCTGTGGGTGTAGGGGGCAAGCACACAGGTACTTTCTCTCTAACTCAAAAAGAAAAAAATTATTTTCCAAAATAAAAAAAGAAATTTAATTCAGTTGTTTTTATTCTTTCATTCTTACTGATGCATAAATATTTAAGGCTATGAATTTTCCACTGATAACTGCATTAAACTCTGCTGATAAGTAGCATTTTCATGATCATTCATTTTTAGAAATTTTATAATTCTGGTTTATATTTTTACATTTTTCCTTTCAGTAAAGAATTAATAGAAGGTTTTAAAATATTCCAGATAGCAGATATGTTGAGGATCGTTCATAATCCCTACCTGCCTTGTAGGGTGGTGATGAAGGTGACTAGCAACAGCATTTATAAAGTTCCTGGGTTATGATAGTCATCTTGGCAAATAGCAGCTAAAAATGTTCATTATTTTTCGTATACCCACAACCTACTAGACAATATAGAAGAAAAAATATTGTGTATAAACTGAAGTAACACGTTACTGTTTCCTTTGTTCTTGCTAGTTGGCGTGCATAGTGTCATGAAACACGATGCCATCATGGAGGGAGCCAATCCAGACTATGTGCTGGTGGAGGCGGAGGCCAACCGAGTGGCTCAGGATGCCCTGAAAGCGCTGAGGCTCTCTCGTCAGCGGTGTCTGGGAGCAGTGTCTGGTGTTCCCACCTGGACAGGCCACCGAGGGGGTTCTGGTGCACCAGCGGGAATAAAGTAAGAGATTGCTGCGATCCCGTGGATGTGAGGAGGCCAAACCATCTAGGCTAGGAATAAAGCCAGGGCAGGCATGGTAGAAAATCTCACAGGGATGGGTTGGGTCAACCAGATTTGCATGACTTGGGGAAAAACATGGATAGTCTTAAGTTCTTCCTCACATTGTCTCCTGCTTTCCAAAGTTGAGTTTTCAGGGAAGGAGGCATGATCTGTTTTGCATTAGAGATGTTGTTAAAAATAAGAGATACAGAATAATAATTAAAGTTAAATAAGATGATTAACCGGTGTTCAGTAATCAGTAGCTACTATGCTATTTGGTACATTTGCTCAGAATAATCTTCCTGCCTGGAATTTGAGAGTAGTTTCCATCGCATGAACAAGATATTGAGTGGTTCTTACTTGAGATGCGCTGTTACTTCCCAGGAGAGCAAAATAGAAAGATTGAATGGGATGAGCATCGTGGTTATGAAAGAATAACCATGAAGAAGAAAATTTTCCAGCAGAAGATTAACTTGTTGGAAGGGCATTTTCATCTCTAAGTCCACAAGAGCAAACACTTCATCTACTGTGGTTCTTTTCCTTATTTAGGAGTAGATTTGGTCAGAAAAGGAATTCCAACTTCTCTGTGCAGCATCCTTCTTCAACATCTTCGAAGGAGAAATGCCAGGTAATATGATAGCCTGTTTGCTTTTCATGAGTGAGTCCTAACTGACTGAACTGCTGTGAAAATTAACCCAGTTCAGATGTGAACAAAATTGCTGGCACAATGGCATGTGGTGTCAGTGTTGGGTGCTCTGACTAATGAAGCACCTTCATGTGAAGCTGAAAGGACCAGCCAACTTTGTAAAACATGAAGTCTTTAACCCAGATCTACAGCAGAATCTCTGGTTTGCCTTCAGAAAGTTGACACAGGGATAGGGGATGTGTGAGTTGCTGCCCGTGGAGACCGCTCCATCCGCCGGTGATGTTCTGGCTCTGGAGAGCCCTCGCCACTGTCACGAAGGTGGAGAAAACCGCCTTGGATGTTGCTTGTAACTTATTAGCTGCTGGAGCCTTGCGTCCATCTCCCCCTGTCCCAATCCCCTGGATACCCTGAGTGCTTTGCTGAGTAAAGACGGGACCAGACTCAGTGCTCTCTTTTGTCTTTCCTGGTTAAGGGTTATGTTACTATAGAAGTTGAAAACTCCCCAAATTCAGACTCCTATTTTAGATTATTATGAACACATGTAAAGCAGAGACCCTTTTTTTTTTTCTACTTTCCGTGTTCTGTTCTTTGAGCAATAGGGATGTGAAAAAAGTTAGATTTGTGTGGTTGCTCTAGGGAAACTCACATGAGGTGTAAAGTAGGAATGAGTCAAAAGATCTAAGAGTGAAGAGAAGGAAGTGCGGCTCCACGATTGTCCCTATCCCATGGCGCCTGGGTCAGAGTGGGCTTGGCAGGAGGGGCAGGAGAAGCCTGCGGACTCGCACCCCCTAGAGCCGGCTTTCCCACCCAAGGGAGGGAAAGAGTGTAGTTTGGGGGAATTGGGTTTTTTAAGAAATGGTATTTAATGGTGGGTGGATTTCAGTGCTTGACTCGCCCCCTGTTCCTTTTCGTTTGATACCATCTCATTCTTTCCCGTCAGCCTCACTGCCCTGGGCCCGAGTATTTGTTTATGGCTCCTCAGGGTTTTGGGGAAATAGTGGGAACGTGAATTAGAAGCTGGCGAATCACTGCAGTGTCCTCTTTCTCCAGGATGGCGGTGCGAGAAAGGATGGAAAAGATAATGCTTCTGAGCACTTCAGTGGGAAAGTGGACGATGCAGAGTCTTCACCCGGGGCCCTCCCTTCGTCCTCACTGTTGGCTAAAATGAGAGCTAGGAACCACCTGATTCTGCCAGAGCGGCTGGAGAGTGACAGTGCATACCAGGAGGTGTCTGCTCCGCCATCTGCCGCTATGGAACACGATGACCTGTTAGTGGAAATGAGAAACTTCATTGCTTTTCAGGCCCGTGTTGATGGCCAGGCCAGCACTCAGGAGATACTGCAGGAGTTTGAATCCAAGTTATCAGCCTCACAGTCTTGTGTCTTTCGAGAACTATTGAGAAATCTGTGCACTTTTCATAGAACTTCTAGTGGTGAAGGGATTTGGAAACTCAAGCCAGAATACTGCTGATCAACATTACTTTCTAAACTTTCAATTGACTTTCCTAATGGAAATTTCTGGTTACTAATTCTGTGATTAATAATCATGTTCGTCGACAGAAGTTGGCTGCATTTGATGTTTACTTTGAATGATATCTACCTCATAATTTAAAACTTCAAGGAAGAAAGACATTCATCTCCAAAACTTAAAAGTTTTAAAAATACTTGGGTTGGTCTTTTCATTTTGGCAGAATGAATTATGTTATAAAATCAGGGACTGAACAGTTAATCCTCGGATTGTATTTGTTCTTTTACCCAAAAGTTGGTGTCAGGGAGCACATTACTGCTCGTTTAGATGTTTGTAGGCCAGAAATCTCGAGAATTCTTTTACTGGTGCTAAAAACATATCTTACATTCATTTAGACCTGTTCAATAAATTACTTCATCAATATCTGATAACAGATACTTATTTTGGTGCATAGCTTTTAAACATTTAAACTTAATGTTTGGTACCCATACAAATGAGTTTTGTTATCTTACGAATATATCTGTATCATAGTCTTCCTTTTAAGGAAGGTACTGTTAAATCGGCAGGCATTTTCACGAGTAAAGCATGAAATAGCTTGGTAATAAGACCTATACTTGCAAAAGGTTTGTAGTGTTACTCAGCTTATGTTGGCTTTACTTTAAGCCAACGGCTTCCCTCTACGGGACTTTTAGGAAAATAAACTGTGTTATCTTAAAAAATATATACAAAAACTTAAGCAGAACCAAAAGTAAGTTCAAATAAAACCACCCCCACACACTCCCAAACATCACTCCACACCTCAGCTGATCTGCCATGGTTGCCATGTAGTGAGCGGGACTCGTGGCCTGCTCTTTCTGCTCCCGTGCTGAGCAGTCACTTGGAGCATTTTTTATTTTATTTATTGTTTGCTTTTCTAAGGATGCTGATTGTGTTAGGCACCATTGTCTCCCTTACGTGTCATCTTCTGTCCAGTCGTTTTCATCTCTGATTGTGCTTCGCATTCACTGTGACTCTCCTGCTCCAGAGGCTTGGTCTGTAGCTGTTTCCTGGCTGGTGCTGATGTCCTTAGAATTCTGTGACCGTGTAGGTCTGATCCTTTGTTTTCTTAGCCTTGATGCTCTTGTTTCCTTCCCTTTGTTTTATCATCTCAGCTCTGAAGTCATTGTATTGTTTGCATTTCTTCTCGATTGGTCACAGTGCAGTTTGTTTCTTGGGTTTATTTTCTCCAGCCTGCTTTTTTCTGTCTGCGTTTTCTGTATCATGCTTGCCTTCCTCCCACGCCATTTCTGTACATCTTGCTTCTGCTGCAAGAGAGCCTTTCTGCCCATACCTGCAAGCTCTTCTGTGTGATGCAGAGGGAAGGGAAGGGGCTTGGCTGTGGGGGTCCGGGAGAGCCTCTGCGGGGCATCACGCAGCCCTGGTTGGAGGACTTGCATTTTACCTCTGTTCTGAAGTTCTGTTCGATAGCCTGTGCCCAGGCATCCCTCTCCATAGACAGGAGATGGCAGACGGTCATTCCCGCTAGGATTTTCTGCACCTTTTTAAAGAAAATCATGGTTTATTTATTTTATTCTGTTTTTAGAGTGATTTATATATTAGAGGGAGAAGATGCTATTATTTTTGTTGGTCTGCTATCATTATCCAGAAGTCATAGACGAGATTTTAAAATAGCTCAATAAATCCTAAACTTGAGAATTTGGCTTGGAAGGAAATTAAAACTCATGACTTTTATCTCTGGGAAGTTCTTTTTTACTTTTTCTTTTTGTAATAATTAGCCTATAAGAAAACTACTTCCCCCTTGTTCTTTGATTGAATGCAGTTCATTCTTTCTCATCTGAAATCTAAACTACCGAGAGAAGTTGGAGTCTTCGTGTGGAGTAGAAAATGCTATCAAAGTGATGATGCAGTCAAAGCAGGGTGGTGCCCATGCCAGTCTTGTCCCAGCTCTGCCACTGGCATGCTGGGACCTGGGCGGGTCACTGCCCTGCCTTTGTCTCGGTGTGACATCTATGAATACTGTCATCATGCCTCCCACATGGACAGGCTTAGAGGACAAGGCTCTAAGTGTCATGATTTTAATAATAGTAACTTACTTGTTTAGATAAAATCTTCTTTTTGGAACTTTAAAAAGCTTTGTACAATGTAGATAGATTTAATGTATTTAACATGTTATATTGACAACAAGCTATAAAATTTTTTGAAATTTTAAAACTTCATTAATTTATACCTGAATATACTATCACTGTGTAAAAACTTTCAGCCAGTACTTTGTCTCCTTTCTGTTCTTGCTCCTGGTCCAGGGATAAGTACTGTATTTAATGTGCGTTCTTCCAGGCTGTAGTCTATGCATTTACCAATACATGTGGCAGAGACTGCTGCCCTCATGTGTGGCTTCCCCTTTTTCCTTTACTGACCAGATTTCCTGGGTGTTACCTGGGTGCATGACTGCGCAGCTGAAGGCTGACTTCCCGGCCTCCCTTATGGTTAAGTGCAGCTCTGTGACTGGACATGGGACGGCAGAGCGTCCAGACTGGGCCCTTACAGAAGGGGTTGGCGTGCACTTCTCTTGCTGAGATGCCCGGGGGACCTGCAGCAGTAACATGAGATCGACATAGGTCGTGTGCTGAGGCTGGAAAAGCTGGCCTGCCAGCCTTGAACTGCTTTCTTTCTGCCTGTTACTTAAGAATAAAACAAATTGCGGGGGGTGGAGCCAAGATGGTGGAGAGGAAGGGAGCTCCGTAAACTCCCTCTGCACCGTTTTTCGAACTGAGAAGGATATTACGTTCATCTGAGAGAGCGGAAGGAGAAAATACGAACTCCAGAAGGAACAGAACCTCAAGGATATCTGAGTGAGTGGGGGCAAACGGGAGATCCGAGGACGGGCCAGCCCGGGACGGGCAGGGGAGGTAAGATCCCCAGCCCAACGTGGGGCAAGTGAGCGGCGCCCGGGAGACAAAGGGAAGAGACAGAGTCGGAAGGCGCTCACAGAACTGTCTGGGGAAGAGGTATAGAACGCTTGGCTGCGCTTGGAGACAGAAACCCACTCCATAGATAACTGCTGGGTAGCGGCGCGCAAGAGAAGGAACAGCCTCCAGCCCTAAGCCATCTCGGTGGGGAATCAGAGGCGTCTGTGGCGGCGAGAAGCGGCTGCTGTGGGGAGGCGCGCTCCCGGCGGGAAGCGGCCAGAGCGGCGACTGCGCCAGGTGCGAGCAATTCGTACTTGGTTTTGGGAACGGGACCACGGACCGCATTTCCATGGCACACCCCGCCCCCTGCACGGACTGCGTGAATCCCAGGTCCCCACAGGGAAGAAATAAGGCGCACACCAACAGGACCCTCAACAAAGAGTCGGTGGCGGGTGGAGGCCCGGGCGCACGCTTAGAATGTAGGAGCTCCCAGCTCATTTCCAGCAGCGCACAGCATCTTGAGCAAAGCTATCGGAAACTAAGAGAGACACGGTTTTTCGCTTTTTGTTTTTTTCCTTTCCCCCATTGCAATCGCGATCCTGACTGTGGGTAGGGACTCCACAATTGAGTCTGTGAAGGTGCACACTTCACCTCCTGCTGCTCATTTCGCCTCAGGCAGGGGCGGAGCCTCTGAGAGCAGACTCCAAGACTTACCGCGTAAAACCAAGCCTATCCACCAGAGGAAGCTGCTGCTTGCTTTTTTCTTTTTTTTTTCCCCTTCGGTTTTTTTTGTTTGTTTGTTTTGTTTTGGTAATTTGCTTTTTTAATATATAACAAAAATTTTTCTTTCTTCACAGGTTTCGTACTTATTTCTTTGTCATTATTACCTTTTTTCCCCTTTTTCTTTACTCAATTCCTTTAAATTTTACTCCTTATATTCCTTTCTCCTTTCTCCCGTACTTTTTCACCTTCTCGCAACCCAGATATATTCTCCTGTATCTCATCCTTCCTTCTCTCCTAAACTGGTCATACATTTTTAAGCGGTCTACTGTCCTTTGTTGTCTCCGACCCCCTTTTATATATATTTTTTTGTCTTTTC
>NC_043701.1:147787192-147806117 GCF_006229205.1 Suricata suricatta | reverse complement strand
TGGAGGGCACTTAAAGGGAAGAGCACTGGGTGTTGTATGGAAAACAATTTGGCAATAAAATATTATGGAGAAAAAAAATAAAACAGTAAAAGAAAAAAAAAAGAATAAAATGAATTGCTGATTTGTTTTAACCACTGCCTTTTTGAGTCTGTTTATTACAGCAGCTAGTTTTGTTTTATATACATGATTTACATAGATGGGATTATGTCATCCTTATTGTTTTGCAACCAGCTTTTCATTGAACTTTATATGCAAGACATCTTTTCATCCCTAAAGTTATAGTTCTGCCTTCATGGAACTGCTGGATTAAAACATGTAGATTTTTTTCAGGGCACCGGGATGGCTCAGTCAGTTAGGCGATCCCAAGGTCATGGGATTGAGTCCTGTTTTAGGCTCTGCATTGAGTATGGAGCCTGCTTAAGATTCTCTCTCTCTCTCTCTCTCTCTCTCTCTCTCTCTCTCTCTTTCTCACTCTCTACCTCTGCCTCTCTCCCCAACCTACACTCTTTCAAAATTTTTTTTTAAATTAGATTTTAATTTTAATAGAGGTAGTGAAACTGCTTCCTTCCGTTTATACTCCATCCATAAAAGGACCCATTCTCCACACTCTTGCCAATAGTAGCATCAATCTTGGGAGGTTTGTTTTGTTTTTAACAAGTCTTGTGGTTGAAAATACCTTGTTTTAACTTGAATTTCCCTGAAACCCAAGCATTTCCATGTATTTTGTCCATTTGTAGATCCTCTTGAGTGTTGCTTGCTCATACCATGTTTGTCTAGTTTTTAAAAATTTTTTAACATTTTTATTTATTTTTGAGCAACAGAGAGAGACAGATCATGAGTAGGGGAGGGGCAGAGAGAGAGGGAGACACAGAATCAGAAGCAGGCTCCAGGCTCTGAGCTGCCAGCACAGACCCCGACATGGGTCTCAAACCCATGAACTGTGAGATCATGACCTGAGCCGAAGTTGGACGTTCAACCGACTGAGCCACCCAGGTGCCCTGATGTCTGTCTAGTTTTACAATTGGTTATTAATCTTTTAGGGTCCTTCCCCCCCAAACAAGAATGAAATGGCAATTGCCCCAACTGTTATTGAAACTTTTCATTCTTTATTTTTTTTTCTCTGTTCATTCCTTTCTCCATGCATTTGAAATGCCAGGTTTACTATATGCTAAATTGCCTCTCCAAAGAGAATGGATCTAGAGAATGGTCTCTTCTACCAACCACACTTTTCACTGTCATTTGACTTTGTAATATGTCTTGCTTTCTATAGGCTAGTTCCTAGTCCTGCCTGCCTCTGCCCACATTGCCTTCCTGTATATTTCCTGTACCAGGTGAATCTTAGAATCAGTTTATTATGTCACTAAGACTATGTTGTTCTTTTGATTGGAATTGTATTAGTTTATTGACTTGATAATAGACTTCTTCAAATTAATACAAATTTTCCCACTAGGAGCATGATAGGTCTCGTTTTATTAAAGTTTTTATATTCTTGGATAAAATTTTAATATCTTTGTAAAGGTCTTGCCACTTTTCATATTAGGCTTATTCCTAGGTATCTTAGAGATTTTTAGTTTTGGTTGGGGATCTTTCTTACATAAAAATGTGGAAAATTAGAACATTCATGGATCTACTTTCCTTATGATAGCATCTATCAAATCAAAGTTTTAAATTTAAACATAGTCAAATTCAGTGTTTCCATATTTTCTTTCCTTATTTAAGGATCCCTTTCCTAACCTGAAGTCATTATTACTATTCTCATAAATTCTCTTGTAAATTCCATGTGGATAGTTATTTTTCCTAGCACCTTTAAAAAAATAGCTCTTCCTTTCCCTCCTGATTTGTGAGGCTATCTCTATGATCATATCCAATTATAATGTAATTATGGGAATATTTCTGGACTTCTGTATTCTGTTAAATTGTTCCACTTATCTAACTTTGCCAATAACCCACTGTTTTAATCATTGTAGCTTTATAATTGTTTATCATATATGATAGAATGGTTTACTTCATCTTCCCCAAATGCCTTAGTTCCTAGTTCCTGATGCCAAATTTTGGCATCAGGTTGTTACATTTAGATGTTGTTGTTTGCAGAATTGTAATGACTATACAGATTACTTAGGGAGGATTGTATAATGATCTTGAATTTCTCATCTAGGAATGGGGCATATTACTCCATTTATAATACATATTTATTATGAAGACATAATTCCACCATGTCTTTCACTTACAATAAGATCATGTACATCTTACATTTATTCCTAATTATCCTACAGTTTTGGTTGCTACAGTAAATAAGAAACTTAGACATTTTGTAGTTCATAAGAATATTGTTGATTTTATATATTGGTGTGTATCTAGCAACCTGCTAAACTATTTTACTTATTAGTCTATAAATTGTCTTGTAGGTAACAATCATGTCAGCTGCAAATAATGACAATTGTGTTTCTCCCATTCTAATACATACTTCCAACATGATAATCTGATAATGAATGTAAATGACAACCATTGGCATCTTTGTCTTATTCCTGACATAGAAGATAAACTTCTAAAGTTTTACCATTAAATATGCAGTTACTATTATTTCCTAGCACATGGCCTTTATCGGGTTAAGGAAATGCACTTTCCAGTCCTATATCCAGTGCTGAATTTTATTAAATGCTTTTTCTGCATCTACTGATTTGTTAGTTTTTCTCCTTTAAATATCTCTCTCCCTGTCATAAAGTACACAGTCAAATTCTCCAGCATTAAAACATCTTTTGGAACTCCACTTCCAGAATGGCCGTGTGAGGGAGCCCCCTCTCCCTCCCACCAGATCAGTTAATGTTTCTGGAAATAGTCCCAAGGACATACTGCAAATGAAGAGACACTTAGTTAAGAAAATCAACTAAATCTTGGTAAGAACAGCAAGAGTCTGTGACTCTTGAGACACAGCCGCTTTTCTTCCCTGCCCTTTCCCCCCTCACTGTGATGACAGATGCTGTAATCCAAGTGGATTTAGCCATGAAGACAAGGCTCCCTTCATCTGTTCCCAGAGGGTATAGTATCTCACTGGGAGGGGTATGTGGCCAGCATTTCTCATTCCCTCCAGCCCCAAGTTGCAGGGACTAAGTTCATGGAGTTAAAAAGTACAATAACAGGGGTGCCTGCATGTCTCAGCCCATTAAGCAGCCAACTTCGGCTCAGGTCATGATCTCACTGTTCATGAGTTCAAGCCCTGCATTGGGCTCTGTGCAGACAGCTCAGAGCCTGGAGCCTGCTTTGGATTCTGTCTCTCCTCTCTGTCCTCCTTGGCTGGTGCTCTGTCTCTCAAAAATAAACGTTAAAAAAATTTTTTTTAAAGTACAATAACAAATTTAAAAATTTAGGCAGCTCAGCAGGATATTTGAAATGGCAGGAGATTCAACCAATTTGCAGATAGATTGAGATGATGCTATCCAAAGAACAGAGAAGAAAAAGAATGAAGAAAAAGGTACAAAGCCTCAGAAAAATGTAATATACCATTAGTTGCACCACTGTGTGCATAACGGAAGTATCAGAAGGAGAAGAGAAAAAAGAAAACATATTCAAAGAAATAATGGCTGAAAACTTCCCAACTTTATTGAAAACCATCCACGAAGCTCAAGGAACTCCAAGCAGGATAAGCACAAAGGCACCCACAGACACATCATAGTAAACATGCTGAAATCAAAGACAGAGAGAACATCTTGAAAGTAGCAAGTGAAAGCTGATGCATTTTTTACAAGGGAACTTCAGTAAGGTTACCAACTTCTCAGAAGAAACAATAGAGGTCAAAAAGCAGGGATAACACTCAAAGTGCTCAAAGAAATAAAACTATCAATCAAGAATCCTATATCTAGCAAAAATATCATTTAAAAATGAAATACAGACTTTTCAAAATAAAAACAGAGGAAGTTTGTTGCCAGCAGCCCTGCCTAACAAGAAATGCTAAAGAAAGTTCTTCTAACTGAAAGCAAGTGATTTCAGATAGAAATTCAAGTCCACATAAACAGCCCCAGTAAAGTAATTGTCGTTAAAAAGACATTATAAGTGCATATTTTTCTCCTTTATTTTTTAAACAGATTCAAAAAACAGTTGTATAAAATAGTATGTGTGTGCTGTATTGTTGAGCCTATGACATACGGAAATGTAATATGTGTACAACCCTTTGATAACAGCAACACAAAGGACGTGGGTGGGAGCAGAGCTGTAATAGGCTAATGAAATGGTGACTGGTGACAAAATTATAATTATAATAATGGACTGTTGAGTTTGTAACGTTAATCTGTATAACTGTAATGCTGGAAAAAAAGGGAAAGTCAATAGAGCTATAGAGGAATAATGTTTCTATACAT
The DNA here is from genome assembly GCF_006229205.1 of Suricata suricatta. Classification (NCBI taxonomy): domain Eukaryota; kingdom Metazoa; phylum Chordata; class Mammalia; order Carnivora; family Herpestidae; genus Suricata; species Suricata suricatta. Next base: position 147,801,765 of record NC_043701.1, on the reverse strand, counting down.
TATTGGAATGAAGCTAGAAAATACGGTAAACCCTAGAACAACTGCTAGGAAAATAACTAAAAAAATAGGGAAAATCATTAATGAAATTAAAATACTACATTACAAAATATTCAATGCAAAAGAAAAGAGTAAAGGAGGACTAATGAATGGATAAACAAAATATAGCGTGTCTATTACAGTGGAATATTGATTACTCTGCCATGAAAAAGAATGAAGACCTGATACATATTACCACATGGATGAACCTCAAAAATATTATGCCGTGGTTCTGCTTATATGAATGTCCAGAATAGACAAATCCATAGAGCTAGATGTAGATTGGAAGTTACCAGAGGCTGGGAGTAGGGGGGTGGAAGTGGAATGACTGCTTAATATGTGCACAGTTTTCTCTGGGAGATGAGTAGAATGTTTTGGAACTAAATAGAGTTGGTGGTTGCACAACATTGTGAATGTACTAAAGGTCACTGAATTGTACACTTAAAATATTTTCAGGTGTTCAATATTGCTTTTGGTCAATATGGTTAAGTTACATTTTTCTAGTAAGTTGTGCATTTTGTCTGTTTTCGAAGTTGTTCCTTTGTGGGTATCATCTCTTTGTCATTGGTGTTCTGCATTTCACTCTAATATCTGTGGATTTATTTTGATCATTTATGGATTTTGTGCTTCCTGAACTGAAGATTTGTGTCTTTCCATAATTCTGGAAGACTGTAGGCATTATTTCTTTGAATATGCATCTCCCAAGTTTTCCCTATTCCCATCCTTCTGGAACCCTTTCTCTCTAATTTTCTATTTAAGCCATCCATTGCATTTTTAGTATTTTTTATTTTATAACTGCATTTTTAGTTTTAAAACTATGATTTTTATTTCTAAAGCTGCTCTCCACCCCTACATCTTCCTGGTTTTGTTTCAAACTATATTTCCCTCTGAATTTTTCTTTTATGGCTATACTTTTAAACAGTTGTTTTAGAATCTCCACCCAATTTTGTGATGGCTGAAGTTCTTGGTATTCATCCCATTATGTGTTGTATCTGCTGCCTCCCCCCCACAGTGCATTGTTTTGTGTGGTTTGTAGCATTGGATGTGAGTCCTCTTCAGAGGGGCAGTATCTGTGGATGTAAGCCATGCCTCTCCAATGTGGTTTTGCATTTGCTGATGTCCCATGATGTTATCAGCCTAGGACCAATTTTTGTGTTAATTTCTTGGCTTGAAGCTTCCTAGATCACGTGTAGTGTGTAAATATGAATCCTTGCTCATGTGAGCCAGTAGTTATAAATTCTCAGAGAGTGGGTGAAGAGGTGAGAAACGAGGAGAGAAAAACATCGCCAGTAAGAATTCAGGTTCAAAGAGAAAAGCTTTGTTCTAGAAGGAGCCCATTGTTTTTCAGAGGATCATGGCTGTACGTGGGGGTCCTGCTCTGATTCCCTTGTGTCTTATCCATGCTTTGGTGGTAAATCCAAATTTCTAAATTTCAGGAACAGTACTTTTTTTTTTGTTTGTTTTAAGTTTATTTATTCACTAAGACAGTGCATGAGTAGAGGAGAGGCAGAGAAAGGGAATGAGGGAGAACCTTAAGCAGGCTTCATCCACACTGTCAGTGCAGAGCCCAGTGCAGGGCTCAAACCATGAAGTCATGACCTGAGCCAAAGCAAGAGCTGGGCGTTCAACTGACTGAGCCACCCAGGCATCCCAGAAATAGCACTTTACAGTGTGCATGCACCACTCTATGTTCTTCAGGCTCTGGGTCATTTGTAGGCTCTGACAATTTACTTTGTGAAGAGCTCAGCTTTTACATTAGAGAATGTTTCTTATTTACAAAGACCTTTAGGTGACTCTATCTGTTATGTTGCATGAAACTATGACATTTTCTGATTAGTCATGTTGGTATAAAGGGTCTACAATAGTGCCAGCTGGGAAAATAAGAGCTATGTAAGTTAGCTGTTATTATTTTTTTGTTGTTACTGTTGAATTATTTTTTAGTTCTAAGATTTTGGCAGCTGATTCTCTTATATAGTCTAGGTATTCCAAATATCATCTATTTGGAATAGATCATTATTTAATGACAGGATTTTTTTCAATACTATTACCTCTTAATTTTTTTCTTAGTTCCTCCAGGAATGTTGAAAAGTGTGGCCACTTCCCATGTTTCAAGCATATTTGTGAGCTTTCTGGTTAATACTCTTTTTTATTTTTGTTTTTATTTTGAGGGAGAGAGAGAGAGCATGAGGGAGGGAGGGAAAGAGAGAGGGGGAGAGAGAATCCCAAGCAGGCTCTGTCCTACATGGAACCCAACATGACCTCTGATCCCATGAACTGTGAGACCATGACCTGAACTGAAATCAAGAGTTGGACACTTAACCAAAGGAGCCACCCAGGTGTCACTCAGGTTGATACTTTTTAATGGGTTAAATTTAACTTTTAGTCCTATTCCTAGCTTGCAAATTGTTATTATTAAGAGTGTTTAATTTTCAGTTTCATTTTCTGCATATGCTGTGTTGACAATACTTTCTTTAATCTGCTAAATAAATTAGTATAGTAGATATAGTTTTTGTTGAATCAACTCATTCAATCAATCCTGGGATGTTCTCAATACTGGGTTGGTGGTGGGGGATCCCTATTGGGTCATGATGTAGTTTGCTTTTACTATATTGCTGGTTTCAGTTGGCTCATACTCTATTTGATTTTTAACCCTTTGGTTCATAAGGAAATTTGCTCTATAGTTTTTTTTTCTCATTTTTTGATGTGCTCTGTGTGTGTATGTGTGTGTACACGTGTGCATGTATGCATGTGTGTATGAAGGTTATTTTACTCTTGGAAAATGAATTGGGACCCTTCTCACCTTGTTCTAAGAAGAATTCATACACATGGGAATTATATGAACATTTGATGAAATGTTTGTAAAACTCTTTGAGTTTGGTTCCTTTGGTTGAATGTTTCTGCTTGATCTTTCCACTCATTAAATTGATCTTTAACAATGTTAAGTATGGTCATCTGTCTATGCCCTGCTGTGTGTTTAAAATTTTTTTAATGTTTTATTATTTACTTTTCAGAGAGAGACCGAGTGTGAGCAGAGGAGGGGCACAGAGAGAGGGAGACACAGAATCCAAAGCAGCTCCAGGCTCTGAGCTGTCAGCACAGAGCCCGACGCAGGGCTTGAACTCATAAGCTGTGAGATCACAACCTGAGCTGAGGTTGGACACTAAGCCAACTGAGCCACCCAAGTGCCCCTGCTGTGTCTTTTAATTTTACAAAATATTGTTCATTTCTGATATTTCTCATTGGTCCTTCTTTCCTAATACCCTATTCCTTTGTCATGGATGCATTAGGCTCTTTTATCACAAACCTCCACTGTGTTATCTTTGAGATCTCCTTTCATTTCCTCTAGTCAGCTCCATTTCTTGAACTCCAGGGCTGCAGTTGGTTGTTTTGGTACTAATTCTTATGGTGTTGGTTTTCCTCTTTGATGACTGATGCTTAGTTATGTTTGCATCGCTATGTCTGAGCTCCTCTGTTGGTCTGCCTACTGACGCTCTTGTTTATCCCAACCTGCCCTGAGCGCTGTGGAGGGAACCAGGCTCTGCTGCTGGGGCAGAAGTTCCAAAGCAATTCTCTGGTTCATACAGGCACCCCATTTCTTCTGACTGCTTCCAGCAGAGGGCATGGAAAACCCCCTCTGTCCAAGTACCTGCTCACAAGGCCACAGTAGGGGTGGGCAAAGGTCAGGGAGACAGGGCCTAACCTCTGCCTGATCCTAACGCAATGACCTTCTGCTATCTACAGAACCTTTGCCTGTGAGCTCAGCACCCAGCCACTCCCACACGCAGCACCACCTGCTCCATAAGGGGGGTCAACCTCTCATCCCTTGTGTCTGCCCTTCAGGGAGGCTTCATAATTTCTGATTCATAGTGGCCCTCCGTTACTCATCTTCCAACACTTACTGATATATCTACATATCTCACAAATATATATAACTATTTTTATATGTGTATATATATTTTGTCTGGAAGGGTGTCAAATATTTATGCTCATCTACCATTTCATTCAGTCTCCATGTAATGACTCCAACTTAACTTCTTTAACCTAAATGTATTAGCATTTAATTCATGGGAGAAATTTTAGAACATATTTTTTTATCTGAATCTTAATTTACTGCCCAAGTGGGAATGGTTCTTTCAGAAGTTGAGTTTCACTTTCCCATTTGGTGTCCTCTGTTGTTAAATCTCTGGGAGCTTCATTTATGCAGTGAGGGAAGGGAAGGTAACCTCCTGATGATCCAGTCACACCAAGGGGACATTTTATACCTCATTGGCACAGGTGTCTGAAGTGAATGCAAACTAAGTAACTCTCTACAGGTGAAGAATATCACTAACATTTTTAGTCTTTTGGACATGTTTTAATCCTCAAATTAATGACTGGAATATAATTTTGAAATTGTTTTTCCTGGAATATAAAAATTTAATTTTGCTGAGCAAGTAAACTGAGAGTAAGTGGAAAATACTTTTCACTAAATACAGGAATGACATTTGGGAGCTGAAGAATCTAACAGGACTGTAATCTCAGTTTATCCTAACAGAAGAAGCTCTTCACAGTTCTATGACCACCTGCCCCCTGGCAAGACCAATCCAGCAAGAGTGTGGGAAACCCATGTCCCAAAACTCATGTCTTATATAATTTTTCTTCTGTGTATTGTAGATATCAGATTTGAAAATCTTTGTTCTGCCTATTTCCTTTACCTGTTTTGTCGATTTCAGATTTGAAAAAATGCTGGAACCCAGCTTCAATTTAGATTATTGCTTTGGATAGAGTCTGAATTTGTTTGTTTGTTTGTTTGTTTATTTATTTTAATGTTTATTCATTTTCAAGAGACAGAGAGAACAGAACGTGAGCTGGGGAGGGGCAGAGAGAGAGGGAGACAGAATCCAAAGCAGGCTCCAGGCTCTGAGCTGTGGGCGCAGAGCCTGACGCAGGGCTCGAACTCACTGACAGGGAGGTCATGGCCTGAGTCAAAGCTGGGCACTCAACCGACTGAGACACTCACACACCCCATAGAGTCTGAATTTAAGATAAATGCATCTTTACATCTGACTAATGCATCTTGTTAGTACTGTCACTGTCAAGAATTTCTAAGTTGGTTGTTAGAACCCTCTGCTTTTTTGGAGGAGAAGAAAGGGCAGTGCCTTAACCTGAATCTTGGTTTGAGAGACTGTGTATCTGAATATTGGCCACCTCCATTTATCATTTTTTTTCCTGTAATGAATCTGGCGCTCTCAACCTTGTAAGCACTGCACAAGGAAATCTACAAACATACTTTTTGTTCTTCAAAACAGGGGAGACCAGGCCACTCCCACTCCACATGGGGACCTCACATTCTCTGGTAATCTTGACCTTAGGGCTTTAAGTGTAATTTGGAAAACAGCCATGCACGTTGAGAAAACTAGGCATTTAATTCTCCAGCCTTGGGTCAGGGGCAGCAAAGTTGGGGGAGTTGGACCTTTGCAGTTGTGGCTGTTCACTTTAGATTTTGGGAGAGGCAGAAACCTCCAGGGCAGTGGTCTTGTTTGGATACAAACACCCTCGGGTGGGTGAAGGTGGTTGGGCGAGGGACAAAGGTGCCTCAGGTTTCTCTTGCTCCCAAGAGACTGTCCTGGCTTATCTCACAAGATAAAGTTTGACTTTAAATTTGAAACACCATCTCTCCTCTCTTTCATTTGTTCCTTCCTTGTTCTTTCACCTTCCTGCCTCCTCTCCTTTTGGTTTTCAGTGGTCCATAACCAGTAATCACAATAACCAAAGCTCTATTTTTTGACCCCATGATATCAGAAAAAAGGCTTTATAAAGCTGTGCTCTAGTTGTACAGGCTGCTGGTGCTGTGGATGGAACTCAACCCAGACGGCGCGCAGGGTTGGAAAATCCGTGCCTTGGGTGACAGAACGTCCCCCTGGGAGAGTGACTGCAGAGTCCCTGGGAACTGTGGGATCACACATTTCACAGTTAAGAAATCAGGATGCAGAATTGTGCACCATATAAAATGAGTTTGTATTATGATAAAAGGCAGAGAAACAGGGAAAGATGTAAACAGCTGTTCTGCCTGTAAGAGGACAAAGTAGCTTTAAAATTCTTTTTTATTTGTTGAACTTTTATAATAGGTCACATTTTAATTTGCATTAAAAAGAGGCTCCCTCCTCCATTTAATAACCATACTTTGGAACCTCAAACACTGAGATGTCAAGGCAGGAACATAATATATATTTTTTTAATGTTTATTTTTTTGAGAGAGAGAGAGAAAGAGAACACGAGTGGGAGAGGGGCAGAGAGAGACGGAGCAGGCTCTAGGCTCTGAGCTGTCAGCGCAGAGACCAATATGGAGTTCGAACCCATGGACCGCATGATCATGACTTGCGCTGAAGTTGGACTCCGCCCAGGTAATATTTTAATAGTGTTTCCAACTGTTACTCCTGCCTCCACCCAGGTAACCCTCCGCTTTATTGCTCACCTGTTTCTTCAGAGATTTCAGCCCTGACCGTCAAGCCTCTCACTCCTGAGGATAAATCTTTATTTGTATGGTGCTTTCTCTCTCCCCTGAATTTCCCCTGTTTCTAACTAGATTCCTCCTAGTTTTCAATAAAGTACCTTTTAAGTTATGCTCTGTCATGAAGGCAGAATATTTTGCCCAGCTTTTTCAAATATGAAGATTATGCAAAATTTGTTTCAGATCTTTTTCTTAAAGAAATACATGTGATAAAGAAATCAACCCTCTCAATGCCTTTTCACTTCCTCTCTCTGAGATAACCAGATACCTAATGTTGACATATATTAATCTTCCAAAGTTGACATATGTTCTTCTGGGAATATTTTTTTTTTTAAATCAGAATTTGTAGGTTTATTTTTTTAATTTTTTTAATGTTTTATTTATTTTTGATACAGAGAGAGACAGAGCATGAGAGGGGGAGGGGCAGAGAGAGAAGGAGACACAGAACCGGAAGCAGGCTCCAGGCTCTGAGCTAGCTGTCAGCACAGAGCCCAACGCGGGGCTCGAACCCACGAATGTGAGATCTGACCTGAGCCTAAGCCAGAGGCTTAACCGACTGAGCCACCCAGGCGCCCCTGGGAATATTTTTATTTATTGACTATATGCCTAACCATACACTAAATAGAATTTTTTTGTTTATTTTTTTTTCATTTATTTTAGGAGAGAGGAAGAATGTAAGAGAGAGGCAGAGAGAGAGAGGGAGAAAGAATCCCAAGCAGGTTCTGGCACCGTCAGCCCCAGAGCCAACACGGGGCTCTAACCCATGAAACTGAGATCATGACTTGAGCCAAAGTTGGATGCTTAACTGACTGAGTCACCCACGCCCCACTACTGAGTGATTAAAAAAAAAATTTTTTTTAACATTTATTCTTGAGAGACAGAGAGAGACAGAGCATGAGCTGGCGAGGGGTAGAGAGAGGGGGAGACACAGAATCTGAAGCAGGTTCCAGGCTCTTAGCTGTCAGCACCGAGCCCAAAATGGGGCTCAAACTCATGAACCGTAAGATCATGACCTGAGCCGAAGTCAAGTGCTTAACCCACTGAGCCACCCAGGCACCACCTAAGTGATTTTTAAAAAAATGTTTATTTATTTTTGAAAGAGAGAGAGAGAGCAAGAGAGCATGAGCCAGGGAGGGACAGAGAGAGAAGGAGAGAGAGAATCCTAAGCAGGCTCTGTGCTGTCAGCACAAAGCCTGATATGGAGTTCGATCCCACAAATTATGAGACCGTGACCTGAGCCGAAAACAGGAGTCTGATGCTTAACTGACTGAGCCACCCAGGAGCCCCTAAAATATATTTTAAATTGATAGATAGTGAAATTGTATCTCATTGTTTATTTTCATTTCTCTGATTACTAGAAAGGTTAAACATCTTTTTATTTCTCAAGAGATTATTCATGTTTCTTTTCTGTGAACAGCTTTATATCATTTGCTTATTTATATTACTCTTTTCTTGCTGATTTTAGGACTGACTTACATAGTCTAGACATCAGTCTTTCCATCTGTATGTTGCAAAAGCTGCCTATGAGTGGATTGTGTTTTTACTTTGTACAACATATCTCTTATCAGAAAAGTTTGCAGCTGTTAGTCTCTTTATTTAGGGTTTGAGCCTATGTTTATGAAACCATTTTCTCAATTCCACCCCCAATGTCATAAAGACCATCTGTATCTTCTTTTTTTTTAATTTTTAAAATTTATTTATTTTGAGAGAGAGAGAAAGTGCAAGTGGGAAAGGGGTAGAGACAGAGAGAGGGAGAGAGGGAGAGAGAGAGTATCCTAAGCAGGCTCCACACCACCAGTGCAGAGCCTGATGCGGGGCTCAAACTCATGAACCATTCAATCATGAGCCAAAGAAGTTGGATGCTTAACCAACTGAGCAACCCAGATGCCCAGATCATCTGTATTTTCATTTAAAGTTTTAAAGTTTTTTCATATTTAGGTGTTCAATCTGTGTGGAATTTGTTTTTGTGGATGATGTGAGACAGGACCCTGATTTTTTTCCCACATGGATAGCTGAATGACCCAGCGTTATTTATTTATTTATTTATTCTCTGATTTATAATTTTACCTCTGTCAGATAACAGGTTTTACATATATACATATCCAATATATGTGTGCATGATTATATACATATCATATATATATATATATATATATATATATATCATGGTTTCAATTTCTGTAGCATTATAGTAAGACTTGATATGTGAAGTAGAAAGCTTATTATCTCTCTCTCTAGAACAGACTTGGCTTTTTTTCTCCCCCATCCCTACCCTCATTGGAATTTTAAGATCAGTTCTTTGGGTTCTGTGAAAAATCCTGTTTGGATTTAAATTAGAATTGCATGGAATTTTTAGATTAGTTTAGTAAGAATTGCTGTATTTATGATTTGAATAGTCTATTCAATCATGGTATACTGTCCATTTATGTAGGTTTTTTATAGCCTACCGTAGAGTTGGTTCATACACACCTTTTGTTAGATTTAGTCAAACATATCTATAGTTTTTGTGGCTTATTGGTATTAATACCTTTTAAAAATGTACATTTTCTCATTATTTGTTGATGCATTTATCAGTTGGTATTTGACTCTTCTGATTAGGTCTATTAGTTGTATCTGTAGGGTTTCTTGCTTTTTCCTTTGCAGAAAAATTCTTATTCCTTGTTTTAAAGGTAATGCTTTCCAGGTTTCACTGCGATGTATATTTGCTTTATGTTCTGGTAGCCAGCCTTTATCAGACTAAGGAAATTTCCTTCTCTGATTTTATCAAGAATCATAATCACAAAAGGGTTTTTGAATATTATCAAATGCTCTTTCTACATCTATTGAGGTGATTGTGGTTTTATTTCTTGCTTTGATCTTTTCATGTGATGAAGCAAATTGCTCTGATGTCTAAGGTGAAATCATCATTGTATTCCTGTGATAAATCCTGCTTTGCTACTGTTCCTGAATATACTGTTAGGTACCATTTGCCACTATTTTGTGTAGGGTGGTTGCATCTGTGTTCATAAATGAATCCAGAGTATGCCTCTCCTTTTGTGTACTATTTTTGTTTAGAATACATGTTGCTTAGGACAGTTTTTCTTCTCTTTCAGCTCTTTGGAGTAATTTGCATAAGATTATCTGTTCCTAGAAATTTTGAAAGAACCCACCTGTTTTACTGTGTTTGTCTGTATTTGTGTTGTTATGCCCAGATCGCAATATCGTCCCCAAAAACCAGAGACCACCAGGGAGACCGAGTCACGCATGCAAAAGCAAAAGGCGTTTATTACAGGCTTAAGCTCGGGCTCACAGACTTCTCCAGCGCAGTGGATCCGAGCTGAGAGCCCCGACAAGGGCTGAGCAGGGTTTTTATGGGGTTTGGGAAGGGGGAGTTACAGGAAATTGTGACACAGGGACAGTGACCCAATCATTATCGCATAACAGCATTGGCAACAATTTTAACCATACACATTGTCCAGAATGTTCATTACTTTTAGTGGGACCCAATCACAACATTGAGAGTATCTTTGAAATTAACCAATTACAGAGTGGACCCAGGACCCCCATGTGGGGTGAGTAACTGGTTAATCTAGTATTAAACAACAGGTAATTATCTATGGTTTCCATCTACAGGCCTGCCCTTAGGAATGTTAAGCATTTTAGCTGGCTGCTTCTGATTGGGTGTTACAACGGTGGTCTCTCTTTTTTTTTTTCTTCCTCCCCCTCCAAAGGTGGTCTCTCTTGCCTTGAGCAATGTGTAACTAACTGGAAACTGAAACTTAGGCCTTCTAGTTCAGAGGGGAAACTTAAAGCCTGTCATGGAGTCAGCTTGGTTCAGACCTGTGTCCTTTCAGTGTGAAGAATTTCAACTGTTGATTCTACTTAAATAGACACGAATCTATTCTGCATTTTCATTCCTTTTGTGTTACCGTATTGTTATAGTTCTATAGAAAATGTACCATTTTATCCAGGTTTACAGATTTATTGCTATAAATTTACTCATCTAATGGTTATTTCCATTTTGACTGTACCTGTAATTATGGCCATTTGTGTTTCTGAGTTTCTCCTTCATCTCACTGTCGTGCTGGAGCTTTGTCTCTTATTAGTCTCTTCAATTATTCTCTTCAAAGACCCAGCTTTTAGGTTTTGTCCTTCTATTATTTCTTTGATTACTATGTTATTAACTTTCTAATGGACCTCCGGTGCTCCAAATTGGATAAGCGAGAATTCATGGCTCAGGATGCTCATCATTATCCTGCTTTGGCCTGTTTTATCATGTTTATGTATGTAATAATAACCATGCTGGAGGACAACCCCAGTAGTTCACGTCTACCCATTTATTCCTACCCCCTTCCCTCAGCTTTCTCCTCCAATTACTCTTCCAGAGCACTACTATTCTGGATGGTGTGCTTTTCATTTTCTTGCTTCTGTATTTGTGTATATTCCTAAAGGAGTATTGTTTATTTTTAGGCACTTTTAAGTAATAAAAAGGGCATCTTGCAGTACATAATATTCTGGAATTTATTTTTTTATGTTTATTTATTTATTTTGAGAGAGAGAGAGAGAGCGAGCATGCTCAAGTGGGGGAGGGGCAGAGAGAGAGAATCCCACGAAGGCTGCATGCTCAGTGGGGAGCCTGACATGGGGCTTGATTCCACCACTGTAAGACCATGACCTCAGCCAATATTGAGAGTTGGACACTGAACCAACTGAGCCACCCAGGCGCCCCTCTAGGACTTTTTGTTTTTAATGTTTATTTTTATTTCGGGGAGAAAGAGAGTACAAGCAGGAGAGGGGCAGAAAGAGATGGGGGCAGAGGATCCAAAGTAGGCTCTGTGCTGACAGCAGAGAACTCAACATGGGGCTTGAACCCATGAACCACAAGATCATGACCTGAGCCAAAAAGTCTGATGCTTAACTGAGTGAGCCACCCAGCAGCCCAGGGACTTGTTTTCTAAAGTCAATATTATACTGTTGTGTCTCACCCATTGTAGCTGCATGTCGCTGTACTTCTTCAGTTTTCACTGTTGTATATAACATGCCATTTGGTGGAATAATTTATCTATCCACTTATTGAAAGGGATTTGGTTATTTCCACGTTTTAAATATTATAAGTACAGTAGCTATCAACTTTCTGACATATGCTTCCTGGTAGTACATGAGTAAGACTGTCTCTTGGACATGTATTTTACTGGATATAAAACCAGGAATGCAATTGTATGAATTGCTCCAAAAATCGTCCTTTCAAGCAAAGTATAAAAAAATCCTGTTAACTCATATCCTTTTCAACGGTTGATGCTATTGACTTCTTAGTTTTTGTGGATCAAATGAGTATAAAATTTTCTAATCTTAATTTGATTTTCCCTTGATCATTGACTCACAAATAATAGGGAACATTTCCTAGTCTGTCTTTTCTTTCTTCTTCATTACTTTCTCTTGTTCATTTTCATTGGGTTGTTTGTTCATTTTTCTTGGGTTTATTTGGGTTGTTTTATTGGGTGATTTGTAGTTCTTCATATTCTTAATGCTAACCTAGTGTAGGCTGTATATGTTGCAAATATTCTCTCCCATTTTGTAGTTTGTCTTTGCTCTTTCTTTAAGGTGTTTATTGATGAACGTAAATTGTTAGTTTGATACCGTCAAATTTATCAAACTTTTATTTTAATGCTAGTACCTGCTATCTCCTATTTAAAAAATCTTTTCCTACTGTATATTTAGAAAGATGTTTACTTATGTTTTCTACAAAAAATTTTACTTTGCCATTTAAATATTTAATCCACCTGGAATTGATTTTTATGCATGATGTGAGGTAGAGGTTCAATTTCATTTATTTCCTCAAAGGAACATGTTTTTAAAAATCATTTTCTTCTTTCTATGCTTTTGGAGTTTTAGCCTGTTATTCTTTTAATAATACTTTGAGTTGGATTCTTGCTTCATGAGTCTTCAATCTTCCTTGTATTTTAATGCATGCATTTAAAGCTAGAAATTTCCCTCTACGTGCTACTTTAGGTGTATCCTAAAGTTTCTAAGTTTATATAGTCATCATTGTTTGGTTCTAATATCTTATTTTCAATATTATTTCTTCTTCACCTCATAAGCTATTTAAAGTGTTGAATTTTCAAATACATTTGCAAGGTTGACTGTTATTGATTTTAAAAAAAGATTTATTTATTTATTTTGAGAGAGAGAAAGTGTGAGTGGAGGAGTATCAAAAAGAAGGAAAGAGAGAATCCCAAGCAGGCTCTGCACTGTCAGCACAGAGCCCGACTTGGGGACTGGACCCACAAACCATGAGATCACGACCTGAGCTGAAGTCAGACGCTCAACCAACTGAGCAGGTGCCCCTCTGTTATTGATTTCTAATGTTATTTTACTGTGGTTGGAGACCCTGGTCTGCATGGTATTGACTTTTAAAAAATTTTTTGAGGTCAGTTTTGTTGTCTAGAAACTGGCCAGATGATGCTGATAGTTGGGTATATTGTAAATGTTTGCCAGACCAAACCTGTAAACTGTGTTGTTTAAATGTTCTGTGTCCTTACTAATATTTTTTCTCTCTGCCTTATCAATTACTGAGTGGGGGGTTATAAAATTTTCTATTATGATGTGGATTTTTAAACTTCTTTTTAGAAATCTATTGATTTTTGCTTTATCTGTTTTCTGTGTTGTTAGAAACATACAAATTTGGAATTTTATGTCTTTATAGTGAATTGTTCTCACTATCATCATGTATGATTTTTTTGACTCCATAAAAATGCTTTTTGTCATGGCTATTTGTCCAATATAAGTATGGCTCCAGTTGCTGTCTTTTGATTAATATTTGCTTCCTATATTTTCTCATCTTTTTAAATGCATCTGTTTTTGTGTGTGTCATAGTGTTTAGCTTTGTATCTCTTACAAAATAGCATATAGCTGGGTTTAAAAAGTACCATCTGAGATTGTTGTATTTTATGGGAAAATATAGTCAGTTTATAACTGAGATAACTAATAAATCTGTATTTACTTCTTTTTTTTGTATTCATTATTATCATGCTTAGTTTCAATCCTTAACTTCATGTTGGTATCCTGTCTTCCACGAATTAACTGAATTTCTGTTTTTCCCTTTAACTTTTATTTACTTGTTATATAGTTTATCCCTATTCTTTAAAAGTGAATATCTATTTTTTAAATCAGCATTTTTATCCTTTTTCTGAAAAATAAAAGAGCCTCAGGACCCTTGAACTATTATTGTGTCTTTCCCCCCAATTTGCAGGCACATTGTCTTGCTTTTAGGTCTGTCTTGTTTCCAGTGATGCCCATTGATCATAATGTTACTTTGTACAGTTTATGCTCACTTATATGTACCTACACGTCACTCAATTCTTTGTTCGTTACTGCTGTGAGTATCTCATTTCTTACTTCTAGGTCCTGTTTCATTGCTTCAGAAGTACATTTCTAGGGGCTCCTGGGTGGCTCAGTTGGTTACGTGTCTGATGTTGACTCAGGTCATGATCTCACGGTCTGTGGGTTCAAGCCCTACATCAGGCTCTGTGCTGACAGCTTGGAGCCTGCTTCTGATTCCGGTTCTCCCTCTCTCTCTGCCCCTCCACTACTTGCTCTCTGTCTCTCTGTCTCTCTCTCTCAAAAATAAATAAGCATTAAAAATTTTTTTAAGGCATACATTTCTTTTTTTCTTTTTCTTTTTTCTTTTATTTATTTTTTTGTAACTTTATTTTTATTTTTTAAGAATATAACTCTATTTTTTTAACATATGCAATTATTTTCCACCATGTACAATACAGTAGTTACAATGACACTCCAAATGGATAAGCAAAGTAAAAAAATCAGAACCCCAAATTCTATTTCATGTAATTAGACTTATACAGAAATTAGAAGGTTAAGTAACAACTAGTTAATCACCTAATTTCACAGCTATCTGAAGTGGCAATCATAATATAGCAGCTTATCTATGATACATTCAAGATAAATGATACAATTTATTACTTGCCCATAAGCTAAAACACAGCCTGCTTAATACCTTTCCTTAAATTCCACCTCTATGCTACAATATACTTGAGGTCCATGCAAAAAA
>NC_043701.1:147637345-147787092 GCF_006229205.1 Suricata suricatta | reverse complement strand
TCTCTCCACACCCTCGCCAGCATCTATAGTCTCTTGATTTGTTCATTTTAGCCACTCTGACTGGTGTGAGGTGGTATCTCAGTGTGGTTTTGATTTGTGTTTCCCTGATGATGAGTGATGTTGAGCATCGTTTCATGTGCCTGTAGGCCATCTGGATGTCCTCTTTGGAGAAGTGTCTGTTCATGTCTTCTTCCTATTTCTTCACTGGGTTATTTGTTTTGTGGGTGTGAAGTTTGGTGAGTTCCTTGTATATTTCTAAATAGTTCTCACAGTGAATGAGTGAATGAGTGACTATAATGCCGTGCTCTCCTTGAGTGAAAAGTCGCTCTATTTCCTTTCACTCAGGACTTCTTCTTCAGCAGGGTATGGAATGCCAGGTTAATAGGTATGTGCTTTCAGTGTATTGAAGATGTCTTTCTCTTGTCTTCTGGCTTCCCCTATTGCTCTTTAGACCCCTGCTGCTAGTCAGATTGTTATTGCCTTGCAAAGTCATTGGTCTTTCCTCTCTGGTTGCTCTCCAGACTTGCTTATTGTTTTTGCTTTTTAAATGATTCTTATTGAGGTATAGCTGTGGGTTTATTTTTTATTTTTTTGTCCAGGACTGTTTCTACTTCCTCAACCTAAAGGCTCATCTTTTTAAAAATAATTTCTTAAAGTGGCCAAACTCTCAAAGGTCACCTCTCCTCCCTTCTCCACATGCCTTCCTTCCTGAATGCTTATTGATGTGTGTCAAAGCTATTCGTCCTGGTCTCTAGTTTTTGAACTCCTCAAAGAGTTCCGTTTCTTTTACTGTGATGCCTGCTGGGTGATTTCCTCAGGACTGTCCCCTCACTCTTACTCACAGGCATGTAACTTACTCTTAAGCCTATTGCGTTTTTAATTTCAGTGATTTACATCTTAAATATTTTATTTCATTCCCTTTTTCTTAGCTAATACTTTTCAAAGTGTCTTGTTCTTACAGGATTCTTTTTTCTTTAAGGTTTTTAAAAAAATTAATGTTTATCCATTTTTGAGAAAGAGAGTGAGGGAAGGGCAGAGAGAGAGAGAGAGAGGGAGACACAGAACCCAAAGCAGGCTCCAGGCTCTGAGCTGTCAACACAAAGCCTGACATGGGGTTCAAACCCAAGAACCATGAGATCATGACCTGAGCCAAAGCCAGATGCTTAACTGATTAAGCCACCCAGCTGCCCTTCTAATTCTTTAATCATTTAAACCAGTGTCTCTTTAAGCTGGAAAAAGAACAGCAAAAAAAAAAAAATCCCAAACCAGCAGAAAATGGAAAATAATAAAGATTAGAGCAGAAATCAGTGCTATCAAAACAAACAGTAGAACAAATCAATGAAACCAGGAGTTGGTTCTCTGAGAGAATTAAAAAAATTGATAACTCCCTAGCTAGTTGGATCAAAAAGAAAAAGGAAAGGACCCAAATAAATAAAACCAAGAATGAAAGAGGAGAGATCAAACCAACACTGCAGAAATACAAACAATCATAAGAGAATATTCTGAGCTTTTATACTCCACTACATTGGACAATCTGGAAGAAATGGACAAATTCCTAGAAACATACAAATTATCAAAACTGAAACTAAAGAAATAGAAAATTTGGACAGAGCCATAACCAGTAAAGAAATCAAATCAGTAATAAAAAAAAATCTCTCCCAAAACAAGAGTCCAGAGCCAGATGGCTTTCCAGGGGAACTCTACCAAACATTTAAGGAGGAGTTAACACCTATTCTTTTGAAGCTGTTCCAAAACATAGAAATGGAACGAAAATTCCCAAACATTCTGTGAAGCCAGCATTACCTTGATTTCAAAACCAGACAAAGACCCACTAAAAAGAAAACTATAGACCAATTTCCCTGATGAACATGGATGCAACAATCCTCAACAAGATACTAGCCAATCAGATCCAACAATACATTAAAAGAATTATTCACCAGGACCAAGTGGGACTTATACCAGGGATGCAGAGCTAGTTCAATATTCAAAAAACAATGAATGTGATACATCACATCGATAAAAAGAAGGACAAGAACCACATTATCCTCTCAATAGATGCGGAAAAAGCATTTGACAAAATACAGCATCCTTTCTTGATAAAAAACCATCAGGAAAGTAGGGATAGAGGGATCATACCTCAAGATCATAAAAGCCATATATGAAAGACCAACTGCTAATCCTCAATGGGGAAAAACTGAAAACTTTCCTCCTAAGATCAGGAACATGACAGGGATGTCTCCTCTGTAACTGTTACTCAACACAGTATTGAAAGTTCTAGCCTCAGCAATCAGACACCACAAAGGAACAAAAGGCATCCAAATTGGCTAGGAAAAAGTCAAACTTTCGCTCTTCGCAGATGACATGATACCCTATATGGAAAACCCAAAAGATTCCCCCCAAAAACTGCTAGAACTGATCCATGAATTCAGCAAAGTCACAGGATATAAAATCAATGCACAGAAATAGGTTGCATTTCTATATACCAATAATGAAGCAAAAGAAAGAGAAATCAAGAACTGATCCCACTTACAATAGCACCAAAACCATAAAATACCTAGGAATAAACCTCACCAAAGTGGTGAAAAATCTATTCACTGAAAACTATAGAAAGCTTATGAAAGAAATTGAAGAAGACACACACAAAAAAAGGAAAAATATTCCATGCTCATGGATTAGAAGAACAAATATTGTTAAAATGTCGACACTACCGAAAGCAATCTATATATTCAATCCCTATCACAGTAACACCAGCATTCTTCACAGAGTTAGAACAAACAGTCCTAAAATTTGTATGGAACTAGAAAAGACCCCAAATTGCCAAAGCAATCCTGAAAAAGAAAACCAAAGCTAGAGGCTTCACAATCCCAACCTCAAGCTGCATTATAAAGTTGTAATCATTAAGACAGTATGTACTGGCAAAAAACAGACACTCAGATGAATAGAACAGAATAGAGAACCCAGAAATGGACCCACAAACGTATGGCCAACTAATTTTTAACAAAGCAGGTTAGAATATCCAATGGAATAAAGACAATCTTTTCAGCAAATGGTGCTGAAAAAGAAAAAAAATAGTCTCTCTTTAGAGACTATGTTGTCCTCACTCAAAATTGGTGGGGGAGGGGAGGCTAATCCTCTCGGTTGATATTCCTGCTAATTTTTACTCATCATGTCTTGTTTCCCTGTATATTTTGGAATTTTTAAATTGACACCTTCTTCAAAGCAGGGGTTTCATTGGTTTGTTCTGAAACTTGAGTGGGTATAACTATGTCCTTAAAATAGCTCCTTAAATCAGAGCTCTGGGCCCCACCACCAGAGTTCCTGATTCAGTAGGTTTAGGGTGGAGCCCAGAATCTGCATTTCTAACAAGATCCTAGGCTGTGCTGAGGCTTCTGCCTGAGGATCTCAATTTGAGAGCCACCAATTCTATATATATTCTGGACGATGACAGCCAGGTATGTCCCTGGAACTCAAATTAGGGGTTAAAGCAAAGTTCTGGGGATTAGTTGTTCCAGGAGTGGGATATTGTCTCCTTTCCTCTCCTTCATCCTAGGCCCTCTGAGAGGCATCCCCAATGCCTATTCTTTCAAATGGATTGGAGGAAAAAAAATACTTTGAAGGTGGATCTGAAAATTACAGGAATGTGAAAAAGTCTTTCCTTCTCTCAGAGATGGGAAGGAGCTTCTGAGCCTCCGTTCATCACCATCCACCACGACTGTTCACCATCAACCATCTATTTCCATTCACCATTCACCTTCATTCACTATCCACCATCCACCTCCACTTACCATCCACCATTTGCCTCCATTCACTCTCCACACTCACCTCCATCCATCATCCACCATCTACCATCCACTTCCACTCACTATCCACCTCCATTCACCAACCACCATCCCCCTCTATTCACCATCCACCTCCACTCACTATCCATCATCCACATTCACTCACCATCCACCATTCACCATCCACCTCCACCTACCATCCACCACCCACCTCCATTCACCATCCACCTCCATTCAAAATCCACTAGCCACCTCTACTCTCTACCACCATTCACCTCCATTTACTTCCATTCACCATCTGTCATCCACTTCCACTCACCATTATCCATTTATCATTAATGTCTTTTTGTTCTCTTGGTCCTTACAGCCTGTATGTAGATTTTCTTTTCAACATAAGGATGAAGAAGTTGAGGCTACAGGAGGTGACTGACTCAGTGTTGAGGCAGAGTGGGTGTGCTTTCTTTCCCTCTTTTTAGAGCCTTCTTTCAGCAGCACTGTCAAACATGAGTGCAGCAACTTTACCCCATGCTGTCATTTTCAGTGCCTTGTTCAGTGATGACTGAGAGGTTGCTGTTCCAAAGGCAGAGCTGAGTCCTGGCTACACAACACACCAGGCACTTGGGTCATCAAACACTCTGAGATCATAAAAGATGACTGAAAGTCTGCATTCTTGGCTTTCAAAGGTGGTTACTCATGCCCAGAGAAGTTAAGAAACATTATTCAAAGCAATATAACAACTTAGAAAATGAACCAGAGACATCTAGTTAGAAAATGTGGTTGAGGTTACAGTGCTCTCTCCTCCTTTCTGTGGCCATGGTGTAGACCCACAAGGGTATAAGAACAGAAAAGAGTGGATAAGAAATACCAAAAATGTTTTCTTCTTTTTTTAATGTTTATTTATTTTTGAGAGGCACAGAGCATGAGCAGGGGAGGGACAGAGAGAGAGAGAGAGGGAGGTACAGAATCTGAAGCAGGCTCCAGGCCCTGAGCTGTCAGTACAGAGCCCAATGTGGGGATTGAACTCACAAACTGTGAGATCATGATCTGAGCTGAAGTAGGATGCTTAATTGACTAAGCCACCCAGGCACCCCCAAAACCATTTTAAAAAGACAACACAGATGAGGGAAGGAGGGTAAGTAATTTATCAGAATAAAGTTGAAGTGGGGAGGAAGACTATGCTGGGGATGGTGAGAAGGGCTCTGAATTAGAAGCACAAGGGCCTGCTGGAGACTAACTGCAGAGGAAGCTCCTCCAAATCTGGAAATGCCAGATCCCTTCTGCTACCAGGCAGTGCGGGAATGTTGACCTTTTGCAGAAATGAACTGGGGTACCTGTCAGCTTTGGGCATGAGGCATAGCAGAGACTGGGGGCACGGAGATGTCAGCAAGATAGAAATCAGGTGGACATCTGTGGAAATGGTGAGAGCTAAGCCACCTTCTCTGACCTGGGCCCAGAATCCCAGTGGCCAGATTTCATCCCCTAGACAAGAAATTGGCAAGCTTTTCTGGAAAAGCTGAATGACCAAAAGGCCTCACCCTTCATGTCTTTCAGGATAGAGGGGACTGCAAATAGTGGGGGCCCCTCCTGGTAGGCCATCACCCAGCAAGCTCTGTCCTTGCACATGGAGCTTCCGCTTTTGATACCTCTTTTTGCTTCAGTAAGAACAGGCAAGTAAAGACCCACCATTTGAGGACAACGTGCATACCTGTGTACTCCTACCCCAATGAAGGCATATGGTGCTTTTGTTTAATTACCAGCTTTAGAGTAGTGCTTGACTTTGAAAACATATACGCATATTGCTTTGTTAAAAGAGAAAAATTAAAGACAAAAGAGCCCCATTGCTCTGAGGGGCTCTTTCATCTCCTCCAACCACACAGGGATTCCCTCTAGTGAGTGGTCCCAACAGAGCTTCAGCATCCCTGTCAAACACCCCTGGGGCCCCGTCAAAGTGAGCCAGGTGTGCATGGAGGATGGAGAATGGACATGTGGCACCTCCTGTGGCACCCGGGCTGGGTCTCATGACCTTGTCTGGGCTAGTGGTGAAGGCTATAGGGGAAACCCAGGGCCCAGGGGCTTGTTGATTTGGTTATATTCCCAAATGAGGGCTGACTGTGCACGGAGAAGCCAAGGGAACCCCCACAAGACTGAACGGAAGGTATCCCTGAGGTCATTTGGTTTTCTCATCAACAGGCCTTTTCTGTCTGCAATGAGTAGGGCCTCGCTCGCTGGGCTCTCTGGGAGAGCTGAGAGGCTGAGTGTGTTTCTCTCCCTCAGGAGCTTGAAGTGAGGTCACTGGGGGAGGGATAAGCTGGAGAGGAAGGGGCCCAGGCTGATTTCAGGTTGACTGGGGAGGCCTGTGGGGAGAGAAGCCATGGTGGGTCTCCTACTGAAGGAGGCAGGGTACGTAGGCATCCTCAGCAGCAGGAATCCAGGAGGCGGAGGGCAGGTGCTCTGGGTTTCTGGGGTCAATTTAACAAGTCCCCAAATGTACCTTTCATTCCCAATCTACCTCCTTCCTCTCTTTCATTTGGTCATGTTTATTGAGTATTGACTGTATGTACCATTTTTTAAAAAATATTTATTTTGAGAACGACAGAGACAATGTGAGTGGGGGAAGAGCAGAGAGAGAGGGAGGAAGAATGGACCCCAAGCAGGCTCTGCACCCCCAGCGCAGACCCTGATGCGGGGCTCAAACTCCTGAAACCCAGAATGGGATGATGCTTAGCTGAGTGAGTCGCCCAGGTGCCCCAACAGTGTGCACCATTAATCCATTCTCTAAGGGAAAAGAGGGTAAAGACTCTGTACTTAGTGCCCCTAATCCTAGCGGAGACAGGCTCTCAATGAACCATTAAGAGGCAGGCTGTGCCAATGCCCTGGTAAGAGTCTAAGAGACAGACAAGCAGATGGATTCCAAGGGAGCGCGTATGGGAACGCCATTGGACTCCTTCATTCCACAGTCCTCTACTGGGCAGCATCCCTGGACAAGTTCCGGCCACCCGGTCTGGCCCTGAGATATGCATAGACGCCACTAGGAAGAAAAGGGAAGGTATTCTAGGAAGGGGAAGGGAAAGCTGTGTGGGAACATGAGTGGGGTGGTGAGTTGGACGCAATCGTAGAAGGCCTGGAAT
This sequence comes from Suricata suricatta, assembly GCF_006229205.1. NCBI lineage: Eukaryota > Metazoa > Chordata > Mammalia > Carnivora > Herpestidae > Suricata > Suricata suricatta. The sequence goes on along the minus strand of NC_043701.1, from coordinate 147,780,185 downwards.
GAGAACAGACTGGACTTTATTCCATAGGTAACAAGGAGACATATGCAGGGACTTTGGAAGTTATATAAAGTATAAAGAAGAGCCAGTAAGAAATCCATAATCATACTTCTCATGGGCAACTATAACTAACTCCTAGATGTATTCATGTCTAATCTTTTTCTTCTTCCCTCTCATGACTGTTCTTTGATAGCAGATTACATTTTGTAAATATGTTTTTCATTTGATGTCTTCACTAAATTCTTTTCCCACGTTAAAAATTCTTTTGGTCACATAATATTGTATCGTGTAGCTGTATCATAGTTAACATCAGTTTCCCGTTTTCTCCTGTTACAGATAGTACTGAAGGACACTTCCAGGCACGGAGGCTTTATCTCCCCTCTCACTTTGGATTTGTTTCTTGGAAGGATTCCCAGGTCAGTGGTCCTTCAACTTCCCCAGAAAGGAGGAGGCTAGCTCCTTGGTCATCAGCGCTGTGGTGTTCCTTGGCCTCTGGGTCATATTTCTTAATGGTGCCGAGGACGGCCTCTCTTCTTCTCTTTTGGGAATGTGAGCACAGCTGTGGCAGGTTGGCATGTCTTCATGAGATCCTGAGATTAACCCCAGAGCTGGAGTGAGGGAGCCTCCTCTCAGCCAGGGACCTGACTCGGATACTGGTGGGTGCTTGGTGTCACCTGGATGGTTAGGGCAGGACCTCAACTCTCTGGGCTGGAAGGGCTTGAGGACAAGAAGGCAGCATTGTTGGGTGCCAACCATGTGCCAAGCACTGCTCCCACTGCTACCGCACGCCCTGTCTCAGGTGCGTCTCCTCTAGCCTTCTCCAGCCTGAGGCCCAGGCTTCTATGGCCCTTGGTCCCAGGTGGTGCCGTCAGGGCTGGAGGTCGCTGGACACTGAACATGGGTGCTGGGTAGCAGGGTGCCCGCTGGCCACATGCTCTTTTCACTCTTTCAAGGATGCCCAAAGCAGAGAATCGGGGTCAGCACACAGACCAACACCTTTAATTTTAAAATATTTTTATTTTGAAATAATTTCCAACTAACTGAAAAGTCATGAGAATGGCAGAAAACTTCCATTGCCCTTGATCCAGATTCACCAACCGTTTACATTTTTGCCCTATTTGCTTCTGTGTACTCTGTCTCTCTCTCTCTCTCCACACACACACACACACACACACACACACACACACACACACCTATTGCTCCTGAACATTTGAGAGTAGGCTGCAGACATCATGCCCCTTTACCCCTACATATTTCAGTGCGTTTTTCCCAAGAAAAAGAAAGTATCTCAGTTATCCACAGTGCACTTATCAAAGTCAAAAAATTCATATTGAAATAATACTGTCACCCGATACAAAGTCCATCTTCAAATTTTGTCAGCTGTCCCACACTGTCCCCTGCACATATGTCCAGGACCACACGCTGCCTTGAGTCCTCCGGCCTTAATTTCCTTCAGTGTTTACAGTTCCATCTTTCTTCTGCCTTCGTGGGCATCCCAGCCTAAACTCGGCAGGGCGTCTCTCCGTAGGGGCCTGTGGGGTGTTTCCTCATGGTCAGGGTTAGGGGAAGCATTGTCAGGTGATGTGGTGTCCCCTCAGGGCACCGCCTGGGCAGCCATGAGGGGCCTCTGGCCCCGCGTAGGTCATGCCAACTTGACCACTGGGGACGGTGGGCTCCTCTACTCTGCATCACTCTTTCTTCCCCCCTTTGAGCTCAGTAAGTAATTTGTGAAGAAATTATTTGAGAGTCTGTGGCTATTTCTCATCAAACTTTTGCCCAATATTTTTGGTCTTTATTGAAGTGCTTTGCCTGAGTCTGTGATTACTACGATGGTTGCCAGAAATGGGCTAACTCTGTATTTATTATTGGCATTTACTGGAAGGAAGAGCTGTCAGTGCTTATTTATTTATTTACAGCAGAATAAACTCATAGAATTTTATTTTGTTCAGTATATTATAATCCATTAGTATCCTCATTTATTTTGATGCTCAGATATTCCCAGTCTTGGCCAGGAGCTGCTTTAAGTGAGCTCTTGTGGCCTTTTGACATGTTCCCATCATTTTTGGCCACTTCCTTACCTCCTGGCACAACAAGTGGGTTCAGGCTCATAGTGAACTTTCCCTGCCTGAGCTGGAATAAGCCATTTCTCTGAGGAGTTCTGTTCCTCTCTCTCTTTCTCTCTATTTTTTTTTTTACCTTTTATTCGGAAATAATTTCAAACATACACAGCACTTGGGAGTCTGGCTCCTGTTTTAGTGGGGAACGCTCTTTAGAAACCAAGCATTGAATGTGCTCATTGCTTCTGGAGTATTGTTTGTATTCTGTATTAAGTCTGTCCTCATGAACAGAAAGATAACGGATTTATGATAGTGCTTTAAGGTGTTTATTTAAAGTAAATTTTGGGGTTACCTAGATGAGGCAATCTATAGAAAAGACAGAAGTCGATGGTAAGCTGTGGGTTGGTTGTATCACAGCGTGCGGGTGGGATCTGAGTCAGGGAAATCAGGGAAGCCCCAGACCACAGGGTCGTGGACTTGGCTTTGAGCACCAAGGAGCACTTCAGAATACTCCTCCCTACCCCCGCCCCCTATAAAACACTGAATACTGACAATGCCCAGCTCATGGGAAAGTTGGCTTAGGCTAAGAAAAATAGCTCCTTTATACCAAGTCATAGGCGTCAATGCTCTCAGCAGGCCTGTGAGGCTTATGCCATTCTATTGCTATTGTACATATGGGGAAACTGAGGCACAAAAGACTACTCGGTGAAGCAGGGCTCCTTGGTGCTGGAGTAATTCAAGTCCATAATGGTAACTAAGGATGCTGATCTCTGCTTTCCTAATCTTGGGTGTCAGACTGCATGAAATTTAAAGTCTCTTCTAATGCTAATATTCAAAGATAAATTTTTATTGCTTATTGGGGTTGTCTTTCCATTAAAAACATACCCTGACTTGAGTCTGTTTAAGCAGAAAACCATGACTTGCTCTCTCAGTTTGTCTTAAGGGGAAGTGGTGCCTATAAAGGACTTTTAACTTGTCTCTACATATCTTACAAGTCTCAGATTCTTTAAATACAAAATAGGGATAAATATGGTTCCTATTTCATGAGGCTATTGTGCGGATTGGTTTCAGATAATGGTAATTATTAAAAGAAAAGTACTCTGCTAATAAGAGCCAGAGTCAGAGTTTGGACCCAGGCAGTGTGGCTGAAGGAACATCCTGTTTAACTCCTACCTGTTTGGCCCCTGGCACTTGGAGGCTGTCCCCCAGTGACTACCTGGATCCAGAGAAAAGGCTTGGCCAGGAGCTTTCTGGTCCTGACCACAAAGGACGTGGGCAAGCGCAAGAAGTGAAGCTATGGCGAGATTGACACGGAGTGGGGGCAGGAAAGGGAATGGGAGCCTTTTGCAGGTTGTCTACACCAACAACAGGGGTCCCCGCCGGCTGGGGAGGATGAACCACGCTCAGCCTGAGTGAGCCAGAGCTCTGTTGACAGTGCGCTGGGTGTCACAGGCCCCTCTGCCAGGAAGGGGAGGCATCAGACATGCAGGTGGCTTGGTGGGCTAGGAGGGAGACCTGGCCAGAGGGCGACGCAGAGCCCAGGCATCCGCAGGCAGCCATGTGATGCAGCCTGGCCACAGTCCATAGGCAGCCTGTCCGTTTACAAGGCCCTTCAATATCCCCTCTTTGATCATACGCGCCAGCAGAAAATCTCTGCCAAGAGGTGGTGCTGTCTGCATTTCTGCATTTTACACATCTGACACTGAGACATCAAGAGGCCAGCTGCATGACATAATGTTTAAGAAATGGGCTTGGGGAGCCCCTGGGTGGCTCAGTTGGTTGAGCGTCTGGCTTTGGCTCAGGTCATGATCTCACGGTTTGTGGGTTCGAGCCCCTCGTTGGGCTCTGTGCTGACAGCTAGCTCAGAGCCTGGAGCCTGCTTCAGATTCTGTACCTCCCTCTCTCTCTGACCCTCCCCTGCTCGTGCTGTCTCTCTCTGGCTCTCAAAAATAAATAAAAACCATTAAAAATTTAAAGAAAAAAAGAAATGGGCTTGGAAGGTTCACTGCCTCAGTTCAAATTCTAGCTCTGCCATTTACCTCTTGATGACTTGGTTAATCTATTCACTCGCTTTAACCTTCATTTCCTTTTGCAAAAACTTGGGTCAGCTTGGGATCTTGTAGGGTTGAACGAGTTATTGAATTAAGCCCATCCATACCAAGTCAAATGACTTGAATGAAATCAGCAGGCCTTTGAGATTTATGCATTATTATTACTATTGTACAGGGGAGGGAAACCAAGGCACAAAAAGGCCAGAGCCAGAGTTTGAACCCAGGCAGTGTAGCTACAGGGCCATCCTATTTAACTCCTACACATTTGGACCCTAGCACATGGGTAAAATGCATGGACCATGTCTGACACTTGACCAGTGTTGCTCACGGCCACCCAGCAGGGAAGAAGTGGACCCACACCTGAGTGGCAACAAGAGTGCTTGGTCACAACAACAGGTTTCTGTCCCTGGAGAACAGGCAGAGGGTGGGGGCTGGGGCAGGTGCAGGGAGATGAGGCTCAGGCCAAGGCTAGGTGTGCAGGCTTCCACAGCTCTGCAGCTGCCCGGCAGGAGCCGCCTGCTCACATCACCACTGGCCACCCTGGTGGCTGTGGAGTGGGAGAGGCAGCTCAAAGGGGCCTGTGGCCTGCCAGAAACACCTCCTCTATGTGGAGCTCCAGGATATCAGCTGGTGGAGGCTGGGTCCTCTTGCCCACCCCAGCTACCAGGTCAACTACTGCAAGGGACAGCGTGTCCATCCACTGGACCACAGGATCCATGCTTCTAATCACGCCTCCTTCATGTCCTTCCTCTCCCACTGTAAGGTGAACCCTGGCATCCCCAGCCCTTCCTTTGTCTCCGATAAGCTCAGTGCTGTCGGCTTCCTCCACTGCAATGAGCAGAAGACAGTTTCACTGTGGCAGTATACAGGCATGTTGGTGGACAACTGTGGTTGCCAGGCAGGCAAGGGCGGGTTGCAGTTCTTTCTGGGGTCTCACCCTGGCATAAATGTGATTCCCTTGAGTAGGGGGAACAGGAAGCTGGCATGGGAGGAAACAATCCACCTGGAAGCCAGGAGCACCAGGTCTTGTCTAAGGATGCACTGAACTCCTTGTGTGACAGTGAGGCACAGACTCTCCCTCAGCCTTGGTGTATTCATCTGCAAAGTGAAGCTGAATCTTGACCAACCTCACAGGATAAGACAGGGACTTGGGAATGGTACTGGCTTGGGGAGGAAAGGGTGGCTGGTTCCATTCTGGGAGGGGCTGTTATTGCTTGTGTCATCCTCTCTTGCAGGGTCATTCACTGCTGGGTCCCTGCAGACCGCACAGACTGGGCACAGAGTCAGCCCTTGATAGTACTGAATCAATAATAAATGAACTAGAGGCTTCTGTAGTCATTGTTACCAGGTCATGTCTGGAGGAAGCAGACGTGTCTTCCCTGCCTTCTATCTCCTCCACTGCTTGGGTCCTGAGTCCTAGCCTGGGGTCTTCCCCTCTCCTAGCTGACCAGAGAGTGGATGGTGGGGGCAGTCAGTCTTAGAAGGAGGGTCACCAGTGGTGTTTATGAAGCTTAGGGAAGTAGGTCACTGACACAGCTGAGACCTTGCAAAGCCAAGGGGCCAGGGACACCTGCATCCCTGTGCAGCTGAGACAGAGCAGTAAAGAGAAAGGTGTCTTTGATCCTGACTCTTCTCCTTGACAAACTTAGCTGGATCCCAGGTGAGATCACCAGAGGTCTAATGGAATCAGAACAAGAACTTTGCCGTTCCTATAAGCTATCACTGTCAACCAGGTAGTGGAAAGAGAAGTAAGTCATCCTCTATAGTCCATTGCAGGTACATGGTGTTGCTTAGATAAAATGAAGCAAACAAGAAAGAAAAAACTCCTGACAGAAAGTTCTTTAGTATTTTATTAAGAAGAAACTATTTATTTGAAAATTTAAGAATAGGTGGGAACTAAATGTCCATCTATAGGGAACTAACTGATGAATGAAAGACCTTCCTTCCTTCCTCCCTTCCTTCCTTCCATCTATCATCCACCCATCCATTCATCCACCCATCATCTATCTATCCACCCATCTACCACCCATTCATTCATTCTTCCATCCAAGTTGTGGAGAAAAAATAGAAGATGATGTTCATAGCAAGATGTTCACAGCATCATTGGGTGAGAAAAAAATTGGTTACAAACTGGTTACAAAAATTGGTTACAAACTTGATTATTGAGATCTTGTGTGCTTTTTGTTTTCTTCTTACTTAACTATGTTTCCTGCCTTTTCTACAATGAAGATATTTAAAAAATTTTTTTAATGTTTTTATTTATTTTTGATACAGAGAGAGACTGAGCATGAGAGGGGGAGGGGCAGAGAGAGAAGGAGACACAGAACCGGAAGCAGGCTCCAGGCTCTGAGCTAGCTGTCAGCACAGAGCCTGAGGCGGGGCCCGAACCCACGAATGTGAGATCTGACCTGAGCCGAAGTTGGAGGCTCAACCAACTGAGCCACCCAGGCGCCCCTACAATGAAGATATTAACAAGACAAACAACAACTTTTTTATAGCAAAGCAGATGTGTTTTCTGATTTGGACAGCATGGAACACTGACCAGGAGAGATGTGTGTTTCTGCTGGAGGAAGCAGGGAGGGTCAGGGAAACAGGGACATCTCTAGGCCTTGTCTACAAATGTGTGGTGGGCTCTTGCCTGCACAAATGAGGTTCTGGTGACCTTGAGGCCTTGCACAACTTGGGGTTCCCAGATCAACCTAAGAACCCATTCAAGGATTTTTTTCCTGGTGTTCTGCAGACCTAAAAATGAAGGCTGTCAGCCTACAGCCTTTTGCACACTGAGAATGTGGTTAGAGTCCTGTGTTTGAACCCAGCTCTGCCCCTGGCCAGCTAGCTGTGTGACTTTAAGAGAGTCCCCCAAGTTTTTTGAATGGCAGCTTCCTTATCTGTAAAGAGAGGTAATTGGCACATCTCTCAAAGTGTAAGTGGAGGAGCAGATGCCGAGTAAGGAAGTAAAAAGTAAAGAGACACTGGCGAGGGAGATGAAACAAGGACGAGTTCACAGAAAAGGTGTCAGAGAAGATGGTGTGGGGCAGGCTAGGAGCGTCTAGGAGCGGATTTCATGGGCCCCTCTTCTGCAGGGCAAAGTCTAGCACAGAGCTGGTGTTTGGGACTTGTCTACTACTTAATGAAGACATTGGGGAAATAATGGGATGAAGAGAAGAAAGAGACGGGGCCTACATGTGCCCGGAGTCAGCAGAGGGGCCGTTAAGGCTGGCACACACTTGGCACCCAGTGGATATGAATAGATGGATGAGTGAGCTGAGTCTAGAATTTCTGGTTTCTGGATTTCAGTACTGTTGACATTCAGGGCCCGATAAATGATTCTTTGCTGTGAGTGTGGGCCTCCTCTGCATTGCAGGAAATTTAACACTATCTTTGGCCTCATCCATTAGAGGAGAGTAGCAGCCCCTCACCCCAACAGGTTGTAACAACCAGAAACATCTCCAGATGTTTCCAAATGTCCCCTGGGGATAAAATTTCCCTGGTTGAGAACCACGGGTCTAGAAGGATGAACGGGAGATCTCAGAGGTGAGAGGGAAGCAGGTGCTATGGAAGGAGTGCTCAGTCTTCCTCAGACCCCCTGCGCTTGATCCCTCCCCCCTCTTCAACCACCCCTCTACCCAGGGCAGTCCTACCTCTTGGGTCACCTGGACACAGGGCACAGCTCCTGAGCCACAGAGCTGGGTGTTGCCCACCTGTCCATCGTGATGGATTTGAGGGGCTACTGGAAATGCCTTGCCCTGCCCCAGCTCAGTCTCTTCACAGTTCTGTGGTTTTACCCTCCTGACCCACCCTATGTGAGTCTGGGTCTTGCAGAGTGGCTTGCTGTCAGAGGCCCTGGCCCATGGGCCCCCCAGCTCCCACCCACCAGCATCCCGGAGCCTGCACCCCAGACAGAAGCTTCATTATCCTGCACAGCAAGCCCAGCCGCTGAGGGAGCACAGCAAGGAGTCTACGGGAGCACTAGCTGTCTGCAGAGACAACAGGCACGGAGTCTTCCATAGACCTCCAGAGCCTGCTGTTATTTGATGGCACAGGTGCCCTGACAGTAGGATTCCTCTGGGTATGTCTAGGCACCTCTGGCCTGGTCCAGATTACTGATTGGTTAGACAGCAGCATGCACGATATCCACTGTCTTCAAATAATCCCCTGGCCATAGTTAGGGGCCAGACAAGCCCCCAGTTTGTCTCTGTGCCCTTCCAAGTGTTTGTGTGCCCAGGATCAGCATCTGGCTGCTTCTAGAAGTCCTGCGGGGTGGGGATGGGGTTGCCCTTCCTCCCAGGATCCAGCTGGAGGGCCCAGTGTGGCTCTGTAAAGCACAGTGTCACCTGCAGCCTTGGCTGTTTCCAAGGCTCCCCCACCTTCTCTGCAGCTGATACCCCCTCCCCACGCCTCCAGGGCTCCTCAGGGTCCTTTGTCTGGATGTGTCCTTTCCCCCGAATTCTCTCACTGATGCCCAGAGCTGTTTTTCCCCCAGTCTCTTCTATAGCAGAAACAAAGATTCAAAGGAGGCAGGAGCCTGAATGCAGGAGTAGAACAGAGTGTTTCTACTTCCTAAAGCTGGAAAAGCCGGAGTGGGGAGGGAGTGCAGGAGGGACGCACAGGGTCCTTCTGGGGGCTGGAGAGGAGGGGGGTCGTTCCTCTTAGGCAGCCAGAGAGCCAGCTGAATGAGGAGGGAGGGTGCCTCCTCCCACTGACTCTACACGGGAGGGGGGGAGCAGGGAGGGACCACCTCTGTCCTCACCAAGGCCAAAGCACAGAGCCACTGGGACTGTCCTGTGAGTGGACACACCACCACTGGAGCATGAAACACCAAGAAAAATGTTGTGCAATGTGGAGGCCAAACAGAAGAGTAAAATCTCACAGCATCCAGAGCTCTTACAAAGCATTAATCCTCCAGTAGAACATTTGAAACTTCCAACAGAAAAACAGGCATGGAGTGAGAAGACCCCCCCAAAGCCCCCAAAGAAATATAATACAATATAAGCAATATAAGTATGGCAAACTCTTTAACACCATATAATAATTTAGAGAGTGCGAGAGAAAGAGAGCGAGAAGAAAAGATAGAAAAAGATGGCTTTTATGTGTGGCTTGTCAGATTGCGAAATTATTTTAAGAAGTTTCCTCCTGCCTCGGTGAGCATGGGGGAAGACATCCAGGTACCCGGCCACAGGGATCTTCCACTGTCCCCTGCTCCCTGGGCTCCTCACTGTTCTCCATAAGGGCGGACGTCCTGCTGGGGTGGCAGGCTCAGAGCCAAAGGCGAAGAGGGATGAATAAGTGATGGGTTTCTGGGCACAGGGAGGCAGCCAGGATTACAGTAAATGAAATCTGAACAGCAAGGCCCTCACTCAACAGCAGCTTTGCACCGGCGCCTTCTCTAAATAATCTCCTTTTGTGCACCCTGGCCATAGTTTCATTATGGCCCATTAAACAGCAATAATTAAAACAAAATATATTGGATTTGTTTATCCTGGACTTCATAAGGATATGAGGTTTGCAATGGTGGTGGGGCAGAGCTAGGACTACAGGGTTTATAATTAGCAGGATAATTAAGAAGTTGTCTGCAGTGAGAAGGTGCATTTCTCAGGGGGCATCAAACTCTACTGGCGGTGGAGAGTCCTGGCCATTGGTGGTCAAGGGGACTGGGGGCTGCTGGAAGCTGGTCCAGCCAGGGGGAGAGATGGGGTCTCTACAGTCAGCAAAATGCTGTGTAGCAGGTGCTGTTCTAGACTCTGGATACACCATTAAGCTTGCATGCCATCAGAGAGATGACACTAAACATGTGCCATTAAAACTTGTGAGAAGGTATTGGGGCACCCACGTGGCTCAGTCGGTTAAGTGACCAACTCTTGGTTTGAGCTCAGGTCATGATCTCATGAGCATGAATTGGAGCCTCACACTGGGCTGTGCACTGACAGTGTGGAACCTGCTTGGGATTCTCTCTCTTTCTCTCTTTGTGTCCCTCCCCAGCTCTCTCAAAATAAATAAACATTAAAACATTTTTTAAAAAACTTGTGAGAAGGGGTTGATGGCTAAAAAAGAAATAAAAGTAGGAAAAGGGCAGAGAGTTGGGGAGAGTGGGATTGTGGTGTCCCTGGAAGTCTTCTCATGAAGAGATGACTTTGAGTTAAGGGCGGATGAAGAGCAGGCCAGAGCCCGAAGGCTTCCCAGACAGTGAGAAGGGCAAGGACAGGGTGGGCAGACTGGCCCGGCTGGGTGGGGCTGGGAGGGCTTCCGGAGGGGCTTCTCTGAAGAATCAGGAAGCTGACTCAGCAGTATTTCCTGCTGAGGAACAAGCTACCCACCTTGGCAGCTTGGTGCCTCCTGGTGGCAATTGTTGGCTCTGGCTGAAATTTGTGGGAAGATTCTGGGTTGAGTGGTTTCCTGAGACTTCAGGACAACAGTCTTTTCAGAAGTTGCCCTGCTGCTTGGTGACTCCTTCTCTCTCTCTTGTTGCAGAGATCTGAGTAAACTGGGCTGGAAGAAATAGGGACGCAGAGACCCACTCCACTTCCCTGCTTCCCAAGATGGATTTGTCTAGGATTTCCTTGCCTGCCTTCCTTCTACCTCCCCAGTCTCCTTTTGAGGCACCCGTGGCTAATCTGAATTTAGATTTTCATGGAGTTTATGGTGCTGACCAGTGATCCAGGAAGTAGGGGTGTAAAAAGAGAGTCCCTACTGCTGGCGGCAGCTTCCTCTAAGACCTGCCCTCAGGACCACTACCAGATGAATCTGTCTTGGGGAGAAATCAGCCAGTGGCCTGAGGTCTTGACTCCCTGGGATTTGACCTTGTGAATATCTTTCTCTCCAGCCCTGGGAAAGAAGCTCTAACTGCCTGCCTGTTCCAGGACCTGTCTCCATCACATTCCAGCCCACATCCCAGGGTCCTTTTGCCTAAGGTTTCATGATTGTGACCTCTGCCCCCAACGAGTGTTTTTACCTAAGAACCTGTCTGGGGGATCAGAGGCTCCATTCATACTTCCATCCCCTCGCAAAGGTGTTCTCAATAGCAGTACCTGACATTCCAGACTGCCCCGACCCCCTGCCTGGCTCTGACTTTGGCACCCCCAACTAGATGGGGCTGATGGATATGGCTTTCAGTTGGGGGTTATGTTCATTGATGCTTACCACCCGTGCAGGCTGGTCCCCTTCTAAAGGATGGAGACCTGAAGTGTGTTCAAGGCAGAAGGAAAGCCATAAAGAAAAATCTTTAAGTGGTTATGACCTTTCACAGAAATAAGAAGTGAGAATGGCTCTTTTGAAACTTAAATGTGCTTAGTCTTTGATTAAACAGTTTGTCTACTGAAAATTTGTCTTCAGAAAATAACAACAGGTGTATGGGTATCCCACAATAGTCCCCAAAATAAGATAGTGGTAGTAACTGACAGCATCTCCCATGATCTATCCCCCTATTCTAACGATAGAACCTGTCACATTCACAGGGATATCTAGATAAGAACTGTTTCGAAGTCTGACGGCTGGGTGTGGACACGGTTCTGGCCAACGGGAGGAGAGCAGAGGTAACAAGTGCACCATGTGGACCCTGAGCAGGCTGTGCCTCCGAAGGAAGAAGGTGTCTCCTCCCCTCCTTTTCTACCCTCCCTGCTGACTGCAGTGCTGAGCTGGGGAGGGGTCCTCCTGGGCCATGGGAACAAGGACCACATCCTAAAAATAGTGGAGAAAGCAGATCAAGGGGAGCCTTGCCACTTCATAGAGCACCATACTGAATGTCCAGATAAAAGGGAAGTAAACTGTCTTGTGTAAGCTCCTATTTTGGTTCCCTAGTATAGCACCTGGACGTATATCTAACTATGTAAAGAACCTCTAAGAATATTGTGAAACATTCAGTGATATTGAAAGATATTTACAGTATTACTAAGTGAATGAGAAACTGAAAGGTCAGGTAATGGTACAATCCTATTTTTTTCTTTAAAAAGTGTGCATATGATAAATTTAAGTAAAACATCATAAGCTATTTAATAACATGTTGATAATGGTTATGTTTAGGTTGTGAGATTCTTGATGGTTTTAGTTTGTTGTTTTATGTGCTACTTGAAAAACATTTTAACATTTTATTTATTGGGACTTTCAGTTAGTTAAGCATCGGACCCTTGATATTAGCTTAGGTCGTGATCCACTGTTGTGGGATTGAGTCTCACATCAGGCTCTCTGTGCTAAGCGTGGAGCCTGCTTGGGATTCTCTCTCTCCCTCTCTCTCTGCCCTTTCCCTCTAGCTGGCTCTCTCCCTCTCTCTCTCTCTCTCTCTCTCTCTCAAAATAAATAATAAACATTTACAAAAATTTAATTGATTGATTGATTTTTTTTCTTTAGACAACTTTTTCTAAGAATACAATAAAAGGAAAGTCAGCCATAAGCCCACTACTTAAAAAATCTATCTAGGAAAAAAATATATATATAGTGGTTATAAATTCAGATGCCTTCAGAGGCCAGGCAGAAAGCATTGTGCGAAGGAGCCATGGCCAGTGGTGTTCTGTACAGCTGTTTTCACATTTTAAATAATACAAAAGAAAGCAAATATCAATTCTGGTCAAACAGAAAAATTCTCATGCCCAAGTGGCAACCTCTGCATAAAGTAAGAAATGAGGGTTTCTTTCCCCTAAACCCATTCCCAAGTCCTATCTCCCCCATCTAAACACTATTTACAGCAGAGAGGAAAGGGGGTAGGTATCCCTTGGACAGAACAGAGTTTAGCATAGGCATTGCCACATGGAGGCAAGACTTTGGGTGGGGGCAGGAGGGAGAGGGAGAGAATGGGAATGCCAGAGAAGGCAGGCATGCTGGGGTCTTGACAGAGGAGCAGAAGGAGAAGGCTTGGACCTGCCTCTCATCCCCACCCTCCCCTTTACCTTTATGAAAGGGAGACTACACCTGGTAACAACCACCACCACGTCCACGGAGCATTTTACCCTTTCATAAACGACTTCTTCTGAGATGGGAATCATTTCTCTTTGCAGATGGGGAAATGACTTTTTGAACACTAAATCACTGTTGCTACTTTGCTATTTTGGACATGAAATGCCATATCCATTCTACTACTTCAGGCTGCAGAGGTGGGGACAGAAAGCTCGAGAATGGCTTGTGAGTCAAGTTTGGCAAAACAGCTTAGGAGAGTGCTCTCATTCTGTTGTGCTTTCCTGCAAGATGGGGCAGTGCATTTGCCATGCTCTGCAAACTGTGAGTCATTTATGACCACCTTGGAGGTGACCGCTGTGACTATCGAGAGGTTTAGTAGGAGATACAGGAGAGAAGGGACGATTGATTGGCCCTTGATTCATGCACTTATTTATGCCCTGACTTGTCCGAGAGAGCATTGAAGGACGTAAGACAGCACTGCAGGGAGAGGCATTGATCACCAAACGTCTGTTCATGTCTCTGTCCTGGAGACTTGAGCCCAGAGATCCTGCCTTATTCATTTATGCACTCAAAGGATCGTACTGCATGCCTACTAGGTGCCAGGCATCGGGCTAAGTGCTTAGTATATCATGGTAAGCCCACACTGACCTGCTCTCTACCTTCATGGCATTTATAGTCTACTTGGGGGCGACAATACTAGCAAATATGAAACAAAACAACAACACCCACATCTATTAAAAGGTTTTAAGTACAATGAAAGAAAAGCTATCTCTTTTCTCTTGCCCTTAGTGTAAGGCTGGCACAAACATGGTTCTCAGGGAGCATCTGTTGAGGGAATAAGAGACTGAAGGAGAATAGGAATGTTGGGGCTACAGGATGGACATGTGCAGAGCTGTACTGAGGACCTCCACCTTCCCAGCAAAGGGGAGGCCTTGTCCATCCCTGCTTTAGCTGCCCTCTTGCAGCTTCTGGAACCCATTCCTTATGGCTGGGACTTTCTGGGGCTTCTGGGGGGCTGTGGGGGTGGCCTTGGATAGCTGGGGTCCTCTCTAGGGCTGCAGCCTGTCGCTGGAGACCTGGCTTTGGCAAGCTCCAGTACAATGGTTATGAGACGCTTTCCTGATGTAAACCTCCTAGGTCTTTGGGATCTTGTTTACAGGCGCATTCCCTGAATGTTACCTGGCACAAAACTGGTGCTCCACAGTTATTTATGGAATGAATGAAGAAATGGATGAGTCCACAGATAAATAGAGAAGGCTTCTAATATGTCTCAGTATGTGGCGCTGAGCTTTGCCCCTTGCCTGGCTGGCCTGTGGGGCTCTGTGGGCTAGATGGCAATAAGACTGAGAAGTAGAAACTGCCTGCCCCAGCCTTGCTCAGACATCAATCAATTTCATTCAATAAATATTTATATGCGATTTAAATATGCTCTGAGAGGATGCTGTCAGAGGAGGCTGAGGCCGGCAGGAGGAAAGGGAGGCAGCGAGTGCCTTACCCCTGGGGTGTGCAGGAAAGTCCTGTTATGCATACACATGGCCTGCTGTGCTACGTAAGGTCATAGCAAACCAAGTCCAAACAGAGAACCTGTACGGCACAAGTAGAGCAGTGGAGTGGGCAGGTTGGGAGGCAGTATCCTGGAGGGGTGGGTTCGAATCATGGGCAGAAGCCAACTGGTCGAAGGGAAGAGGGAGGGTCCTACAAATCTAGGTTTGCAAGAGTATCACAGAGAAGTCACAGTTATGAACTACTTACTTTGTGTGTGTGGATGGAAGACCGAGATTAAGGTACTGATAGCTGTATAGACAAGGAAAGGAGCATTTAGGAAGAAGCTAAATTTGACCCAAGTCCACCTGACTGAAAACCCACTCCCCATTCACTGTAGATGTTTCCCTAATTCAAGTCTATTAGAAATTGGAAAGCTTCCATTGTGTTTACTAATCATTCATGTAGCAAACTTAGTTCATTTCTTCAATAGTCATTTCAATTACATTCTGCACATTTATTGAGCACTTAGCATGGCCAATTGATTGTATATTTTGTTTCAAGAGAAACACGTCTGATTAAAGAGAGCGTAGCAGACAGCACTGGGCTTGGGGCTGCGAGGGTTGGGCTCCAGTATCGCTCCTACTATTTGCTGCCGCACCTTCTCTCTCTGCTCCTACTCATAGCATTCTAGAGCTCTGTTATTTCGTCCTCATGGAGAATTGTTTTGCATCAAAGAGCTGACCTTGAAAGT
Organism: Suricata suricatta; assembly: GCF_006229205.1. Taxonomy (NCBI): domain Eukaryota; kingdom Metazoa; phylum Chordata; class Mammalia; order Carnivora; family Herpestidae; genus Suricata; species Suricata suricatta. The sequence continues at coordinate 147,764,961 of NC_043701.1, read as the reverse complement.
TATTTTTCCTGGGTTTATTGGTGAGGTAATGTAGACGTGGAGACTGAGATCTTTCTTCTATTTTTGGCTGGATCTTATTTGAGATTTCCTTGGATTGGTTTCATTTTCTTGTTAGCAATTCATTATTACATTTTTAATAATAGTCAGCTAGACTTACCAACTAAATGTTTATTAAATGATTTTGCCCCAAGCCGGTGACTCCAGTAGATTCATCAGAGTAGTCCTGGATGTTGGGATCTTAGAAATTGAAACTGTAGGTGGTCCTGTAAGACATATCCCAGACTGATGTATGATCTGTCTCCCAAAATGCTCGCTGCAGCTGGAACTGGGGAGCGGGAGGCTGAGCCTTGTCAAGACTCCTGGACCCCCTCAGGACAGAGGGGAAACTGTCTGAATAAGCTAGTGAATAAAAGGGTGCTTCTCCATCTAAAGCTGCATAAGGATACGTGAGGGTGGGAGCCCCACCCCCAGCTGTGTGTAGCCTCTATTCTGACAGCTGTCCTTCCAGAAAACTCCATAGGACAGTGGAGAGACATCCCTGTGAATCCAATGCCGTTTGGTGTGGTACCAGATAGTGACGGTCTTTTTTCTTCCTGCTATCTCGTCTCCTTTCCCAGCTAGAATCTCTAGGGGCTGGCTCCCAAGACCAAAAACTCAGATCTGTGTCCTCTGCACCTAACACAGAGTAAGTTGCTACGTATGTGTTTGCTGAATTGGACTGAATTCAATTCTGAAGCTTCAGAGGCTATGGACTGTCTCCCCTCCCATCCTAACACTTGCCAAGAAGTCCTTATCAGTCTGAAAGTTATGATAGTCTCATACAGAACATAAGTCTGGGGTTGGGAAGTCAGATGCCTGCAGGAACCAGGGGGGTCACACAAATGCATAAAGTGACCTGGGGGAAATAGTATGGAATAGTGGGGCTTGTGGCCAAGCAGAGTTGACATGCTCAGTCTGAAGGCAATCCATTTGAATTTCTAAAAAAGTTCTGTTGGCCAAATAAAATACCCCTGATCCAGCTTAAAGGCCGTTGGTTTAGGTTTTCTGGGGAAATAGCTGTGTGCTGAGTGAAGCTCAAAAACCTGATAATGGAAGACTGGCAGATATAGGTAGGATGAAGAGACGCAGAGCAGCTCTCCCCGGAGTGGTGCTGCTTTGGCCCAGGGTGGCCTCGTCCTGGAGACAGCCAGAAAAAGCGAGTGCCATCGATTAGCACAGGACAGCACCTCTTCAGGCATGTGCCCCCTAGTGGTGAGGCAATAATAATAATAAGAATGATAGTCTTGGCTGGGGTTGAGTGGTTGCTATGTGCTTGGGAATTGTTTTTAGCACTTCCCCCCTCCCTTTATTTTACAAACTAGACTACTTTTTAGAGGGATTTTCAATGCACAGCAAAATTGAGCAGAAAGAACAGTAAGTTCCCATATATTTCTTGTTCTATACAGGCACAGCCTCCCCATTATCAACACCCCCACCAGAGTTGTACGTTGACACATCATCATCCACCAGAGCCCATAGTTTGTATTAGGGTTCATTCTCGGTGCTGTCCATTCGGCGGGTTTTGGCAAAAGTATAATGGCACATACCCACGTACGGGACAGTGCTGTTTTTAATCCCCTCATCAGCACTTAGGCTTTTTTTATCCTCCTTTCTCAGAGGGAGTTGTGGAGTTCCTGAAAGAATGAGCAGCTGGCTCAAGTCCACCCCGTTTATGAAGCTAGTGTACACAGACTGCAGGTGGCGGGCCTGGTCAGGTGCAATGCTTTCTTGCCCTTGGGAGGATTAGGTGATCTGAGCTGGGCTGTCAGGCTCCCTGGGAACCACGTGGGAATACACTTTGTTCTGTGGCCGTCACAGCTGAAGTTATTGGAAGTTGGCTTGCATTTAAGTAGCTATTACTTTCACATGACAGTAAAACTAATGAATGATAGGAAATTTCCAAGATAATAAAATGCATATCTATCCCTTGTAGTATATATATTTTTTCTGTTCATCACTCCCTGCTCATCTGGAATTTCAATTAGCTGCTATTTTTTTTTAACATATTCTGTCGTGTTTAGCTAACTCAAGTTTTCTTGGCAATTTCCAAAACTACAAAATGACAATAGATTAGCTGACAAGTAGATAATATGTGGTGTCCATACTGAGTGCACATATGCTTTATCTACTGCCTTGGGAGAGCTATGTGGCCACTGGGGATTACATCAGGGAGGCTTTGAAAAAATTTAATAACAAAACAACATTACAAATCACCCAGACCCTTTCCAAACACATAATTAGGAATTTGGTGTGTTTTTTTTTCCTCCCTGAAAACTGATATATTGTTATGGTTTAAAAATTATTTTTGTTTTAATGTTTATTATTTTTGAGAAAGAGAGAGAGAGAGAGAGAAAGAGAGCGAGAGAGAGAGAGAGCGAGAGAGAGAGAGAGAGAGCAAGCGCATGAGCACAGGAGAGACAGAGAAAGAGGGAGACTCTGAATCTGAAGCAGGCTCCAGGCTCCAATCTGTCAGCACAGAGCCCGATACAGGGCTCGAACTCATGAACCATGAGATTATGATCTGAGCTGAAGTTGGTCCCCTAACGGACTGAGCCACCCAGGTGCCCCTGAAATATTGTTATGGTTTCAAACCATGCTTACCAAAATTGTTTCTGTGAAAGAAAGGTTTAAAAGGAAAGTTGGGAAAATCTCTTCTGAGTGCAACTAAGATGTTAGATCTAACGTATGCTCATGTATTTGGTCTCAAAAGATGTTGACCCTGGTATCTTGAAATGTTTCTCCCCAAAACAGAGCAAACGGTAAGAAATGAATACCATGTGTGATGTTTGAGACATCAACCTGGAGTCTCAAAACACTACGTTTTCTAAGGATTTGGGATTCTTTTTAGGAATCAATTTAAAATAACTCCTAATTCAACTGACACACAAGTTAGGGCTTTCAGATGTAGATGCTCTAATTTCCAGCATTTTATTGCTGCTCTCAGTGTTTTTGAGATGACAGCTTTCCCTTCATAGAACAAGCTTAAAATTAGAAAAATCAAACACCCATTAGAGAAAGCAGATTTACTCTGCTATTAATTGATGTGAGATATAAAGGTCCCATCACCCAGGCGGGAGCCTAGCACATCCCCTGCAGACATTTCCAGGGGCCAGCCTACTCAACCTAAACAGGAGCCACCTGACTGTCTGTCTGTCTTTAGGAGTGGGGGCTTGAATTTTCGGTGGTAGAGAGGCGCTGGCTGCCAGGGGTAGGGAGCCACATCTGTACACAAATCTGAAGATGTGTGAGATACTTTCTTCCCACTTTGTTTTATATTTTAGAAAGCGAACAACCTTGAAACTTGAACAATCCACCCTATTCTGGCTTCTCTCTGCTCTGCTGGACAGGAGGTAAAGTAGCATGGACTGTTTAGTAACCAGAAAACGATTCTTAGAGGGAATGGAGACTCTGCGGCTGCTGTGAATTAAATACGGAGAAGAAGGAGCGTTGAGGACCAACCACAGAATTGTCTCCTTCCACAGGCTGGAAGCAACCCAGGTGGGGGTGGGGAGGGCCTGCCTGTAAAAATCTGTTGAAACATGACCCGTGGTTTTAACTTTAAATAAGCATTTCCATCCTAATAGAAGCCCCCTCTAATGTCTCCTGCAGCTTTGATTTTGGAACACGTCACATTCCTCATTAAAGCAATCACTGTTAAAACATAAAGCAACACAGGATTTATTTCTTCATTAAACTGATGATCCGTATATGAAGCCAATTAACATTATGAGTCTGGTGAACATCAAGTGTAAAGAGGTTAGAGAAAATTAAAAGCAGTCACCTTGGTCTTTAGATAAAGAAAGTACACTTTTAGGTTGTAAATTATCAAAGTGTCCAAGCGGGACAGATCGGTGAATTTGGTTAATTGAAAAATACATTTTACCGCACAAGAATTAAGGAAAAATAACCTTTTCGTTTCGAACGCCCTTTTTGGTGGGGGAGGGGGGACGGTAGCGAATGCGTATTAGTCACTTCCGAAGGCCCCGTGTCAGAGACAATCGGAAGAAAAAGGGGACTCGCGTCATCAAAGTTTGTTGTTGGCTTTCGTTTCTACGTTGCTTGGCTGTTTGTTTATTCGCTGTTTTGCAAACAGGAAGGAGCCGGCCTCGCGGCTCTGGGAGAGGGACGTTGGGCGAGGCGAGGCGAGGCGAGGCGAGGCGGAGGGTCCTGAGCTGGCTACGAGCCGCGCGCGAGGTGGGTGTTTTCCGGGAGCCTGGCTACTTGTCACTCCAGGGAGATGGCCAGGCTCGCGTCGGGCACGCTGGAAGGGCCAGGGTCAGGCAGCGCCGCGCCGCGCCATGCTCAGGCGGCTTCCCGGCTGGAGCCGCGCGGCAGGAGCAGCGCTTGGGGTTCAGAGTCGAGAGTTCGGTCCCTTCCCTGAGCGCTGAGCGCGCGTCCCAAGTAACTTTCGCAGGTCTGAGTCGGGAGCAGATTGATGCCAGTCCCCCGAAACCTGGGATCCGGCAGGGCGGGTCCCGCTGCCGCGCAGCACAGAGCCCCAGAGGGGCCCGCGGGACCGGCGTCTTTTCTCTCTCGCGGCCCCGGGAGGTCCGGGGCCGCTGTCCAGGGTTCTGACTGGCCAGGAGGTGTGGGTAGTGCTCTGCCCGCAGACCCAGGATGAGCCTGTCTACTTCCCGGGACCTTTCCGGGCCTTGATGGGGATCTATCTGCTTCGGCGGATGTGAGGGATAGAGAGCTGAGACTGAGGCTTGGACTTCATTGGCTTTTGGGGCCAATGCAGCACCGGGCTCCTGGTGCCGCGGGTTCCCGGACAGATACCCAGATGCACCTGGAGCATCTTGGCCAAGCCCTCCCGGATACCTTCCTCATTTCGCTTCATAGGCACCAGTATCTTAGAGCTCACAGGGCGCGAAGACGGGGAGCTGCCGCCCAGGGCAGATGGGAACCCGAGGGGGCTTTTGGCAGACCAGGGCACGCTAGGGTAGCCTCAGGCCCTTTGAAAGGTCTCCAGAGAGCCCGGATCCTCTAAACGACAGAGGAAGGGACAGAGATAGCGCGCCAAGCTTCTTGGCCTGGGTTGACAGAGGGTCTGCTCTTGGGGCTCCGGCCCTCTCTGGATGAAGTGGCAACGGCTCTCTTGGCTGCCCGGCCAGACCCTCTGGCTACCGCACCCGCCTCCCAGTACTCCGGGCGTGTTCCCCGAAGCCGGCCGCCTGATTCGGAGTCAGTGGCCCTGGCGGAGCTGGCGCCACCGGCTCTCTCCGCTCTAAACTGAGCCAGAGTTTCCAGCGGTTTCTTCCTTGTGGCGCGGCCGACTCCTCGCGCCGGGGCGGGCCGAGCCCAGGAGGGGCCGCTGAAGTGCCCTGGGCCCTAAACTGCCTCCGCTGGAGCGGTGCCGCGTTCTTCCTCCCAGTGGTTTTCCGAGGGGTGTCCACCGGTGTCCCAAGGCCCCCGCACTCTGCCTTTCAGCTTGATGCGCCTGGCCCACGGCGAGTGTCCACGTGTGGGCCCTCCAGGCCTTTTGTTTCCAACACGCTGTATCTTTAAGATCAAGGCTGGATCCCAGGCAGTGCAGGGACCCGACCCACCGCCTCGCCAGGGCTCCCGAACGCAGCATTAGAATGTTTATAAAATATTCAATTTATGCAGTCTGTCCAAGAAGCCATCCTCCCAAAATAAAATCAGCAGTCTAGACGGAACACAGACACCAGAACTTATCAACAGTTGTCTGACTTGCATCTTCTGATGCATCTTGAGTGGGTCATAATACCAACTTTATTTTCAGTGGTGCATAAATTAATTACACGCATTTAATAACCAAAATATCATTATATTCCCCCTTTAATATCATAAAGGCTTTCCGCCAGGGAAGCACTTAATAGTGCAGGGGGCCGTAACGGGCTATTATCCTGGTGTAATGCTATAACAGAACCAATTATGTGCCATTAGACTTGCTTTTTTTGCAGTTTATGTGATTTGATCCAATCCCGCGCCCCTGACTTGAAAATTTCAGCCCGGTACTTTAGAGTTTAATTTTCACCCAGGCAGAGGGAAGGGCGGTCTCTCTCCGCTGAGTGTCTGCCTCGGATGCATTTTAAAAGTAATTGCGAAGGGGTCCCATCGCATATCATTTGCATGGAGAAGCGAACATAAATTCAGGGACCCCTTGCTGAGAACAAAATCAAACTTTCCTTTTGTACAGTCGCTTGGAAAGGGAAGCCGTGTGCAAAGAGTCCCCCCAAAAACCCATCCGGCGGCTACAATTATCAGCGCTTTGTCAATTCGCAGCCCGGGAGTCGCCAGGCCTCTGACAAGGGCGAGTCCAAATCCAAGCTTTCACGGAGAAAGAAGGTTGGAGTGAGAGGGGACTTGGGGTGGGTGTGGGGGGAGTGTTCGGAAAATAATGCCTTTTTGAGGGTGGTGGTAGTCCTGGTTGTTTCTATCTTCTCTTAAAAGAAGAAAAACATTTCTGATGTTTGCTGAGAAATGATGGATTTTTTTTTTTTTTTACACCACGTGGGCCATTTGTAAGGCCCAATAGACCTATCCAAGTTACTCGCTGTAGACAGCGCTGGAAATAATCAGATTAAGGCCAATTATGCGTGAGATTATAAAGGCGAGTGCTGAGCCGCGGCGCGCGCTGTAGACAGACAGCAAGACATCTGGCCACTTCCCGAGTCACTTTTTTGGTCCTGCGGGCGCCAGCCGCGCCGAGCCCCGCCCGCTTCCAGCCCAGCCCGGCGTGCGGACGGGAGGCAGTCACGCTCCGGCCTTACTCGCCCGCAGCCCGCCGAGGTACGCGCGGCTTCCGACCCACTCACCCGGCCCCGCGCGCCCGGCCTTGGGGCTGGGCTGCCTTCCGGGCCCGGGATGCAGCTCGCACAGATGCCCTGGCGCTCTCGCTGGACCCGGCTGCGGTGGCCTGGATGCAAGGCTTGGGGAAGGCGCGGGGGTGGGGGGGGGGACTGAAAGCCGGGAGCCAGATTGCACGAGTTTGGTGTTGGGGCGGGGGGCTGGGGTGGGGAGCACGGCTGTCCGGGAGGTGTACCCCAACGGAAGAACTGTCTCAAGGAGACCGGGCTTGAGACGGGGCTGCCATGTCCCTTCCAGTCCCCACAGTGGATTTAGGGCGTTGGGGGGATGGTTTCCAAGAGGAGGGCGCCCAGTGGGCACTAGGGCCAGTCCGGAGCGCGGGCAGAGGGAGACTTAGGTTCTATCGCTCTTTGCTTTGCAGCCAGGCCGGAGCTACGCGCCCCTTGTCTGTCCAGGGATCATCCTCCCCTGGTCCCGCCGTCCAGCTGATCCGGCCGTCTGCGATGTTTTATTTTCACTGTCCGCCACAGCTAGAGGGTGAGTAACTCCGCGCCTGGGGCTGCTCCGAACGGCCGGTGCTAGCCAGGAAGGGCCCGAGTGGCGGTGTGATTGGTGGGTGACTGGGTTCCTGCTCCGAGAGGGTCCCAGCCGCCGGGCGGCGGATACGGGTGCCCCTGGCCTCCTCCCTACATCCCTCTCCAGTCTTCCGCCCTGTCGCCACCTGCCTCCCACCTCCCTCCCCGCCGGGCCTGTCGGCCCGGGGCTATTCGCACAGCAGGGACCCGCTGGGTCCTCCCAGCACAGATGCTGGTGTTACGCCTCTAATCGGGTCTCCCCGTCCTGGGGGCCGCATCAATCTTTCACGGTTTTTTGCAAACATCCAGAAAAGCCAAGGTAGACTAGGGAGTTGGCCGGCATCGCCTGACAGGGACCGTGAGCCATTACTCTCCCATGGTAGTCTGCTCTCACTTGGAGCACAGGGTAGTGCTGCCCAGGGAGGTTGTAACGTCTGTCCTGGGCCACAGTGGCTCTCTGGATATAGGTGATCCTGACCACCCACCCCCACACCCTTCAAGTGCCCTGTGGCTCACTGAATTTCCTGATCCCAAATGCCAGCCATTCCCCACTCCCAGGGGGAGCCCCATGGCCAGGGTGTGAGACTCTGAGGGTCTCCAGGCCTTAGAAGAAATTTTGCTCGGGATCCCTTGTATGGTCTCTGCACTGGATTGTTAGGTAGAAGTGGGTTTGTGAGAAGGGGGCAGCTTGTCTGGTGCCCCCACACAGGGCCCGGCGGACCCCCAGGAGTGGGCATCAGACAAATGCAAAGCCATACATTCTGGCCTTTTAACAGCATCTTCCTCAGATCAGGAGTCCCTGCCATGCAGTATTAGAACTTTTCTAACTGGGAATAATACCAGGACCTGGCTTCGACAACCTACCCTTCTGATTTATTTGTGGGGTGGGAGAATTTGGGAGTCCAGGAAACTGAGGGGGAGGGAAAAGGTGGTGAGGCACCAAGGGACCGGAGCCATCAGAGGACACTGGTCCACCTTTTCTCCAGTCACCTAGAGCATTAGCTGAGCCTCAGCTGGCCGGCATGCATAGGGATTTCAGAAAGTTCGGGTTGTCTTATCCAAGGAAGCGTTTAAGAATTCAATAGAATTTTCTAAAGGAGGTTAAGGATCAGTGTTTAAGCCCCGCTAGCTGGGTCAGCATTCCTAAGAAGGGAAGACCAGACACTTGCCTACATTTCATGTCTTTTAATCTCCAAGGACCCATGCTGATCTGTTTTATGAAGAGGTTAAAAGGCGCACTCCCTGACATTGTACTCTAGGTCTGGAGGGAGACCCGGGGCATGCGTGGAGGATACACCTCTGCACTTCGGAACCTGGGATTTGGACTGATTGATATAATGTGGCTCACTCTTCTGGTTAAAGAGGGGAAGGCCGTGGTTTGGGTATTTAGCAGGTGGTGGGCTGCTTGGATAACCTAAGGGGGAGCCCTGTCCCGCAGCGTGGGTTGCAGAAGTCACTTAGGGAGGGTCCTGGCCCAGCCCGTTATGGGTCCCGTGCACTGAGCTGTTTGCTGCCCACCTTTCCTTTCTGCCTCCACAAAGGCACATCCCACCTCAGTGCTGATTGTGCGGCCAGAGGAAAAGGAGGTGTATCTTTAAAGACTTTCTTATCCCTTTGCAGATGTGTTTCTGAGTCAGTTTTGCAGAAAGTGGTGTTTTGTGTTAGTTTAATGTTGCTGAGGAGGCGGTGATCTGCGGCAGATAGGAAGGCTGAGAACAGACCTTTGGAAGATGACATCTCACTCAGCCTCTCAGCTTTTTAATTTTCAATTTTTATTCATCTAGAGAGACATAAAGGAGAAAGCAAGGCCTGGCTTATAATCTCACTTCTCAGATAATTTTACTGATATTGAATTAAAAAGTACTACATATACCTGCTAAGGAAATTCAAATAGAACAGAGGCCTGTGCATTCCAAAGTTAAATCCTTCTTCTCCACCTCTCTTTCTAAAGATACTCCCTATTATTGGTTTCTTGTGATTCCTTCATGAAAAACACACTCCCCCCATCATATGTTATGCTTTATTTGTGCTGAGATCATTTTGCTATATCATTTGGGACTTTGTATTTTTTTTATTTTGTAACCTGTGTTTTGGGGAGTGCCAATATATAGAGATCTACTGATTTCTTTTAAACAGCTGTGTACTATTCCATTATATGTTGCACTGATTGGAATTTCTTTCCCCCCTCCTGCCATGTTGCCAGGAACATTCTTCTATTTCTATTTTGGGACACTTTAACTTATTCATCTATTAAATATGTGCATGTGCCCTTAAGTATTTGATGAATATTGTCAAATTACCCTCTAATAAGGCTGTACCTATTAATTCTACAAATGGTTAATGAACATGCACATTTTATTATACTGTTAATTGTACTGGGTAGCATTATGCATCTTATGTTTTTTGTCAAGATGGTGAAAATTGTAGTTCATTGTTCTGTTGTGTTTAATTATCGGCAATGTTTAACATTTTCATAGTATTATCAACACGTCTACTTATTTTTAAGTAAAAAGCCTCTTCAAATGTTTTCCTTTTTTCTATTTGTTCTTATTAATTTGATGGACCATGAGTCTTTTTTAGGGTCCAATTGGACATATGATGTTTCACTTACAGATATTATGTGTATGCCTTGTGAAACAATTTAGGACCAGCAGGTGTAAGTTAGAAGGCTGAGGCAGAGAACTATTGGAGCATCTCAGAGTCTGCATTCTGTCCTCACCAATCAAGTGCTTTGTTCCAAAAGGAGATGGTTTGGTTTCCTGCAAATACTGGAAATAAGACTGCTTTGAGGCTGTCCTTTTGAAGTTTCCAATGAGCTGGAGAGAAATATTTGAAACTAGGGTTTTTAGGAAGAGTGCAGTTTGGACAAGAAGATGGAACATAAGGCTTCACGGAGGTGTGGGGTATTATGGCGAAGGATGTGTCTTTACAGAGCAGAATAATACGTAGGAGGGACCCCTGTTAGTAGATAACAATTTTCAAAAGCCCAGAGAACCTTTCTTCCTTGGGACTCCGGTCTTTCTGAGGGAGGTTGCCTGTGTGGCTTGCCAGTTGCTAATGCCAAACACGCAGTGATTCTGAGACCAGAGCCCATGGCAGGTACAGCATTCACTTGCTCATTTGTTTTTCTAAGAAGCCATTGTAGACGGTTGAGTACGTGGTGCATATTTGGAACGTGACTTGAACACACGTTTGGGGCCAAACTCTGTTCTGGCTTTATAGGACCCTTGGAGGTTGCTGGGGAGGACAGTGGAAAAGAGGCCTTTCTTTTCAGGGAAGTGGAGAGTAATGGGTCCTTTATGAGCCTGGCCAGAGGGTGGGGTGCCCTTTGAGAGTGGCCCTGTCTAAGTCTGCTTGGAATTCAGGACAGTAGCTATTGGTACAGACCTCTGGTTAATTGACATCGATATAACAGATCCACTATGGTGCTGATGAGCTGTGACCGATGAAAATTAATACTCATTTATAAACTTCTTACCTCGTCATGTCCTGAAGTTCTAGGAGAAACGTGCAGTGAAAGCTCTCCCCCCAGCTGTTAAGCCTCGTTGTTTATAGAAACAAGGGAAAGTAAACTAACAGTTAAGCATTAGGGAGACATTGAGGCTTCTATGAAAGAATGAGAGGCAGGGGGTGAGATAGAAACACATTGGACGGAGGTGCAGCTGGAAACCAGAGGGCAGGTGAAGGCTCTGCCTCAAGCCAGTGAGTCTTCCTGGCAGAGTCCAGAATTTGACAAGAAGCCAATCTGGCCTTCCTGGGGGAGTCCTGTTGCCATCCGCCCTATGAAATAGGCATAGTTAGGCCTAAAGGCAAAGGTTATTGGGAGAGAGAAAGCAAGAGAGAGTGATAAAGAAGGGGCCTTCATGAGAACAGCAGAGAAAGAGGCTCTGGGACAGACAGGGCTCTGCCTAGAGGTACCTCCGAAGAGAGCAGGTGGGTCTGGGGTTGGTGTGAGGACGGGGGGCCCTCTGCTCAGGCTGATTCAGTTTGCTTCCAGTAGGCACTGCACCCTTTGGCAACCACTCTCCAGGAGATTTCGATGATGGCTTTTTGCGTAGAAAACAGCGCCGGAACCGGACGACATTTACTCTTCAGCAGGTACTGATGGCGTTCCCTTTCTGAGAGTCGGCTACTTCTTGCCTCAAAAAAAAAAAAAAAAAAAAAAAAAATCTGAGTTTGAGAAGCGCTTCTTTGTCTTTTAAAATAAAGCCAACTATGGTAACTGGATCTTTCTCGAACACTTTATGTGTCAAGAGATCTGTCTGGGGAGAGGGCAGGGGATTTGGACCTTATGACCCCAGACAGTAAGTGAATCGGTAATAGTGATCACTCACATTTGCCTTCGGTTGGTGGTTTGGGGAACATTTTCTCATCAGCAATCTCCTTTGAACCTTGAAATAACCCTTTGAGAAATGCAGGTAGGACATTCTTCTTCCCACTAGATAGATACGAAGTCTGGGGCCCAAGAAGTTGACTGATTTGTAGAAGGTATTACTGTCCATAGACGGAAAGGCTAGGACCAGGACTCTCATACCATGCTTCCTGAACCTGGACTCTTCCTCTTAGACCCGTGCCACCCCTGGAGCAAACTGGTGCCGTCTGGAAGGTGACGCAAATACCTCTAGCTTGTTTGTGTGGGATTGACACAGCAAGGACATCTGCTAGTTGTTTCTGTTCTCCTCTGTCTTACGGGGAAAGCTCTGTGGATTGCTCTGATTCATAAGGCCACCCTTAGACTTTGACTCCTATGAAGATACATAAATGTAAAAGCCTATACATATGTGTGCTTCTCCTCTTATTCTTATTTCTTGGGGGAGCACCAATGTTGTTAGTAAGTCTCAGCTACGAAGGCATCCATGGCTAAAATTTTAATTCCATGGCATCTTTTCTAAGAGTTCTCTTCTCCTTCTTCCTCCCCTATTGGATCCATGAAACTACTTCCTCATCACCCTTAGCAAATTTGAAATATGAATCTGCTTCCTCTCACCTAGCCACAGCCACTCCCCAGTAAGTATTTTTTCCTCTTACTAGCTGGAAGCTCTTGAGGCAGTGTTTGCCCAAACGCACTACCCCGATGTCTTCACCAGAGAAGAGCTGGCCATGAAAATCAACCTCACAGAAGCCAGAGTGCAGGTAAACCTTCTTTTTAATTATTTAACTCTCTAATATTAAAACTGGCAAACTTTTTTTTTTGACATCATGACTGCAGAGTGCACATTTGGCCAAAGAAAGCAAATGAAGACTATCTGTCATTTTCATGATGCACTTTAATAACATCAACATAATGTGGAATATTAGATTAGGTTGATTAATCGGTCATTCATAATTAACTAGTGATAATGTTCTACACTAATTTGTCCGCGTCTCTAAGGTACTAAATTACATCAATGCACATCCATTTCCTTGCTTTGGAAAAAAAAAAAAAGAGCTGAGATGCTATTCTCAAAGCAGCTCTGACCGCTCTGGGGTAAGACCGGTCAATTGCAGAGAACTGTGTTTTCAGATGGGAACAGGGTAGGCTCTGCTTTCCAGAAATTGCATCATGTCCAACTTTTCCCCTGGACGGGCGCGGACTCTCTCAGTGAAGTGGATCCGAAGAACGTGTGCAATTTAAAAATCTTTAAACGGCGGCAGCGAAAGGGCTGCCTCAGAGCCGAGCACGCCCGGCCGGCGGTGGCTGTCTCTAAGCAGGATTTCTTTTTAGAAGCCACGCGGTGATTATGTTTAAGTGCACAAACCCGCCGAGCCCAGCAGATGTGCCTGAGCGCGGGAGGAACAGATTCGCAGCGCCGCCTCTCCGGGAGAGCTATTCTTTGAGCACAATTATATATTCATTTTATTTATGGGGTTTCCTCCATGCTGTTTCTGTTCTTTTTTATGTAGGGGCTTGGGGTTAAGACTATGCAAAGATCTAATTGTAGGAAATATAATAGTTTGCTTTCAGTTCCCCTGGGTCATGTTAGTATCTCTTAAAAACCAATGGCTGAAGAGAGATAATGGAATTCTGAGCAGTAAATTGGGGGTTGTAAACAAATTATTTCCCCTATAATCAGATTATGTGATCCTGATTATTAAATCTGAACATGAATCATTGGTCATATGCGGGCAAATTAAACTGATTATTATTTGGAAATGAAAATCTCCTTTGGCCAGGATGTTGTCTACCCCTTCTTTTTTTAATGCCAGCTTGCCAATAGCTGCCTAAAGACTGAACTGCAAATTGAGATAAATGACACAATTATTGAGCATTCAGAAGTGGAAGATCATAACTTCTCCCTGAAAGGTGCAAGGGTGAGATAGGGGTGGTAACAATTAAAGCGGGGATTTGTCGTGCCGGCTGTTGTTGGCTATTATGCAAACAGACAATGGCTGTGAAGTATTTGTTTCGTGAGCCTTCGTTCGGGACGCGGCTTCGGGAAGGGAGATGTGTTTACATTTATACCCCTTGCTCATTCAAATATGATTAATGTTCTATAAAGCAGGGTCTTAATCGAAGCTGATGTTGTCAAACAATAACTAAATAGGGAAATAAACGACTCCATCATGCTCTTTCCTCAGAAGCAGGAGAACTGTCAGTGCAAAGTCATTAAAATATGATAATGAAAAATAGCTCAATTAAATGTTGTTATAGCTGTGACCTTCATTCAATTAAGACACAAGAAAGTGTCTGCATTTTGCTTTGCATTTAACTGCCCTAAATTTAGAATATAGATAAAATCATTATTCAACGCTTGCTGATATGTGCAATTAAAAGCCAACTCGATTAAAAAAGAAACCCAGTTAGAGGAGAATGAAAATTCAGAAGTGGGGTGGGCTGGCAGAGGACTTAGCCCAGGGATCCAGGCTCTCTCTTGGGTCAGCGGGAGGCAGAGGAGGAGAAAATTCCCCGGGGGGAGGAGGAGGGAGGTCCAGCCAAACCTTTTTTTTAAAGCCAGGAATTATCTCCCAGGAGAGGAGGGAAGAGGTTTTGCTGGGTAAAGAGCAGCAGAATTTCACTGACCTCTGGGAACACCTTGGGCCCCATCTGCCTGGCTGCCACGAGGCTGGACTTTTGCAGATGCTGTCCTGGGTGGCAAGGCTTGAAGATTTCCACACCAGTCTCTACGAAGGCACTTAGAGCAGATGAATCATAAGTCTCCTCCTAACTTGAGGCTGGCAGGGAGAACGCTAGCTAATGTTTACTGAGTGACCGATTGATGGCTGTGTGTCAGTCACAGTGTGCAGTGTTTCTTGTGCATCTCTGTGCTAACAGTGCTTAGGGGTGGCCACCATTATTGCCCCCAAGGAGTTTGGATCATGGTTCCTAGCCAAACACTGGTCTCCAAGTTGTGTGTCTGCCACTTACCACCTGAATGACCTTGGGCCAGGTCATGAATTAACCTGTCTGTGCTTAATTTTCTCATCTCAATAACAGGGATAGATCTACCTGCCTTATTGGGTTGGGGTGGTTTCAGTCACACTAAACCAGGGCTGACTCCAGAGTCGCTGTTTCTCATGGGTGTGCTGGGCTGACGGTCATGAGCTTGTCATGATGATTTTAGGGTTAAGTCCCAGGTATGAGGCCAGATACACTCAGGTGCTCAGGCAAACCTGCTGGAAGAATGAATGCGTATTTTTGATGAGGAAGCCCCAGGGCAGTGTTTTACAAACTGCTTTGAGGTTGATTCCCTCATCTCCCTCTCCCCAACCAGAGGAAGTACATTTCATATCAAATAAATGCACTTGAATACATCGAGCATTTCTACAAGACAACACTTTTACCCTTGCTGTGGGCAATGCATTTGGATGCTTCCTATGGTTTAACATTCATTAAAAAATGCCTGTCATGCCTCCTACACTGATCTTCCAACCCCTCTCTGGGTCTGAAGGTGTAGTTCAGAGGGCACTGCTTTGGGAGATCTTTTGGTGTGAGAGGAGGCTGTGCCCCACACAACTGCTGCAAGGTGAGCCCTGGGGGTGGGAATCAGGCATGTTTGTGTGGGTCTCGTTCCCTCCTCCTGTCTTACTTTCTGCCTTCACTGGGTATGCATTTCTGCTGGGGACTCAGGTTTGGTTCCAGAACCGAAGGGCCAAGTGGAGGAAAACAGAAAGAGGGGCTTCCGACCAAGAGCCAGGAGCCAAGGAGCCCATGGCAGAGGTGACACCCCCGCCTGTGAGAAACATCAACTCCCCGCCCCCCGGGGACCAGGCCCGGAGCAAGAAAGAGGTCCTGGAAGCCCAACAGAGGTGAGGCTGGCTGAACCCTGGGGTCTGGAGGCTTGGCGGGGACATGGGGTTGGGAACTCAGTGTGCTTTTCTTTCTCTAGCAGCCTAGGGAGAACCGTGGGTCCCACGGGACCCTTCTTCCCCTCTTGCTTGCCAGGGACCCTCCTGAATACGGCCACATACGCCCAGGCTCTGTCACACGTTGCCTCCCTGAAAGGTAAGCTTCGTCTCCGTTGGCTGGCAGGGCAGGGCTGGGGCTTTGCCTGCTTGGCACTGTCCCGAAAGCGTTGTGGAGATTGTGCGGTCATCCCGTTTTCTCAGGTCCATCCATCGTTGGACCTCGGGCTGGTGCAACTCCTTTTCTCCTTCTGCCAGACACAGCCAGGGCCCCAAAGAGCACCTGCTTCAAAATATGCTGTCTTGTTTGATTTCTGCATGGCCTGCGAGTGTAGGTGAATGTCGTAGGTAACCGTGCACCCGACGGGGGATTGTCTGAGCGGAGGTTGTTTCAGAAGGGACAGCTCCATGTTCACAGGCTGCTGCTTCTCACGGAGCAGTTTTGGGTGTTAACCGGCAGCTCATGGGTGAGGCCTGGAGGGGCGGTTGTCCCAGCTGGTGAGGACCCTCTCACTATGTGCGGCTCGCCCACCTGCCTCCCTGGGGACTCCTGATGGCAGAGTCTGAACTGTTAGGATTTTTGACTTTCCAGGATTTGCTCTCTTCTTATTAGCTGTTGTTGCCTGGAGGATGTGAACTACCAGGGATGCTTTGTCAGGCCCAGAGGGAGGAATTTTGGGGACCTCTGGGCATCCCCTCTGGATGAAGGTGCCCATCCACTGTCTCTCAATTCCTGGCCTCAAACGTACTGCTTCTGTGATGAGGCCAGGCAGTGGAGCTGGGCAGAAGCAGGGCTGGGTCCCTCCATGGGTCTGGGGCAGCGAGGGTTACTGCTTCTCATGGGGCTTGTCTGTCACAAGGGCTCTGGGAGCTACAAGTGCAGGTGTAGGCTGTAGGCTTATTCCTGGAAATGGGCAGTGGGAGGGGACCCTCCTAGGGTGTTCCCTGTTTGTTCTGCATTAGAATCTGGGGTCTCCTTCCCTTGAGGGGGGTGCCACTCCCGTTGGTAAATCATGCACACACATGCACAGTGACAACCTGCACTGCAAATGTGGTTTCCGGAAGCTGAATGAGGGCATGAAGGAGCTTCCCTGGAGAGTCTCTAGAAGAGAGAGAAGAGCATTTTAGGCATAGAGGACAGCACATGCAGAGTGCGGGGAGAGGGGAGGAGAATGAGGCTTGTCTGGAGAATGGCTGTTATATTGGGTGCCCATGGGAGAGTGCCCGCAGATAAGGTGGAAGAGGTGCCACACAGGGACCAAATCTTGAAAGCCCTGAAGGCCATGCTCTTGGGTTTGGATTTTCCATGGTGGGAGGCAGGGCCCTAAGGCCCGGAGCCACTTCTGAGTGGTCTAGGTAGCTGGGCCAATCCCCTCCCTTAGAAAGCTAGCGTGAGTGGGGGAGGCCCACCTCTGTCCAACTTTGGGCCCCGCGCCCTTTCTAATGCTTTCTTCAGCTCCAGGGCCCAGAAGCTCTGGGGGGCCATGTAGAGCCCCTCGCAGAGTGGCCTTGGAACATATTTTACAGGACACAGTAGGCCAATGGGGCACTACGGAGGTGAAGTCCCAATTAGAAGGGGCTTCTGGAAGATTACCAGTGGGACTTGGGTATCATTTAAGTGGCTGGTCTGGGCAGAGGGGCGATCCTGTGTATGTCTGCCAAATCCTCTTTGCTTTGACGGGGGCCAGCTCAGCTCCTGAGAGTACCCATCTCATTTCTAAATGTCCTGTCCTGGCCCCACTCCAGCCTCATGAGGCCTTGGAGGTGATTCCCATGTCTGTGCCATGGCAGCCCATGGCAGGGCTCCTGCTAGTCAAGCTGGGGCCCACATAGAGGCCTGCAGTAGCTTGAGGAGGGAAGAGAGGCCCGGTTGCTGGGCAGGGAGGGAGTCTGCAGCTGAGAGGCCCAGGGCAGTGGTGAATGGGAGACAGGGCTTGTGTCTTCTGAGTGATGACTGAGGACAGAGGCAGGGGCTGGTGAGAGGGGCTGCTAAAGGTAAATCTGTCACCCTCTCCTTTTCTTCCCTCACTGGTATACACTCCCTTCTGACCCTTCCCTAAACTTTTCTGGCTGGGCTCTGACCCCTCGGGCCTGTCCTGTGCCTGCCTCATTAGAAACAGACTTTCCTTTGATGCTGCCCTTGCTAAGGGGGCCCACGGGGTGGAACTTGGGGAGTGTAAGAGCTTGCAGAGGTGACAGGAATCACACACAACTGGGTGTGTCTTGGGGTGTTGTAATGGCGCTTGCTTGCGCAGCCTGAGTATGGCCATGAGAAGTCCTCCCTGACCGCAGTCGTGTGTTGGGTCAGGTGACATGCTCAGATGTGTCCAGAGCCAGGCAGGCAGTGAGGGAAGTGAATGTGTCTTCGCTTCACCAAATACAAATGAGCTCTCACTCACTTTTCTTGAGCGAAATAACCCTCTTGGTCTAATGGTCATTTTCATACTTTTGAGAAAGGCGTGGCAAAAAGATACATTTCTCTACTGTCAGAAACAGTTATTTGAGGAGCAGGTTAAGGGACACTGTCAGATTCGAGCTGGGCACAGGTGGGGTTGGGGGTGGACTGTGGGAGCATTTGCCCACTCGAGGGTCAGCTGATGGTGGCCAAGTGGGTATGTGGACACAGCATTGCCAGAACTACTGAAATTTCTGAAGAAGTTAGAAATCTGGATTTTTTTAAAGAGATATTTCCATCTTTTTTTAATTAAAATTTTTTTTATATTTAGTTTTGAGAGAGAGAGCAAGCAGAGGCAGGGCAGAGGGAGACACACAATTTGAAGCAGGCTCCAAGCTCTGGGCTGTCAGGACAGAGCCCTATGCGGGGCTTGACCTCATGAACTGTGAGATCATGACCTGAGCCAAAGTCAGACGCTTAACCAACTGGGCCGCGCAGGTAGCCCTAGATGTTCCCGTCTTTTAAATGCAGTCCCCAAGTCTTTAGGCCAAAATGGCACATAGTTGGTCTGAGTGTTGGTCTGGCTTGATATTTTGATGTGAGATAACAGGTGGTGTTGGCTGGGGCATCTTTGCCTTCTAGAAGTCTCCAATCCCATCTGGTGGCCCTTCTAGAAGCATGGTTTTCTGAGCTGGAAGTCTCTGAATCAGCTGGTCAGAATGGCGGGGCTCTAGTCCTGGTTGGCTCTGCTTTTGCTAGAGGTGTGCCTGGGACACCCGGCCTCTGCCTCAGGGCCTGGGAAACAAGTGTGTGCCTGTGAGTCAGTTTCTAGATACCCTGAGGTCCAACACCGGGTTGTTTTGTGGAACAATGTTAAGTGGTTTGAGGACAGGGCAGCTTTCAGTCACTTGCACTTTCTTTTCCTAGGCTTCCCCAGGCTATAGAAATTAAGTGCGCAGGCCCAAGAGAGAAGCACCCCCAATTTTTTAGAGCCCAGCTCAGTGCCAGGGCTTCTGGGCTATGACTTGGCCTCCCTCCCCTAAGTGCACCCCCAGAGGTGGCTGGTCAGCCAATGCTGGCAGAACTAGCAGCCTGAGCCCTGCTTCCCAGGGGTGCTGGCCAACAGGGGGACTGCTCACCTAACTTGGAGGAGCTTCATGTCTACTGGGGCTAGAAAGCATCTCTCTGGGCTTTAAGCCCAGGGAGGGGGAGTCATGTGCTCACACATGGCTTATAGCTAGGTCTTCCCTTTGGGGTCTAAATTGCCCTCTATGGGATCCTGATGTGCCTTTTCCTCCAGACACCATGTATTCATTCATTCCTCTCGGATGGGCCCCTGTTGGTAGGGGTCTTGGACCCCTACTCCCCTTTTCCCCAGCAAGTAAGGACAGCTGTGAGTCCACTGGGTATGAGTATGAGCCCTGGGGAGGGCTCTAGACTCACCCAGGACTATCAGAGACTAAAACCCTTGTGAGCTTTGTGCCCTAGTCTCTTCCAGCCTGGAATCCCAAGTCATGTCTCCCGGCCTCTGGCAACTTGCAAAGAACCCAGAGGAAATAAATCAAATTCAGTGTCAGCTCACAGACTCCAACTAGTGCACGTGTCTCCTTTCCTAGGCTCTGTGGTCCTAGTAGGATCATATGACCCTAGGTTGGAGACAGCAAGTATCCTGGATGGGCCACTGAGGTCTGGCCTCACCCTAGACAGGACTTAGGTGCCACTCCCCTGACACTTGGGACCTGTAGCCAAAGCTGTCCTGTGCTGCAGCCAACGGCTGGACAGAGTATGAAGGAAATGCCCAGCTCTCCGTGCTCCAGGGCAGGATCAGTCCTCTCAAGGGGCGTTTGGAGCCCCTCAGCTACTGTTCCCAGAGCTAACTGCCTAGAGAGCATTACGCATAATTACACGTGGAAGGACTCTGAGTTGGGGGTCCTGGTCTTTTGGCTCCAGGCATTGTTGTGACAGATATGACGCCTTTGCCTGGGAAATATTAAGAGAGCCTCCAGGGGTATTTGTGGGATAGCTTGGGAGTTGTTGAAGTACAGTTTGCTGAGTTCTTTTAAGTCGCAGTGCCTGAAAGTCTGTAGGTCCTTTAACGTAGTTTTATGGCTATTCACTTGTCTGGACATTTTTGGACTTTGAATGTGGTCTGAAAACAGGAGCATTCTTGGAATACTGGCTATCTTCTCCTTGAACAAGCTGCCTTGGGGAAGGAAAAGGGCCAGCAGGGATGTTAGATGTAGAGGACAGGAGCTCCAGGGGCCTCCACAACACCGGGCTCCCAGAATACAGAGCTGTGTGGTGATGCCAAATCCTGTTTCCAACGCGAGAAGGAAGCTGTGTGACTGTGGCCCACACAAGACCAATGGATATAGACCCTGCTTCCTTGTATTTAGACTATGGGGGGCAGTGGCAGAAAATATGAAGGGGAACAAGTCTCTCAGCCACTTTGCAGAGACTAAGTGGTGCACAGACTGAGAGGTCAGTAGCAGACAGCTCTGGAATATGGTTTTCTTAGGAAAGTAGAAAGACTCATTCTCATTCCTCGGAGATACCTGTTGAAAGAAAGGGTCTGGGGCTTGGAAGCAGCTAGAGAGCCAGGGAAACCAAGATCAAACAGAGAATTGCACCAGAATCTCAGAACTGCCAAGGCAGCGAAGCTCAACTTGGTGGTACTGCGTCCTGCCGGGCCAGGAACCGAATGTGGAGACCTTCCAGAGCTTTGCCCCATCGTCCTGGGTTTGTGGGGGTTGTGCTCCCCTGCCAGCCAGGTCCCAGGGCCTGGTCAGGGCAGCAGAGACAGAGCTCTGGAGCTGGAGTGCCTGGGATACTCATTTAGCAGGCTCGGTGTGGAGGGAGGGTGAGGTGGTAGGTGCACGGATAGGTCAGCAGGCCTGCTCAGGCAATAGGGAGCCAGGGAAGGGTGGGAGGTGGGGGTGGCATCCTTGAAGGACAGGAAGTCATGGCCCCTCCAGGAAGGCTGGTCAAGAAGAGTGTCCGTACGTGGAGGTGTGGCAGCCTAGCCTCCAGGGCAGGCCCATGGATGGGCACTGGGCTGTGCCCATTAGGGAGTGAGGCAGCTGGCTACCTCAGGCCGGGAAACTGCTCACCGGGGACAGAGCCACGTAATTGAAAACCAGGCACTGTGGGGGTTTCCTCCTTTAATTATCCTTTAATTATCAAGCAGCCCACTAGTACAGTGGCCTCAAGCAAGGGCTCTGGGGTGGCCTGCCTGGTGTGAGTCCCCGCCCTTCTGTTCCCTACCCATGTAAGTCTTGAGCACAGCCCTGGGAGTCTCTGCCTCTGCTTCTCAGCTCTGTGATGGGGATCTTGATCATAATAAGACTGAAGTCATAGGACTGAATGAGAAGCACATGAGCTAGAGCAGCTGAGTCTCTTGGACCAGTGTGTCGCACATGGGAGATGCTCAGGAAATACTGTCATTATTACCAGATCCCTCCCTTCTCATTTCCAAGTCCCTGGGTCCCACTCACCTTTAAAGCAGCCAGTGGAATGTCTGCTTCCATTTCTCTGAAGTTTATTGCAGCTGTCGCTTATCTTTTCCTTGTATCCTTCATTGTTCCAACCTTGGCGATGATGGGGGCTCCTTCCTGTGCCTGGTAGGATTTCCTGGGCAGGGCACCCATTCCTTCCCTGGGGCTTCACAGGCAGTGATAAGCTTGGTACTTTGGGATGGTCGAAGAGGACCTGTCCTGGCCAGGCACATAGTGTGTTTCCTTATTGAGGGTTCCAAGGAAACTCTCAAATAAAAAGGCAGCAGGACCCTACCCCATGCAGGGAAGGTTTGCATAGCAGTAATGGGTGTCCAGAGAAAAAGTCTTTGCAACACAAAGACTTTTCCTGAGCTGTCTTAATGGCCAGCCTTGCGTTCACAATTCATTAATGCAGAGGAGGTTATTAATGGCTGAGGGAGGCGCTTGGGTTTGTTCCCGGGAAGTGCTGGCCACAGGATGAGCATGATGGGGGCAGGAGAGCCACAGTCAGCGGAGGCCCCCTCTCCCTGGTGCACTTAGCCAGGCTGTCTCTAACCTGTGATTCAGAGAGCTGGGTGTGAGGTGGAGACTAATTACAGCTGCCAGGGGAGAGCTTTCATAACTCAGTCCGGGCTCACGCTGGGGGATCACAGTCACTCTCTTGCACTGGGGGTGGGGGAGCATCCCAGCTGACTGTCCCCAGCTAGAGGGGGCGGCTGGGGTGGGGAGGGAATGAGACATCCTGCAGGGCAAGGCAGGCATGGGGACATTCAGTCCCTGGAGTCAGCCTGAGGTGAGGGAACAGCGGCAGAGCAAGGGAATGAGGCCTGATCTCTTACTCTCCCCTTCCATCCCCTCCCAGGGAGCTGAGGTGGCCCCGGCCATCCCATGCTGGAGGGGGTGGAGGCAGATGGCCTTGACCCCATCTCCCCTGTGCAGGTGGAGCTGCCTGTGATCTGTGTGAGGCACTTGCACAGTGCTGGCGTGCAGTGGGCACTCAGGACCTGCTAGCTGTTGGAGTAGCAGTCCTGACCTGTGTCGTGTGTGTGTGTGTGTGTGTGTGTGTGTGTGTGTGTGTGTGTGTACCAGGGGGAGGCGAAGAGCAGAGTGTCCATGCTGGGGAAGGGCCTGGCCATATCCTTCCAAGAGAGCAAGTCCCTCCCTGCTTCACATTGGCCTTGGCCTTGGTGCTCAGGCGGGGCTAAAGTATCCAGAGTCTGGGACGGAAAGGAATTTATTGCCCAATAAACATCTGCCCACGGAAGCTAAACTCAGAGCTGGAGGCAGCCTTTTCCTTCTCCCAGCCACGCCCCCCCCAAAACATTTCAATCTATTCCTCTTTAATCACTTTTTTCTCTGGGTTGGGACTTTTAAAAAAAACCCATAATTAAAGAACATTAAAAATTGTTTTATTGTGGAATATGATATTTATGAGAAAAGTTCATAAAGCATGCATCTAGAGTGTAGTGACCCATTTTAAGCACCTAATGTAACCATGCTCTGGGACTTTGCCTGTACCCCAGAAGTACCCTAGTGCCTGGGCCCCTTTTTCTTCCCCCTAAATGAGAGCACTATGCTGACTTTTATGGTAATACAGTTTTGCCAACACCTAGCAGGCATTCCTAAACACTTTTCTTCCTCTCTCCCTCCCTTTCTTTCTTTCTTTCTTTCTTTCTTTCTTTCTTTCTTTCTTTCTATCCTAATTATGTTTCAGGAGCAGAATTTAGTGATTCATCACTTACATACATCACCTAGTACTTTTCACAAGTGCCCACCTTAATGCCCATCATCCATTTAGCCCATTCTCACCCACCTCCCCTCCAGCACCCTTCAGTCTGTTCTTTGTATTTAACAGTCTCTTACGGTTGGTTTGCCTCCCTCTCTATTTTTGTCTTATTTCCCTTCCCCTATGTTCACCTGTTTTGTTTCTTAAACAGAAACACTACTGTTGAGTCTTGACTGTTTTGAACTTTACATAGAAATGAAATCGTATAGATCCAGATTCTTCATGTCTGCTTCTTTGGCTCAGCATTATGTTTGGAAGATTTATTCATGTAATTAGGTTCAGTGGTAGATTCTCTATGATATGTGTATGATCAAGTCATCTGCAGATAAAGACAGCTGGTCCTTCCCTTTCAAATCCTGATGGTTTTTATCTCTCTCTCTCTCTTTCTTTCTTTTTTTTTTTTTTGGTCTATGCCAGCCAGAAGCCCTGAATAGTATTGAATAGAAGTGGTGATAATGGGCATCCTTGCCTCATTCTATTTTTTAATAACAGCTTTATTGAGATACAACGTGCACACCATACCATTCATCCACTGAAGTGTATAACCCAATGATTTTTGGTATATTCAAAGAGTTGTGCAGCCATCACTAGGATCAACCTCAGAATATTGTCATCATCCTGTACCTGTTAGCAGTCACTTGCTACTTTTCCCAATGCCCCCAGCCTTAGGACACCACTGACCATGAACATTTTTGCTATTACTGCTGTGGACTTTTTATATGAATGGGGTCATACAATATGTGGTCTTTGTGATCACTCCTTGCATATTTTTTTAATGCTTATTTTTGAGAGAGAGAGATACACAAAGCATGAGCAGGGGAGGGTCAGAGAGAGAGGGAGACACCGAATCTGAGGCAGGCTCCAGGCTCTGAGCTGTCAGTACAGAGCCTGACGCGGGGCTTGAATCCATGAACTGTGAGATCATGACCTGAGCTGAAGTCAGCCATTTAACCAACTGAGTCACTCAGGTGCCCCTCCTTACGTATTTTTGATCTCCGGGTTTCAGTTATATTTGTGGCTTTTATTTATTTATTTTTTTTGGATATCCTTTATCAAGTAAAGATATTTTCTTCTTGCCTTGGTTTTCTAAGAGTTTCATATTCATGATTTTAAAAAATCATGAATATGAATGAACATTGCATTTCATTGAATACTTTCTCTGCTGCTATTGAGATGATCACATGATTTTTCTTTCTCAATGTGTTAATACAGTAAGTTACATTGATTGATTTTTTTTAATGTTAATCCAGCTGTACACTCCTGGAATAAACCCAGATTGGATGTTACACGTTTTCTTTCTTACCTATAGCTGGATTCTGTTTGCTAGAACTTTGTTCAGGGGCTTTTGCATCTACGATCATGAGAACATTGGCTTGTGATTTTCTATAATTTCTACTCCAGGTTTTAGTATTTTTTTTACTTACCCCCAAAACTGAGCCTAATAAAAGCAGCAGCATAACTGCCCAGCGGTTTGATTATCTCTTTTGATTCTGAGGACTGGCTGGGTTCAGCTACTGACGACATGGTATCCCTTCCTTGTCTGGGGCCTTGGTAGGGATGCTGGGAGGCTGGGAACTCTCTTTCACTCCCCCCCCCCCGCCATGGTGAGCTTGGGGTGGGGTTGAATGGTAGTTGATTCCCAAGAGTGTAAAAGAAGAAGATGCCAGACCTTCTTAAGGCTTACACCCAGAACAGGCACTGTGTTGCTTCTGATGCATTCTATTGATTTAAGCTGGTCACAGGGCCAACCCAGACTAAAGTGGAGGGGCCTGCACACAGGCATGCATGCCAGGAGGTTGGTTCATTGAAGGCCCTTTTTGGACACTGACTGGCAGAGGTATCAAAGCCACTCCAGCATTGTGATTTGAGTTGGGGTGGTTTTTTTTTTTATCATGTTTATTTATTTTTGAGAGAAAGAGAGACAGAGCATGAGAGGAGGGAAAAGGCAGAGAGAGAGAGAGAGAGAGGGAGACACAGAATCTAAAGCAGGTTCCAGGCTCCGAGGTGTCACCACAGAGTCCGGCATGGGGCTCGAACCCATAGACCATGAGATCATGGCCTGAACCGAAGTCAGATGCTCAACTGACTGAGCCACCCAGGTACCCCTGCGTTGGGGTATTTTTGAACCTACATCGCTTCCCAGTCCTGACTACAAGCACTTTGAGGGTGCTGGCCATATCTGGCTCACCTCTAGGACATTCCAAGCCACTCACCTCTTCCCCAAATGCCAAGTAAATGGTAGTGAGGTTCAGGTAAGGAAGGAAAGAAGATCATGCTGCTTTGGTGTGGGAGGCAGGCCTCACTTGGGGGGCTCTGGTCTCCCGGTCCTAGCCTGTAGTCCTAGCTGCCTGTTGGACCCCAGAAACAACTGAGCCCTCCCCTCCTTTTCTTCATTCTTCATACACTGAGTACCCTACTTTGTCAGACTCTAAACCAGAGACTAAGCCTCTGGTAATGAATTAGACACATCCTTATCTCAAGTGGTTCACAGGCTAAGGGTGGGCTTGGAGAGATAGTCCACAAAGAATTCCATCTCATGTGACATAGCCACGTGCTCTCATAGAAGCCAACAAGGGCATGCAGGGAGTGGGGGAAGCCCTGAGGAGGGAGGACATTTTTCCCTGTAGAAATAAGGAAGGCCTTCCAGAGGAGATGTTTGAGTTGGACTTGAAGGAAGCATAGGAGTTGCCTAGTGGATGAGAGGATCCCAGGTAGACAGAACAGCATGAGCAAAGGCACTGAGGTGGGCAGGGTTAGCGTGTTGAGGAAACGGAAGAGCATGGAGTTAGATGGAGGCATGTTCTCAGGAGAGGATGGCATGGCCTCAAGGTGAGCCCAAGTTCTGGAGTCACACTGGCCATGGCCCAGAACTACTTTTCTCTCATCATAGGGTCAACTTAGGGCAGACCCTGGTCTCCTCACCTGTGAGGATCATGATGGCCGTACCTAATAGGGCTTATGGTCAGTAGGGTGTGTATCTGCGCTCTGGCACATCCAAGCATCCGATAGGTGCTGGGAATTGTTAGGGTTATGTTGATGAGGCTGAGAAGTCACTTGGGATCTAATTAGGGTTTGGTTTTGGACCTCTGGGTCTTATTTCTTGCAAGCATTTTCTCCTCAATTGGAGAGCCTCTCAACCTCTCAGACACAGTTTATGAGGTCTGGGGTGTGTGCAGCTCCAGAAAAGAAACACAGCCCTCTAGGTGCCTCTGGCTTGTTTGCAAGGGTATAGGTATTTGGGAGGAGGGAAACTTGGGGAGTAGAAGATAGTCAGTCCTTATGGGGCAAGTGGTTGGGTCAACCCTACTCTTCTCCATGCCTAATTGATATCAGGAAGACAGGGGTAGAGAATCCCAGCACTTAAGATTTATAAGGAATCTTCTTAATGAGTATGTTACCATTTCAGGATATAGTGGAGAAACTGAGGCTCAGAGAGGTGATAGGACTGCCCAAGGTCACATAGTGCATCTGTCAGACGTAGGACAAGTCAGGGACCCAGGTGTCCCATTGGCCAGCTCCCCACACCCTTTATTGATTCTGTTCCTTTTACAGGCACCTGCTGTCATTCTCTGGCTTTAAAAACTGCAACTCACTTTCCAGAAGCCATTTCCTATGGGTGCTGATGGGTTTGCCCTTCCTGCTAATCAATGGGGCCCTGGAGTGCAGGGAGCTGAGCAGAAGGTTTCTGGCATGAGCCCAGAGGCAGCGGGAGAAGCAGCCTGTCCAGAGTTTTGGATGCTGCTTCAAGGAGGGAGGGTAGTGCTAAATGGCATCGGGCTGCCCAGAATCTGGGCATCTGGTTGTGCCAGGGTCCTTAGAGCTGGGTGTTGTAATTATTTGTTTGCTGCATCAAAGATATCCATGCAGAAAGGGGACCATAGCGCTGACTCTGAGTCTCTCACAGCCCCAGGAATGTTTGGCTGGGCTGCCTCTCATCAAGGAGCGCTTGATGAGTAAATGAGCAGATGTCAAGAGAGCGAGTGTACAAGTGATAGGTGGGGTTCAGACAGGGGTGGGATTTAGCATCAGTTCTAGCAGAATAACCTGCCAACTTAACCTGGGGGTTTTGACATTAATCAGATTGAGCAACTTTGCCATGACCAAGTCTTCTCTTTCCACAAAGTGCTGAGGAAGATTATAACCTGGGAGACGGTAACTCTGAGGACCTAAAATATGTCAGCTCAGTCAGGAAAGACAGACCCTCCCTCCCTTTCTTCCTTCTCAAATGCCTAATGTTTACCTTGTACCCAAATAGGACATTTGAGTTCTGGCATCTGGAGTGTAGGAGTGAGAGTGGGAGAAGGGTGCTTACAGCAAGTTTGGGAGGTGAGCTGGGTATACAAATAAACACAACTCATGGTAAAAGGCAATTTAAACCTTAAAACAAAGATAGGAGAAAGCACTTCAGGGAGTCTGAGTTAGAAGACTTTTGGGTATGAGATTGACCTTGTCCATTAAAAATCTGTGCTTAAATATGGTAGGCATCTACAAACACCTCCCACTCAAGAACTCCTGAGAATGACAAGGAACTGATATTATGGATTACAAACTACATTTTCTTTCTATCTATCATCTATCTATCTATCTATCTATCTATCTATCTATCTATCTATCTATCTATCATCTTTCTATCATCTACCCAGAAAAAGACATGAACCACAGCATTTGTGTTAAACGTCTCATAAATCCACATATTCATTTCCTTGTTCAATTCTGTTACCTTTACCCTGAACATTCCACAAGAAATCAGTGTGCAAGGGCTTTACACGTAACCGACATTGTAGTTCGCGTGCCTTTTTGATGAAAATGTGCTATTGGCAGAGATGAGACAGAACTAACTTAATTTTTCCTGTCAGTCTCTGTTGTAGATCAATTAAACTGCCAAGGAGATCAAATATTTCAGACTGTATTTATTACATTAAGTATTTATGTTCAGGCCAAGCCTTTAAAGCATGATGTCATATAGGAATGTAGGCCGATTAGATCAATTCAGCAGAATTTGCTGTAACTTAATGGAAATCTAATTGTGTGTTTTAATTTAGTGTCCAGGAGGTAGTATGTTCTCCAAACAAAACCATTTTCAGGCTGCATTTAGGGGCCAGATGGCTCTTGCGCAGACATTGGTGAGGGCTCGTGTTGGTAGGACTAGAGGGGAGGGGTTGTAGCCTTTTAGGGGGTTCACTTGCTGACAAGTTGGTCATACTCCATGCAAAGGGACTCGCTAACCTCGAATTCCACAGAACGGGAAAGGGATGGAGTGTTCCCAGTGGGTTTTCCATGGTTCTTCCTCTGCCCCATGTTCACTGGTCAGTGCAGACCTGCCATTAGCAGTATGGGGGTGCACTGGGGTGCTGAGGACACAGCCCTTATTCCTCGGCAAATTCAGTGGGACTCTGTTCTAAAGGAGAACGTCTGTTCTCACTATCTGAATGGAGGGAGACCGGAAATCACAAGTCACAAGAAGGACACCAGTTTTATGACAGGAATACCTGGTTAGTATAGAACGAGTGGAAAATACAAACACAAAGAAAAAGATAAATTTCATTCATAAACAGTCCCCAGAATCAAGCGGCAGGAATATCTAACAGTGGTGCATTTATTTTCCTCCCATCTATAAATGTGTATTTCTAATGAATTTATGTGTTTTATAGCTTATTTAGAAATTAAAAATTTTAAACCTAAAAGCTTAAATGTATCAATATTTTCTACTCATAAGTACATTTATATTTGCATTGTACCCAAGACCCCACATGGATAAGGCACATTGCTGTACATACACACGTACATGTATATACAATGTGCATATACATGTGTATTATGCATACATGCACTTGCATATACCAAAGTAGGATCATATTGACTTTTATTGTTTCTCAATCTGCTTTTTAAATTTAAAATTTCATTATTTGTTTCATTATTATTTTTTTCATGGCACTAAGTGTCTTCCTACAATAGAATTTTGCCAGGGCTTTAGTGTGTTCTATGTGGGTGACTATAACTCCTGTCAATTCCCTAGTGTTGGACCATGAGGTTAGTCACAGTTTTTGTGACTATATGCCCCACCAGATTGACTTTCTTTGTAACAAATTTAATTTTTAGCCCATTCATGATTTATAGCTTTTTGATAGATAGATTTAAGAAAGGAGGGGGGGAACCCTAGAGCCTTAACTCTGGAAATCTAGAAACTAAAAGATGACACTTTATTTATTTTATTTTATTACTTTTAAAGTTTTTTTTAAAGTTTATTTATTTGTTGAGAGAGAGAGATTGCACAAGGGAGGGGCAGAGAGAGAGAAGGAGAGAGAGAATCCCAAGCAGGCTTCCTGCTGACAGCACAGAGCCCGACACAGGGCTCAGACTCATGAACCCTGAAATCATGACCTGAGCCAAAATCAAGAGTTGGATGCTCAACTTACGTGCCACCCACGTGCCCCCAAAAGATGACACTTTTAAACTTTGTCTCACTCCTTACAATTCTGTGGGCAGAATAAGTTATTTTACTTTTTGGTTTGATGGGAACAATTCCAGCCAGGAGGCAGGACAGCCCGGTCTCTGGGGGAGCAGTGGTGAGCGTGGGGGTGGGCGAGTGGGGCAGCAGAGCTGGTGGGGTGCCTCCTGCACATCCTTGGCTGTGGCAGAGCTCACTGCTCATCCTGGGGCCCCCGGGCCATGCTCACAAGTTGTGTTCTTCAGCTGCTGGCTGAAACGAATCGGTAATTGGAAGAAACCATGAATTGTGACTTAGAATTACCCTTTAATTAGTATAGGTTCTGGAAATAGTCATTGTTTGAGGCCTTAGTATCAGCTGCATCATGGAATGTCTCTCACAGGCAAGTTCATCTCCTCTCATAGATGAGGAAGCTGAAGTATGGAAAGATGGTGAGAAGCCCCACGACTGGGGAACGGTGGGGCCAGGCCCACTTTCTTCCACCTCAGCAGGCTGCTGAGAAACCCCAGAGATGACCTATGGTCATTCTCATTTTATGGAATCTTGATAATGGACGACTTCCTTGTGGGGTAGACATCTCAATGGTCTCAGAGGTAACAAAGTGGGGGTGCTCAGCCCCTCCTGTGGTTCATTCAGTGTCACCCCATCACTGACAGTGATGGATAGGCTTGGTGCAGTTTTCCTAAAGACTTTCAGTCCTCATCTTCTGTGATGGTCCCTACTGTCGTACAGAGGCATCAGGCCCTCCCCAGGTGGACCACCTTGCCTGCTCACCCCTGTACTAATCGGCTCCAGGTTTTGTGCATTTTGACTTTTTTAGCTGTCATAAATTGTTGCCTCTTTTCTCAGTGTTATCCATCGATATGTCTGCCACCAGCAGCCACACCTCTCTGGTTTGTGGCAATCTTGTAAACCGAACAATTTATGTGAGAAGTGCTCTTGAAAGAAACTTTAAGCACTCGGTGAGGGGCTGGGGTATGGCTGTGCAGGGGCAAGGTGCCAGTGCTTTGGGATCTGGGGTTTTACTTGGTAACCATGTGTTCACCTGCCATCTGAACAAATCCCCATTTTGTCACTTGTGGTTTTCAGTCAGCATCCATCCGGGCGGGTTGCTGAGGTTGTTTGGGCCGGAGGCATATGGGGAAAACTGGTGATGCTCTTGACACTGTGGAATCATGAAGAAATCAAGAGTTATTTTTATGAGAATTCTATTTGTGGAAATCACTTGTTCTCAGAAAATGGTTATAAGCGTTGAGAGAGAGTCTGGTTGTTGGATCATTTAAGTTTGATGCAAACAATTGAAAATCTGAAAACATGTTGAAGTTGGAAGAACTCAACTTTATAGTTCACTTCATATTCTGAAACCCCTCTTGCTTTGTTGAGGGGGATTTTAAAACCTTTTCTCATCCAATAGCCTATACGTGCAAGAAGATTCTCTAATGTAGTGTCAGGGGACCTTTATGGTGTGCTGACCAGGAACCTAGCAAGTCCTCTGCATAAGCAGAGGTAAAAGAAAAACTCCTTTTTTTTCCCCCCATGATTCTGCCCATTGCTTCTATTTCACCCTCTACACCAAGGGAGATATAAAGACAGTTACCTTGTATCCACTGTGCCCTGGGGTCAGCTCAGCTAAGTAACCCCAGTTCTTCCATTTTTCATTTCTCCTTCCTTCTTTCCTCCTTTCTTCATGTTCCTGATCACCTTGACCTAAACTTTCTTTTGGCTCTTACAGTTTTATGTTTAAGAATTTATTTTACTTTACTTTATTTTAAATTGTGATAAAATATGTAGAAGATAAAATTTACCATCTTAACTATTTCTAAGTGTACGATTCAAAAGTATTCAATATGGGGGCGCCTGGATGGCTCAGTCGGTTAAGCATCTGACTTCAGATCAGGTCATGATCTCGCGGTTCGTGAATTAGAGCCCGGTGAGGGCTCAGTGCTGACAGCTCAGAGCCAGGAGTTTGCTTTGGATTCTGTGTCTCTCTCTCTGACCCTCCCCCACTCACACTCTGTCTGTCTCTCAAAAATAAACGTTAAAACAAATTTTTAAAAAAGTATTCAGTATGTTCCTTGTGTTGGGCAACCATCCCCACCATCTAGCTCCAGAACTTCTCATTTTCCCAAACTGAAACTCTGTGCCCATTGAATAAGAACTTCCTATTTTCCCCTCTTCCCAGTCCCCGGGAAATGCCATTCTGGTTTTTTTTTTAAATTTTTTAACACTTAATTATTTTTGAGTGAGAGAGACACACAGAGTGTGAGCAGGAGAGGGTCAGAGAGAGGGGGAGACACAGAATCTGAAGCAGGCTCCAGGTCAATTTCAGGCATGGTTCTAGGTGTATACTGAGTGGTGAATGAGACAGGAAGATACCTGACCCCTTGGGAGTCTGCAGTCTTACAGGGGAGGAAGTAGGCGGGGAGACAGACAACAAACATGTGAACAAATTGTCATCAGCCCACCCACATCTGTGGCCAATGCTATGACGATTTGAGCAGAGTGGAGCGTAACCAGGGAGCCTACTTTGGATGGGGAGGACCTGAAGGATCCCTGAGAAGGTGGTGGTCAAATGGAGCCCTAAAGAAAGAGAGAGGTGTGAGGAGAGCATTCCAAGGCAGAGAGAGGGTCTCTTCACTCACAGGCTGAGGAATGGGCCCTCTTTTCAGAGGGACCCAATGGTTAAGGAGCAGGCCCTGTGCCTGGTGAGGTCCAGTTCGGCCACTTATCATTCGCCCTCAGTCTTCTCATCTATGGGAGGGGATAATTACAGAGCCTACCTCCTAGAATTGCTCTGAAGCCAAGAGGCATGAGGCACCCTCGGAGCCATGCCCAGTGCACATGGGCATTTGCTCTGCATAATACAGCTCTGCATAAGGCTCTGCTGTGATGCCACTGTGAGCACCTGAAAGGGAGGCCTGTCTAGCACATGGGAAGGAGGGGAGGGCAGCGGCGACAGGATCCCACAAGGGCTTGGAGGCTGCTGGGAGGAATTTGGGTTCATTTGACAAATACGGATTTTAGTTCCTGATGTCCAATGCTGCTTCTTACAAAGCTGGTGAGCACTTTCAGAAAAAGATGAGGGACTGGCTTTGGGACCCCTTCCTTGTTAGAAGGGGAGAAGTGGTTGGCCCACCCACATGGGCCCGTGGCCATGGCTGACTCAGGTCTCAGGCCTGAGGGACAGGCATTAAATCCCAACTGTCCTTGGCAGAGCCACGGTGGTCCATCGCTTGCTCACCTTGTAGGATCTGGCTTTGGCTCTGGCCTGGGATGACTAGGGGTGGGGAGAGGCACAGAGGCTGTGGGGATGTGTGTCTCCTACAGGATTACACACAGGATTACACCACTTGATCTGTCCTGGGAGCTCAGAGAGTCTCTCAATATGCGTCATTCCAACAGCCGAGGCTCAGCGCAAAGTCTATATGACTCGTGTCCCCATACCTGCTGTGCAGGGCAGCTGGAGCCCACGGGTGTCCTTTAAGGACGGGGGTGGTGCTAGTGCTGCTGAGTGTTCTTTACTTCTCTCCCTGGAACTCAGATGGACAACAGGACCGCAGGATTCTCTAGCCAGACTCTCTCTATCCTCTTCCTCCACAAACATCCAGACACACATACACTCACACACACAGATGACTTTCTCTGGTTGCCCCCATCTTAGAAATGGCACCTCCATTCATTTGGGTGTTCAGGCCCAAATCTAGGCATCATGTGTGAACCCTTCCTTCCTATCCATCACCTTCCTATGGTCCATGAGCAGTCTTCACAGACTGTAACCTTCATATAAACCAGAATCTGGCCACTCCTTACCACCTTCCCTCCAGCCACATTGAGCCAAGCCCCCTTCCCCTAGGATAGCACTATCCCACTAGCCTCCCCACCCCATCCCTGGTGTGGATAAGCCTGCAACACTCTACTCCCAGCTTCTGAGGCTTCCTTGTGCTGCATCCTGCACAGCCCGGGGGTTGGCCTGGCCCTGATGACCCTGACGCATCTGCCAACTGCCCTTGCCTGCAGTCTCTGGCTTCGGTCAGTCTGAGCACGCCGCTGCTCCTTGAACAGGTCACTTCAGTTCCTGTGTCCGTGCCTTTGCACTGTTCTTCTCCCTGGCTGCGTGCTCTTTCCTGGACATTCACATGGCCGTCACTCTGGCTACTTGTGCTCAGATCTCTGCCACACATCGTGCTCCATTCATGGTTTCCATAGCACATGCCACCGCCTGTCTTTGCCCCAGGGACTCGAGGGCTCCGACATGCCTCCCCACTAGAGCTGCACTCCATGATGTCGGGTCTTGCTGTCTATTCCTGCTGATTGTCAGTAGGCTCTAGAACGATGCTGGGTGCTCATGGGGTAGTTGTTGAATAAACGCATAGTTGAAGATGGCCTATTGGTAGTCTGAGGTGCTATCTTCAGACTGCACATGGCAGGGATGTACTCACTGTATCCCGGGATGGTTTTTGTGCTGCTGGCCAGCAGGCCTGGGGCCAACCTGTTGTTCCTAAGTCCCGTTCCACACATTGGACCTATGCTAAGTGCTTTCCGAACTGATTCCTTCCGAGGTCCTCAAACCTGAGTTCACGGTGCCCTGAGCATCTCAGTTAATTTTTCATGACTCTCTTGGGCCATGAGTAACACCTAGCAGTTTTGTTCATTCAGTGGTTAGGTCCAAGCAACTCACTAAGTATTAATGTCCCAACAACTTAGTAGCCATTGGAAAAATGGCTGGGTTCCCTTTGTCTTTAAAGATCGAAATGTCCCTGCAGTGCCCCTGTAAGTCCTCAGGGTTCCTTTGACACATAGTTTAGGGGGAATATGGGATTACTTCATTGGATCCTTGTAACAATCCTGTGAGGTAGGTATCGTTCCATTTTGCAGAATGTGAAGCCAAGACATTGGCCCAAGGCCACTCCATTGGTTGGTGAGGGAAGCAGGACTGGTCAGGTGTCCCCTGTGCTCTGCTAATCCCTTGGGCTGACAACTGGATCCCTTGTGCTGCACATCTTTGGGGTCCTGAGTACTTGTCATGTCACCTCTCCTTGTGGTGTCCTGACCAAATGGAATCATGTGGCCCCTTATCCCTACCTTGTGTCCCCTGGAGACAGAATGTGAGCAGTGATGGCAGCCTGTTGTTTTTCCTCCTTTCAGGGGGCCCACTGTGCTCTTGCTGTGTCCCAGACCCCATGGGGCTGTCGTTCCTTCCTACCTATGGCTGCCAGAGTAACCGCACGGCCAGCGTGGCCGCCCTGCGCATGAAGGCTCGCGAGCACTCAGAGGCCGTCCTGCAGTCTGCCAACCTCCTGCCTTCCACCAGCAGCAGCCCCAGCCCCGCGGCCAAGCCAGCGCCCCCGGATGGCAGCCAGGAAAAGAACCCTCCCGCCAAGGAACAGAGCGAGGGGGAGAAGAATGTATGAGGATCCTGAGGGTCTAGGCCCGAGGTGCCCTCCCCTGCCCCCTGCTCCTCCCAGCCTCAGCCCCTGTGGAAAACTCTCCAAATAGCAAAGGGAAGCCTGCAGCCCAGGGCCTCCTCGCGGACTCAGGAAGGGAAGTGAGACCCACAGCTTCCTTGGCATCTGGAGAGTGCCTCTGGAGTCCTATTGGCAGGGCTGTGTTGCCCTGGCTTCTTTGGTGACAAGTCCAGATGGAAGTCGTGGGCACCAGAGCCCACTCTGTGGTGAGACCATTCGGGTTTCCATCTGGGCCCAGAAGTCTCAGAGGGAAGTAGAGTTACTCACCCCCTCGCCTTCCTGACCCTTTCCTGGGCTGCTTTTGAAGGTCTTACCAACCCAAAGAACTGCGGCATGGGCCATCCTGGAGAGATGCCCAGGGCTAAGTCCTGTGCTCTAAAGGGGGGCTGTGCTGTTACATTAAGAGTCAACCAACTCTCACTGCCCACCATCAAGACTAGCAGCATTTCCCCCTTTCCCCCTGTTGAACGGTACTGGTTATAGGCTAGGTTGGGTTCGAAGGTGAGATGTAAGGTGAGGAGGGGCTCAGGGTGGCCACTGGGCACTTCCTGCAAGGGAGGCTGGGCCAATCAGACAGGCCACCAGCTCCACAAGCTGGGGCCACCATCGTGACACTGCAGGCACCTGGTGAGCGTGGGCCCTGTCTCTCTGGACCAGACCTCCAGGTTGAATGGAAGTTGGCCGGTGGCAAGCAGTACTCTGATCCAGGGGGCATGCCGACAGCCCTGGGGAAGGAAGACATTGCCCACGAACATCTCTGAAATGAGTACACGTCGGATGAACTACCTTTCCTCAGGTCCCCAGAACAGGGAGGTGGCCTCTCCGGTGGCATTATTTATTTTTTATTTATTTTTACAGAAGGAGAAAGAAAGTAGGAAACAAGACGAGAATGGTAGATATGGAGAAGTGGAGCATGGGGAAGAGGGCTTCCTTGTGGCGTGAATGGAACTAATTCCCAAGGGCCAAATTTCACAGAGATTTCGGTTTCGATCTAATGGGTGTTGTTTTCTCTCGTGTGGATAGTGAACTTGAAGAGATCCAGGGGAAAATGTGCAATAGCATGAGCTCTGTCCACTCCCCTGGCAGGGGGGTCTGGTACCTAAAAGGTTGCAGTCTTTGATGGCTTACTGATGGCGTTTCCATGAAAACCGTTATTGCTTTTATGACAATTGTTTTCCTCTCAGTTATTATAATCAAAATGTTCTACCTTTGGATCACCCTGCTCCCCTTTTTACTGCCCCCCAAGAGCCCCCCACTAATACTCCTGAGTGTATTGTGCCTCGTCTCTGCAAAGCCTTTGATAAAATACACTGTCTCCTTAAAAAAAAAAATCAAATCCTTCTTCCTGCTGTATTTTGCTTGTTGAGTACAAAGATGAAACGATTTGCCAAAAAGCGGCAGAGTCGCTTCCGTTTCCCTGTAATTACGAATGTTCGGTTGAACGATGTAAACGCAAGCCCTTATGTACACTAACTCTTCAATCTAATTGTTTGATTAAACTCGTATTTCCTCCAGAAAGGTACATAAATAAGTGAACTGTTGAGCAAATTAAGAATACTTAACAGCATTGCATCTGAAAAGTAGTTACGCTGATTAAATTTTGTGTCCTTGAGGACTTTCAGGAAATTACTTTTGATCGTCAATAACACAATTAAGTAAACTACACACACATTAGCATGAATAATTGATAAGAAATTATGTATTACCACGAAGCACTGATTTAATAATTCATGATGCGACACTCTAGTGACTGTGCAAAACTGGATAACATCGAAAAGTCTGCCTGATGTTACTGAAAGAAAGGAAAAAAAATCAGCACCAGACCTCTGCAGAGATACCGAGTACTTAGTTTTGTTGTACAAAGGCAAAAAGTAACCATGCATGATGTAGTTTCTGTTTGTTTAAATACCCGAATAAATTTAGAAGAGTTAAAAAGGAAAGACATGAAAAGCTCAGGTTCTCTCTTTGTTCCTCCTGGCCCCCAGGCAGCAGGCCGGAGTGCGGAGTGCTCCCTCACTTTGGCCAGCGTGCGAGTGGAGATCCTTCCGACACTTACAGGTGGCCGGCTTTGAGGCCTTGGCCCAGGAGCCTTTTAGCAGACGCTGGGCCGAGACCTGGCCTCTGTGCAGGCCAGAGCCTCCCTTGAGTGCCAGTGCCTGTGGGCATCAGTCCTTCTGTCCTGGGACACACAGACGGATGAATGTACTTGGCCTCGCTGGATCCCCTCCAGGGCTGTCCTGGGTGAAGTCTCCTTTCTGGCAGTGAGAATGACCGTCGTCGGAACCCTGAAGAAGTTCATAGTGTGACTGTAACAAGGCAGCAGAGCTTCTGTCTGAGAAGGAGGCATAGGCCCCATGGATTGATTAACTGATTATTAGTATTACTCATTTATCAGTTGAAGCCCTTTGAAGAAATTTCCCTGATGCCCTGCAGGTTACAGGAAAGGAGTTGACGTCATGACAGGGTTAGCAGCCCTCTTCGTTGGGGAGGATGATGCTGGGGCACGGATCAACAATGAGGGTGGCCCTGGCATGGGACACAGGGCTCAGAGACCCCTTCTTCATCCCTCAGTTGGTGCTTTGTTTAGGAAAACCCAGGGCTTGGCCTCTCAACTGTGTATATCTCCCTTATTCATAATCCCCGTTTATTAAACTCCGCTGCCATCTCCTTGTCTGGGAACTTTACAGAGGTCCCTATGACTGACCCATAAGGTAAGTATTGCTGCCCCCATTTCACAGACAAGAAAACCGAGGCACAGTAAGGTTGGACAAGTTCTCCACAGTTACATTAGTGGTAACTACCAATGGAAAGAGAGGGAACGTGGCTTCATTGCCTGCCACAATGAACTGAGCTCTGTCTTTTAGGCCCAAGAGGGCAGTTGAGGTGTGAGTGGGGCCAGTTTGTCCTTGCAAGTTTGGCAGGTGGAGGGTTGAAGCCACTCTGTTTTGCCTTTGCTCGCTAGCTCTGGGCTCTGTCCTGGGCTGGCCTGTGGAAGGGAGAGCCTGCCACCCAGCCCCGGCAGGTGCAGAGGTCAGCCTGGCCCCATTGTATCTGCCCCTGTGCTGGCACACTTGGCCTTTCCACCTGTGCCAGCCTGTCCAAGGGCACTGCCTAGAAGGGATTCCCAGTGTCGATGGTGCCCAGAACCTCCAGGACCCTCAAATGACTATTTGGGCAAGAAGGACCCCACAAAGGGGCCAACCCTTCCACATCATGGAAGTTCTCATCTTAATTTTCTGGCCTCACTGGAAGAAGTGAAACATGTACGAATTTAGAACCTGAGTCAAGTGTTCTAGCCTTCCTTCTACTTGTTCACAATCCCAGCTCTCATTGGCTGTGTTCTGTGGGCAAGTCACTTCACCACTGGGTGCTTCGGTTCGCCAGTATATAAAATGGGGATGGCACCAGCCTCATGGCATTCTTTGAAGGTGACATGAATTTAGTGCTAGAATGTGCCTGGCGCAGAGGAAGTGCAGTATAAATGCCAGCTCTCATTCCACCAAGCCCTGCACATCTCGAGGGCTTGAAGACCTTTTTCAGGCAAAAAGCTCATGGTCTTAAGAAGGAAACAGGGTGGGCTGGCTCTCTGAGCCTGAGGACATGCCTTCTCCTGGAGGTCTTACCCTCCCGCAGCCCACAATTTGCTCAGGTGGTAGGCGTGGCAATCCCCACTTCCTCTGTGGGCCCTTTGAAGGCCAGGAGTCTGGCATCTCGCCAGCAGGGTCTTGGGTCCTGAGCTCTTGTGTGGGAGTCTGTGGTGCCAGAGGGCGGGTGTAGGGGGCAGGGGTGGGATCTTGGAAAAGAGAATGCCTTAGTGAAGGCTTTCAGTTGCAAGTAATAGGAACCACTGGGGCCAGTATAAGCCAAAAAGTCACTTTGTGGGGGCACCTGGGAGGCTCAGTCGGTTAAGCATCTGACTCCTAGTTTCAGCTCAGGTCATGATCTTGAGGTTCGTGCGACTGAGCCCTGTGTTGGACTCTGTGCTGATGGCAGAGAGCCTGCTTGGGATTCTCTCTCTCCCTCTCTCTGCCCCTCCCTTGCTTGCACACATGCTCTCTTTCTCAAAAATAAACATTAAAAAAAAGTGACTGTGAAAAGGATACAAGATACGCCATGTAGCTCAGTATGACAGAGGCTCTAGTCCTGGGACTCTAGTGGGACAGGCACCAAGGGCCAGGGCCCATTACCCCTCCCTCCTTTCTGCTTCTCTCTCTTCCCCCTGCTGGTCTTCCCTCTCTGCTTTGTCACACTCGCTCAGGTTGGGCCCCAGGCAGAGTTTGCTGTAGTTTCAGAGCCTGTGCTAGACTCCTGAGAGAATGAATCGGCTTGACCCGGCTTCGGCCAGGCATCCACCCCGGGTCCTATCAGGTGTGGCTAATTGTGGCTGGCTGGTCACGCCCTGGGGAGGGGACGCCATTCTCAGACATGGGGTAGGTGATCTGAAGTATGCCCACTCCTGGGAGACCACACCGGAGGAAAGGAAGGGCCTGGGTGTGGCAGAAACAAGCCCAGTGGAGGCAGAAAAAACCCAAGGATGAGACAGAGGCTATCAGAGACTTAAATATTTACTTGAAAAGTGATAACACAGTTCCATTTCTGGGTCCCACTCTTGGACAGAGACAGTCTTCAGAGAACCCAGTGTTTGGTGATTTTCCCTCCAGGAGTTTGCCAAGCACCCTGGTTATGAGTTCATGTACAACATGAAACATTGTGGGATAGAAGGTATCTGGGCCCCACACCCAAGAAGCCCATGGGTGCCAGGGCTGTGGAACATTCCAGGTGTCTCCTTGAGCCATCCCCAGCTGCCTGACCATGTCTAACTGCGCCCCCCCCCCCCAATGATGACAAAGCTCTGGACTCTGAATCTGGACCCCCTGGAGGCCCAGCACCAATCAGTGCTGTCCCAGGTGGAGAGAGAGCTGAGACTTGGCTGGCAGGCCCCAGGGATCTCCCGTCTTTGTGTTCACGAGAAATGGCTACATCCTCTCCCCTAGCTTGAGCTGTTCTGGCCAAGCCAGGCCCAGATGCTACCTCAGTCCTATAGAAAGGACCAGAATCTATCCCTAAACCCACCAGGAAGGGGCTGCCTCTTGCCTGGACATGGACTTTTAAACCACCTTTTTCTGAGTTGCCTCAAAACAAAGCAAGGCTTCTTGGCATCACCTGGGTACCCTAGAAGTATCAAGAGTGTTCTCTGCATTCTGTAGGATAGCGCTTTGGAGGCTGGGCCTTGGAGTTGAACCTTCACTTGCTGCTGCTGTCTGCCATTTGCTCTCAGGCCTCTGAGCTGGGCGGTTGGCCCCCACTGGGCAAAACACCTTCTCTTCCGAGCCTGACACTGTGCAGGAGGTGGGCTATTGCGCTTCAGTGTTCTCCCTCAGGACTCGGGCACCTGCTGCTGGGTCCCTGGACTCTGCTGGTTGCCTCTGGGCTCCAGAATTGTGGCAGGGACCCGGACACATGGTCAGTGCATGGGCTGTGGCTGTGGACGCTGGCCTGGATCAGCTGGGTGGCCCAGATGTCATGGCAACCCCTATCCTCAGATGCCTGTGCTGCTGGCAGGGAGAGGAGGTTTGCCAGCGGTGCCATGGCTGTGAAGCCTTGCCTGGGGCACCCGTCCAGCTTGAGCAAAGGATCTAGAGTGTGTGGGAGGTGTAGGATAATTGACCTGAGCTGGGGACCTACCAGGTCAAGGGCTGCCTGGGCTCTGCCAATGGGGCAGGTGCTCTAGGGAACAGCCTCTTGTCTCCACTTGGCAGAGAGGAGCAGCCCTTGCCCTACCCCTGGCTCTGGGGACTCTGCTTTGAGGCTGAGTTCCCCAAACAGGTAACACTCCCGTGGGGTCATAGCAGTGTGGGGCAGGTAACACTATTAGCTGTGTGCCATTGGGCAAGCTGCCAAACCTTTCTGTGCCAAGTTTCTTTATCTGTATAGTGGAAATAATAATCCTAATTTCAATTCCGTGGGCTTGTTGTGCAGGTCAAGGGAAACAATACATGTGAAGGCAGATTGTGAACAACTCTCAGGACAATAAGGTCATTGGTAGCACATTGAAACCATGCTGACTGACTCCTCTTTTGCTGCAGCAACTCCAGCCTGGCAAAAGGCAGCCTCAGGGCAGAGAGGAAACGGGTGGCCAGGAAGTGAATCTCATGGACCCTCCCCTGAGCTTTGCATGGCTTACAGCCCCTCCCTCTCCCAAGGTCTAGATGGGGCAGTGAGAGAGGCTGAATGACGGTGTAATGGCCATATCTGTCAGCACTGGCCAAATGGTTTTTCCAGGAGTCAGCGAGCTAATGGCCCCGCAGCCTGGAGAGAGTTTCTTGTAAGTGGAGCACTTTATCTACCGGGGAACATAGGAGCAGCATGGCCCCAGGCCGCCGGGATTCAGAGAACAGCTGCTCCTCTGGCAGCCTTGAATTAGTGCCCTGTCCCTGCTGGCTCGTCTCGCACCTGCTGCCACATGCCAGCCTGCAGGTGGCAGCTGAGGTGGCCGGTAGGGGGGCGTGGGAACCCAGCTGGGGTGTCACGGACTTGTTCTTGAATCCAAATCCCTGTACCACCCATTGACTTTGGGAGGTTGGCAAGTCCCTTGCCCTCCCCAAGCCTCAGTCTCCTCATCTATAAAACAGGCAGTGAAAATCAGGTGGGATGAGACGATGCCGGGCACTTTGTGTGGCACTCGGGGGTTCCTGCTGCAAAGGGGGACCATAAGCTCTTGTAGGTGATGATGATGATGATGAAGAGATTCAGACAGAAGAGGAAGAACCCTGTGGTCTGAGGGAGAAGCCCTTGTAGGGCTTGCAAGAGGGCAGTGAACCCGGGACACCAAGTATACTGTATAGAAAAGCCTTGATTTCTCCCCAAGTGCACCTCAGAAGGCATGAACATCCTGCAGACAGAGGTCACGTGGCAACTACACCTTATAGACACCTTATAGAATGAGCTCTGTCTCCGGAGAGATACAAATATTCACAAATTCTTCAAATATTCAGTGCATATTTTTTAAAAAGTCTTTTTCTTATAAAATAATTTTAGATTTCCATGCAAGTTGCCAAAACAGTGTATTCCCTTGTACCTATCACCCTTTGTACCCCAAAGACAGAGTTCCCATAACCCTAGTGCAATGACATACAATACAATAAACTACAGACCTTACCTGAATTTTCTCCGGTTTTAAATGTGCTAATTTTTTGGGAGGAGGGTGGATATTGAAATCTGATTTATATTTTCCTGCGACCATACTATAGTCAGGGTACAGAACTGCTCATCACTCCAGAGATTGTCCCCACCCCCCCACCCCTAAGCCCTGCAGCCACTGATGTTTGCTATCATCATAGTTTTCTTATTTCAAAACTGCTACACACATGCAATCATAGAGTGACTGCATGTGTTTTAAAAAGGGAGTGTTAAACACGATGCGGTATTCATGATGATTTAAAACGTTACATAGAGAGTAAACATTAACTATATACAACGTGACTTCTGGGGCTTTGTCAGATAACATATGGTGACATTTATGAGATGGAGGAAATTTATTTTTATTAACTTAATTTTCATTGTGGTTAAATACACATTAACATAAAATTATCATCTTAACCATTTTTAAGTGCACAGTTCAATCATGGTAAATGTATTCGCATATTCTTAACATATAGTTGTGCAAACAATCGCCAGAAGTTTTTCATTTTGCACAACTGAAGCTCTATGCCCGTTACTCCACCACCTCCCATTTTCCCCCTTCCCTCAGGCCCGGGCACCCACCATTCTACTTTCTATTTCTGAGTCTGACTACTCTGGGTGTTTCTTATAAGTGGCATACCCCTTTGGGGCCAGCTTATTTCACTTAGCATAATGCCCTCAAGGTTCATCCGTACTGTAGATGTCGCAGTTTGTATCTGAATTTCCTTCCTTTTAAGGCTGAATAATATTCTATCGTAGGCATCATCACATTTTGTTTGTCCATCCATCGATCAACGGACACTTGGGTTGATCAACGAACACCCACTTTTTGGCTATGGTGAACAATGCTGCTATGAATATGGTTGTTCAAATACCTCATCAAGACCCTGCTTGCAATCTATCATCTATCTGTCTATCTATCTATCTATCTATCTATCTATCTATCTATCTATCCATTTATATAGGCTCCACGCCCAATGTGGGGCTTAAACTCACAACCCCAGTTTCAAGAGTTGAATGTTCTACCAACTAAGCCAGCCAGGCGGCTCTCAATCCTTTTCAATATATCCAGAATGGGATGTTGGATCAGTTTTTTGAGGAGCCTTCATATCATTTTCCACAGTGGCTCCTCCATTTTACATTCACTCCACCAGGGCACAGGGGTCCCAATTTCTCTAGAATGTCACCAACACTTGCTGATTTGTTTAATTGATGGTGGCCATCCTTCTGGGTGTGAGGCGGTATCTCCTTGCAATTTTGATTTGCACTTGCCTGAAGACTGGTGATCTCGTGTGCTGATACGGATCCTGG
The DNA here is from genome assembly GCF_006229205.1 of Suricata suricatta. Lineage (NCBI taxonomy): Eukaryota > Metazoa > Chordata > Mammalia > Carnivora > Herpestidae > Suricata > Suricata suricatta. The sequence goes on along the minus strand of NC_043701.1, from coordinate 147,721,170 downwards.
AAAGGATTGAGCAGGAGAATGTGAACTTGACTTTGGTGATGGTTTATTACCTTTTTGGAATAATCGTCCAGAGCAGCCTGTTTGTCTTGACCAAGGAATCTGTGCTAAGTGATAACACACGGATGCGCAGGTCTTCTCTGCTTTGGGATCGTTGTGCTACAACTTGCAATCACATGGTAAGGAGAAAGGAGGTGAGGTAAATAATACTTCCTCCCCATTTCTGACTTCTCCTCTTCAGTTTGTCTCTCTAGAGATGCCCACTGCTGCCTGTGTATCCATGCAGAGATGCGCATATGTGCACATACTTTTCCCCCCATAAATGGTCATGTAATACACACACTATTTTAGTCTGTGCTTTTTTCCCCTCTTAAATGCATATTTTGGGGAGAGTCTTAGATTAGTGTATATGGTTCTGCTTCTGGAATGTTCTTCCGAAGCTAATTCTCAATCCCCATGTCTGCCTTCCTTCCATCTCTGTTTTCTTCCCGAGTCTGGTTGGTGCTCTTCTGGTTTATTCCTTGCACAGATGGACACCCAGGGTCTAGACTAGCCTGACGAATGTCAGTGTGAAAGGAGAGTTTTGTTGGTAGCATCTTGCCTGATTTGGATCTTATCCTGTTCTGTTTCATTTCCAGTGAGAAACTTGATTTCTCCCCTTTACACCTTATCATTTTGAAGATAAGGACCAATACTCCAAGGTAACACAAATACTGCTATATTGATAAATATCTAGATAACCAACAGTTGGCAATTTAGATTAAAATATCCATTCATCAGCTGATGGTCCAAAGTCCTATGAAAGTTGGCTTGGAGGTTGCAGTATCATGTATGAAAATTCTGCTTGTAGGGGAGCTGAGGTGTTTATGTCAAGAGTCAATGGTCCCAAGAGAGAAGAGCAAAGCCTGGGAGACTGAGGGGTCAGGAGAGGAGTGGAGCACACAGGCTGGGGGTCGACAGGAGGGGCCTTGTGAGCGAGGGAGAGCGAGGGAGAGCTTTCCCCTGCCGGGGATGCAGGGAAGTCTTGGCATCTGGATGGTTGTTAGACTGACTTTGTCTTTTAATTAATTAATTAATTAAAAATTTTAAGTTTATTTATTTATTTTGGGGAAGAGAGAGAGCGAGTAAGTGCATGCCAGTGGGGGAGGGGCAGCAAGAGAGGAGAGAAAGAGAATCCTAAGCAGTGGGATTCTGCACTGACAGTGCAGAGCCTGATGTGGGGCTTGAACCCACACACTGTGAGATCATGACCTGAGCCAAAGGAAGCTTAATCAACTGAGCCATCCGGGTGCCTTGTCCTTTGTTTTAAAAAGAATGATCACTGATAAATACCATCTCTGGGCATTCTACCAGATGCTTCTCACATATTATTTCTTTTGTTTAACTTAAAAAAAATTTTTTTACATTTATTTATTTTTGAGAGACAGAGCACAAATAGGGGAGGGGCAGAGAGAGAGAGAGAGGGAGACACAGAATCTGAAGCAGGCTCCAGGCTCTGAGCTAGCTGTCAGCACAGAGCCCGACATGGGGCTAGAACCCACAAACCGTGAGATCATGACCTGAGCCGAAGCCAGCTGCTCAACCAACTGAACCACACAGGCACCCCTCACGTATTATTTCTAATGGTCACATGAATTCACAAGGTTTGTTTGTTCTTCTCATTTTATATCTGGAAAAAGCAAGGCTAAGAGGGTTGAAGTGACATCTCCAGAGTCAAAGAGCTAGTGATTGGTGGAGGCAGATTGTTCATTTGGGGTCATCTGATGCCAAAGCCCTGGCTCTTTGCCTTTTGCCACACTTCCTTTCCTACTATTGCTGTCTCAAAGTGAAGGCATGTTCCGAGGTGAACACCAAATTATTCTGAGCCCTCCTGCCTGGTTGGAGGCAGGAGAGCGACCTGCTGGGCTGCGGTGCTGGTCAGTGGATGGCATGGTGCACTTGCCTTTGGCTTCCAAACAGAGGTGGCCCTCAGTCCTGCCCACTTCAAGACAGACAGCTTGATTCCCTGTCTGCTGGCTGGGGAACCGGGTACCCCACTTTCCATCCCTCCAGGGCTGCTGTGGGGACCATGTCCCTCTCTGTGAGGAAGCTGAGTGTCCCAAGCAGGGAGCTGGAGAGAGCTTCCCAAAGTGTGGGCATTGTGCTTTGAGCCCAGCCTGTGAGGCAGTCTCTTCACAGCCATCGGATCTGCCTGGCTGGCTCAGCCCATGGTCACCAGGGCCTTCCTCCCCTTTGTCCAGTTATCTTTCCTGCCCTATCTCCATTGGCTTCCAGCTCTTGGCAGATTCCAGCCCATCTCTAATAGTCAGGGTCCAGCAGGCACCCTCCCATGGCTGATGGAGGAGAGCTTAAGAGAGGGACTGTTTTCAAGCACGTAGTTGGGGTAAAGTGGTGAAGCCCCGAAGGACTGATTATAGTGGGAGTCATTTCCATCCCTGAATCCAATAGGAGGGCACTGGAACCTGTAGGTTCTGTCCCTTGGAGAGGGGTACTGGATGGGAGCGTCAGAGAGAGGAGTCCAGACACTGCCAGCCCTCAGCCTGCCAGCCCTCAGCCTGCCAGTCAGAGAGCAAGGGGAGTACATATTCCTGCCCCACTTTCTTCCTGCCCTGATTCCTGCCAGTTGTCCATTGTCCAAACTGAAGCCCGAGGGCAAGGAAACTCCTCGATGCAGCCAAGTGGGCAGAGGGGACATTGGAGGCCAGCTGGGCACCAGGCTGCATGCATCCCTCTGGTGCCTTTGGGTTGTGGGTCTGATTCAGTCTTCCGCTGTCCTCGCTGGGCCTCCTGCTGATCCCCCGCCACAGTGAGGAAAACTTGGCCCAAGTCTGCCCTGCCTGGGCTCCTTGGGAGGTGCGAGGGTAGGTAGCAAAATGGGGACAAGACATGGGAGAAAGTGTGAGAGTTCTGGGAGGTCCTGAGCAGAGTTACAAGGGCCCTTGGGGCCCCTGTGTCCTGTCTCAGGGAGCACACCGAGGCTGTCCACCACCCCTGGCTGTGTTGGTTTCTGGAGCTCTGGCTCTGCCCTTCCTGACCGTTTAAGTGGTCATCAATTACTCATGGAAATGGATGGCATGGCTACTCTCTCGCTTTCATTAATGTCTATATCTCTTTCTCCAGATGTCTGTTCAGAACTGACTCCCCACTGCCAGTCCTGGGCCAGATGCCCATGTTCCTTCTGCGCTCTTTCCTCCCAGGAACCAGGTGGAGTAACAGTCACTAACCTGTGTGGGGCCAGTGAGAGGGTGCCCTGAGGATGGAGGGGGACGCCAAATGCCATATGAGTTGGGCTGACTCATTCTTGTACCAAAAAGGTGCTCTGTTTCTTGGTTCTTGTTTCTCCACAGGCCACCCTTTCTTGTGGGTGCAGGTGTGGTGGGCATGGTAGAGGGGTCCGGGGAGAGAATAGGGTGGCTGTGAACAGCAGGCCAGGGCTGCCGCCACCCCCACTGCCCCATTTTCTTCAAGGATCCTCTTCACCCTCCATTATTTGGAATCTACATCACCATGTTTATGGGGGAATTAAAGAGCAGATGTGGGGTTGACACAAATTCTTAAATCCCTTGTTTCTTTCATTACATTTTGTACTGCTGGGGGAAATGTAACACAACTTGGGAGAAAATATTACATCTTGTATGAACTTCCTCCCCCATCACCCTTCCCTCCCTCTCTCCCTCCTTCTCTCCCTTCCTCCATTCCTCCCTGTTTCCCTCTTGTTTACCTTCTTTGGTGCCATGGCTTTCTCTCAACCAGCAGGCTCCTCTGCCCATCAGCCCCATCTTTTCACCCCACTCATTCAAATGCAGTGGGTGTGGCACGCAGCTTCTAAAATGACCCCCAATGATGCCCACCTCCCATTTGATCCCCTTCCCTTGAGTATGGTCTGGATTTTGTAACTTATTTCTAATGAATAGAAGTTATGGGATGTGTTTTGGTTTGTCTCTTTTCCCCCGTTGTTCATTTGTTTTGTTTCTCAAATTCCTTGTATGTGTGTAATCATGTGGTATTTTTCTTTGATTGGCTTACTTCACTCTCTAGTTCCATCCATGCTGTTGCAAATGGCCAGGATTCATTCTGTTTTATGGCTGAGTAATATTCCTGTGTGTGTATATATCTCATATCTTCTTTATTCATTCATCTATTGGTGGACACTTGGGCTGGAATGTGGCTTCTCAGATTTGGCTATGTAAAGGTGGTGGCTTCCATCTTGGGGACTGCTCACTCAGGGTGGGGGTGTGTGTGAGGAAGACAGATGATGAGTCAGGAAGCCATCCTGTGGAAAGGCCACATGATAAAACACCGAGGGAGGCATCAAGCCAACAGCTTCAGGGATCAGAGGCCCATCTTGTCAGCTCGCAAACACCCTTCCCCAGAAGTCTTCAGATGAGACCACAGCCCAGTTTGACAGCTTGGTGGCAACCTCATGAGACACCTTGAGCCAGATACCAGCCAAGCCATGTCCAATTCTTGACTCATAGTACTGTGAGACAATAAATGTTTTGAACTGTTAAGTTTTGGGATAATTTGTTGTGCAACAATAGTCCGGGGGGCGGGAGGCTCATTAAAGTACGCTGAGGAGGGGCTGGACCTGAATGTAAGTTGGCAGTGGGATCTTGCGAGTCCTGCCTGCCTTCAGGAGCAGGAGAAAGGGAGCTGAGTATCTCTCCATGGCTGTGGCATCATCTGACAGCCTCACCAGTCTTGAAGGTGATGTCAGCACGAGCTCAATGCCAAGGCTGAGGGACAGTGGGTGACTTTACTGGGTGGGGGAGGCTGGGGTCCCTTTCCTTTTATTATTAGCAGTACTCAGTGTCTATTTTATTAGTAATACATGACTTGTGGTGATGTCTGTGAATGAATGTTTGTCTCTCACATCTAATTGTTCTGTCAGGCATCCCAACTGTAGGTTTATCATTCCGTCTTTTCTTTACTTGGTAGTTTTATTGCCATTGATTAGTAATGGCAGCAGTTGGAGTCCCTCTTTATGGGAAAGATTCATTTCTGTTTACTAATGGGATGAATCTGAAATGAGGAGGCTTATCTCTACCCCTGCCCTCATGTAGGAGAGCCTTGAGTCATAACAGCCCTAACCCTTCCCCTCCGCTAGCACCATCTTGTAACATTGCATTCTTAAGAGACTTTTCGAGCTGGGGCGATGTCCCTATTGCAGACCTGGAGGTGTGGGCCATTTGCTGCTGCCACCAGACAGTGTGACTTACTGCCTGACCCACTATTGCTGTCTGACATAGGACTTTTCTAACTTTGAGTGAACCTGACCTTCTGTTGCAGTGCCCTTGATGGCATCCAGGCCTCCAGACATGGCCTGAAAATTATAGGACTCAAAGCCGGGGTTCAAGGTGGGGTTCTCACCCCCAGTATGATCTGCCTAGGTACGATGCATCTTTCCTGATGCACCTGCTCCCTATCTGATTTCTGAGAGCAAAACAGGCTATGAAGTGAGCCTCTTCTGCTTTTATGGAAAAGGTGGAGAGCTGCAGGGGTGAAGCAGTTGACAGTGAGAGGTTTGTGGGGAGGGGCACATTTCTGTGGATGGCTGTAGTTACATCTGCTTGTGGGGAGAGTGGCTCCAGCAGCTGTGCAGCACACTGACCTCTCCAAGGCTGGCTCCCCACGGGGCATCCAGTTGCCCTTTCAGGGCTCCTTCAGATCCCCTCCTGCATGGGTACAGGCTGCAGAGCATGGCTGGGCTCTTCCTTGCAGAGCCACAGAGTTGGTAGAGCAGGTCTGGCTCTGCGGTGGGACAAACCTGGGGTTTGGATCTCAGCCCCACTTGGTGCATTCACTGAACTGTTTGGACCTTAGATTCTTCTTCATCACAATGGAGAGAATAATAGTTTACCTGTAAGGGGGCTCCCCAGGCTCCTACAGTGTGAGCCCAGCTCCTTGAGGGAAGAAGGGGTGGCTGGCTAGAGCTTTTAGCCTTAATGCCTGCCTTGGAGATTGCCCTCACCACTCTAGTACTGACAAGCTACCTCCTCCTCACTGGCTAAGGGATGTGTCTCCTTTAACCCAGAGTCACAGATACTCCATCCTTCCCTATTCTCTACTCCTTCCTTCCTTCCTTTCTTCCATCCTCTCTTCCTCCCTGCCTTCTCTCTCCAACACATATTCACATCTACTATGCATCTGGGCAGCTACCGTGTTTTAGGTGCTTTGGATACAGATAGGGATCCCAGTTCTGTGGCTTATCTTATTATCATAGAGGGCAAAGAGACAATAAAGAGTAGGCATGATCCAATCTTAAATTATGTAGTATGTTAGCAGGTGATATGCATGTGGAAAAAGTAACAAAGAAGAATAAGGGAGGGGAGACTGGCCTGGGGTGGGTGGTGGGTAGGTTTTGGCAGTCAGGACAATAGTCAGAGTAGGCCTGATCCAGAAGATGAAGACCTGGAGGAAGGGAATGAAGGAGCCGGGTGACAGTCTGGGGAAGCTCATTCACAGCAAAGGAAACAGCACATGCAGCCAGTGCAAAGGCCTTGGGGCTGCAGCTTTAGAAGAGCAGCAAGAGGTCAGAGTGGCTAGGCAGGATGTAGAAGTGGAAGAAGACAAAGTCAGAGGGTGACTTCAGGGACTGAGGAGCCCTCGTGGGTGGAATGGGGGGCTAGTGGGGGCCTAAATCCTTCTGGCATCTGGCTTTTCTCATACCAGGCACTGAAAGTCCAGCGCCTGCCCCAGGAGTTCTGGGCAGAGTATCTGCTTTCCTCCCTCAGTGACCGCTTCTCACAGGAAGCTCAAGGGAGTTCTCTGCCTGGGGCCCGAGTTCGAGCCCGGGACACCATCCCAGAAGAAGAGCTCTGGCCCGGCCACAGCTCAAGTGGTGCCTCCGAGTCTGTCTCGAGAGCAAGGCTGCTCTGGGAGGCAGCGGCTGCTCCCACCATGCTTGCTTCTCAGAATCTGGTCTTGGGGTTGGCATGAGGAAGGAGGGAGTAACTTGTTTCCAATTAAGCCGCATCCGCTTTGTCAACTGAATCCAATTCCCCTTCAGTCTCTCAGTCTAGGAATTATCCTTTATTAAACCCGGGCCTCTCCTGTGTGTGCAAGGCTCCAACTGCCGCCGCAGCAGAATCCGGAGCGGTTCCCCAGGTGCCAAACGGCCCTGCGCTCCTAGAGGTTTTCCTCTCGTCGCTTTCCCAGGCCTGCCGGGTGGAAGGAAGCCAGCAAACGAATGACCTCAGCATCCAGGAATGGGCGCTATCGGTTGGGTGGGCAGGACCCAGCCCCTGGCCCAGCCTGGAGGGGTTGTCTGCAGCCAAGCCTCCACCAGGCCGTGAGGCCTCTGCTGAGCACTGAGGGGTGGTGGTGGAGAGAACCAGGTGGATAAGTGCGTAGTGGGTGCTGGGCAATGGGCTAAGTTCTTTGCAGGTGCTAACTCACCTAATCCTTACTGCCATCATATAAGCCTGGGGTTAGAATGATCTCCATTTTACAGATGAAGATATTGAGGGTCAGAGTGACTGGCTCAATCACTGAGGAAGTAAGTGGTCCAGTAGGGATGTGAACCCAGGCAGCCTGATTCCAGGCTGTGGCCTGAGCTCCTCACAGGTGGGGCGCCTTCTCTGATGTCCCTCTGAGGGTTGGGGGTAGGCAGGGTCTCAATGCCCTGGCATGCTTCCACTGCGGGTCTATAGGGCTTCCCTTCTGGGGTGGTGGGGAGAGGCCTCTACCTTCTCTCACACTCCTCGACTCGGGAAGGTCAGATGAATGTAGCCCAAACAGACACCCTGACTCAATTTCATGAGACACCTACGGCTAAGCCATGTCTTAGCTCCTGCATGTGTGACCCATGGTATTCAGTGTGAAAATCAACCGTTGTGGTTTTAAGCTACTAAATCTTGTATTTCGTTAGACATCAACAGGAAACTCATACAGTGTGTGTACAAATTTGAATTCTCGTAGGCAGCCTGTGGGAATTGTCACTGCTCTGTGTCCTTGCCAACACTTGGGATTGCTGAAATTTATTTTTCTGCCAATCCTAGGGTAGGGGGTGCTATTTCATTGTGACTTCAATTTGCTTCATTTACTTTAGAGTTCTGTTATTAGATGCATACACATTTCGGATTGTTATGTCTTCTTGATTAATGGGTCCTTTCATTATGATGAAAGGTGCCTATTTATTCCTCATTCTGGAATCTACTCTGATTGATATGAATATGGCCACTCCAGTTTTCTTTTTTTTTTCTTTTTTCTTTTTCTGCCACTTGGTTTTATTCCTGCGAACATTAAATCGGTAAGTCATCTGTGTTTCTGTGTGTGATTTAAGTCTGTTCACATTTCTTGCCACATGAATGTGGCAATGATTTCATATTTATTTATTTTTGAGGGAAAGAGAGAGACATAGAATGAGAGTGGGGGAGGGGCAGAGAGAGAGGGAGACACAGAATCCGCAGCAGCCTCCAGGCTCTGAGCTGTCAGCACAGACCCTGACGCAGGTCTCAAACTCATGGACCACGAGATCATTCCCGGAGCCGAAGTCAGATGTTTAACCGACTGAGCCACCCAGGTGCCCTGTGAGGTTTTTTTTTAAAGTTTGTTTATGTTGAGAGTGACAGAGAAAGTGAGGGGGAAGGACAGAGAGTCAGGTTAGAGAGAGAATCCCAAGGAGGCTCCAGGGATCAGCGTGGAGCCTGATGCAGAGCTCGAATTTCAGAACGGTGAGATCATGACCTGAGCCAAAACCAAGAGTCAGGCTCTTAACTGACTGAGCCACCAGGTGGCTTAGAGCTTTTATTCTAAGATTTATTTAGCTCCACTACTAAGGTGATGTCCCCCTGAAGAGTCTACCTAATTCCCTGAGTCTTAGGAAGTATTTCAATTTTATTTATGTTATTTTTTTATTTAAAAATTTTTTTTAATGTTTTATTTTATTTTTGAGACAGAGAGACAGAGCATGAGCAGGGAGGGGCAGAGAGAGAGGGAGACACAGACTCTGAAGCAGGCTCCAGGCTCTGAGCTAGCTGTCAGCACAGAGCCCGACGTGGGGCTCGAACCCACGAATGTGAGATCATGACCTGAGCCGAAGTCGGACGCTCAACCGACTGAGCCACCCAGGCGCCCCGGAAGTATTTCAATTTTAATTAGTGAGAGATGAACTATTCTCAACTTTGTATGACCTCTGGGAATTGTTTCATCTATGCATTTTCTGGTGATTCTTTTCCCCGGCATGGGTGGTTTCCTCTCAAAACATATGCGTATTTACACTTGGTCAAAGACTCCAGGGGATCCCTTCTACAGATTTCCAGAGCTTACATTCTATACAGCCCCTCGTCTCTAATACTGTGCCCTAAAAATTCTGGTTTTCTTGGCTTCTCGAAACTCTAATCTCTATATCCACAAACCTGGACTGTAGGGCTCTGTTTGGGTTTCCCCTCCCTGAACTGTGGCCTGGAAATTGCCTCCAGACAATGAGTTGGTGAAATCATGGGGCTCACCTCATGTGTTTTCTTCTCTTCAGGATCGCAGTTCTATGCTGCCGGTTGTCCAGGGTCTAAAAACCGTTGTTTAACGTGTAAGACGTCAAGAGGAGAGGCAGTAGAGGCAATGCTTTCGCGACATGTAGTTTCGTAGTAGTAGTGGTTAATTTCAATGTTTGGTAAATTTGGTTAGGAGATCATTCATGGGATAGATAAAATTTATTGTTATTATTATTGTTATTTGATGTATTTATTTTAACATTTATTTATTTTTGAGAGACAGAGATAGAGCACATGTAGGGGAGGGGCAGAGAGAGAGGGAGACACAGAATCCGAAGCAGGCTCCAGGCTCTGAGCTGTTAGCACAGAGCCTGACACTGGGTTTGAACTCATGAGCCGCTAGATCATGACCTGAACTGAAGTCAGATGCTCAACCACCGGAGCCACCCAAGCTCCCCCGATAAAGTTATTTTTTAAGCAGATTTCTGTTGATACCAAGTTTCCATGAAAAATCCCAAAGACTCTTGACTTAAATAAAAATTGGATGGGCCTACTGATGTCACTTTGGAGGGACAGATCTCTTCTGGTTTGCTGCGGTCCCTGCTGAGGTGGCAGAGAGAAGGGTGTTGCCCTGAGAGAATTTTGGACCTAGCAAATCTTCTTCAGGGCCAGCAACCACAGGCTCAGAGTTACTTAGAAAAGCCCTTTCTCTTAGCCTCTTTTGCCAAAGCTTGGAGAATTCAGATTCGATTCAAATATGTTGTGGGAACTTTTGGAGGGAATAGCATATGTCTTTTCTTTTCCTTCCTCCTGCTTCTGGTGGCTTCTGCCCTGCTCCCTCCCTCCCTGCTATGCAGAGTGCAGCATGGGGGGGAAAGGTCTCTCCCTGGGCTGGGTGGGCCAGCCCTGTTAGCATGATAAGATGTTCCAGGAAGATTGTGTGGTCAGGGGTCCTTTAACAAATGTTCTTAGCTGTGGTCTTCTAATTTTAAATTCTTGAAGCTTCAAGAACACGCTCAAAGGAAGCTGTTCGAACTCTTAAGGCTAGTGGCTGATTTGACTTCCCAAGAAACTTTGGAATCACCCTGTTTCAAAAACTCATAGAGAAGTTAATGGAGATGTGAAGATGTCAGGAAGTGTCTTCTCTAGGACTTTCTACAGCTCTTCCATACTTGATAATATTCAAATACTACCTACAGAGTTAAACCAGATGTGTGGACCCGTGAGGTAGTGATGCTGTTGATCTTTTAGAGTCATTTTTTTCCCCTGTAACAAAATAATATTTATTTCTCCATCTATGGAAATAAATTAGGCAGTTTCATTGGATTGAGGGGAAATGAGGGAATGACAGCTTAATTTACCCTCCTTATGCCAAAGGAGCGCAGCCTTCATTTTCTTTAGGCAACTTAAGAGTTAAGTCCCATCTATACTGGCCTGGCCCTCCCACCTGGCAGCCACACATGATAAAATGCTTTGGAAGACAGTGGTCTGATGCCGAGTCCTCCCAAGGCGAGAAACATGGAATTCAGGTTCACTCGCAGCTTTCACTTAATACAATTTGTCTAATGTCCTCATTATTTCCCTCATCACCAAACCAAATAATAACTTGTTTCTAATTTGGGTTTTGGACATTGCTGTGAGTGGGGGGCAAGTCTTTGGCATTCTTTGACTGGCAGGAGTGAGTTTCTCAGCAAAGAACATTAGTTAAATGTGAATGCTGTCTTATGGGGCTTACTGTGGGACATCTGTTCTTGGGCCTCAGGTCCCTGAGACCCCATTTGTGGGGCCACAGCCTGGCTGCCCATAGACAGGTTCAGGGGAGCAGAGTGCCTGCTCTGGTTAGGGACTGGGTTGACTCATCTACATGCTGTCAACAACTAGGTGGGAAAATGAGGTTGCTTTCCCAAAATATACTTTGGACTGGCTTCAGCTCTTTGATTTAAAGTAAGAATTCCACTGAACTCAATGATGTTTGCTTATTACCCACCTTGGATCTTGCAAGGTGCCAGCCGCTGGGGACACAGTGATTATGTGGACAGGCAAGGTGTCTCCTTCCAAAATTGACCATTGAGTAGGTGAAGGAGACAGTTAAGTAGGCAATTAAAATACGTGCCGTGATGGCAAAAGCACATGCACTGGCAGACGTGGAAAGTGAGGTGCATGGTCAGGAGCAAGGGCATTGGTGTCTAAGCTGGGGTGCCTTAGGGTACACAGGAGTTAGACAAGAGGAGGCTGGCAGGGAGAGGGTGAGAGTTGACAGGGAATGGGGGCTGGCAGAAAGAGAGAGCTCTGGTCATCTCTTGCCATGTCACCAACTACTCTGAAGCTTAGGGGCTTAAAATAACAGCAATCACTTTATTATCTCTCATGGTTTTGTGGGTCAGGAATCTGGGAATGGCTTGGTGAGGTAATTCTGGCTCAGGAGCAGGAGTCAGAAGCAGGAGCTGGAACGGGAAGACCATGGTCTCTCCCTTTCCATATGGTCTCAGGGCCTCTCCAGACCATCTGCACATGAGCCAGTGTTGGCTTCCTTACAGCAGAGTGAGCCAGGGTACATGGATTGCTCCTTGGCAGCCAGGGACTTGAGGAGTGTGTGTTCCAGGAAACTGGTGAACGTGGCATGGAGTTTTTTGACCTGGTGTTGGCATTGTACACCAACTCTGTCCTGTTGGGCACAGATGCAACCTCCTGGGGAGGGTCAAAGAATGTGCAAAGTACTATAAATGGTCCATTTGGTCAACTCAAAGGAGCCCAGGATAACTGAAAACCAAGGAGGCAGGTGATGAGGCCATTGAGAACCAAGGTCCCAGTGTGTGGCGGCTTTTCATGTCTTCTTTTGGAGCTGACTCTTTGCTGAGGTGAGCAGGAAGTCCAGGAAGATTCTGGATCAGCATGAGGCATTAGTCAGGTTTTTGGATTCCCCGCAGGGAGGGTGGTTTGGAAGGGGTTCGTATGAGGAGTGGGGGCAGTGAGGGGGCTCTAATAGCAGTCATGGTGAGGGATATTGGTGGGGCGCTGATGAATGGTGCACATCGACAGAGGCGTGGAGATAGAAGGGACAGGTTTGGGGTCTGATTGATTTGGGGACAGGAGATTGGGAGTTGTGGGGATGGGGACTATGGCTTGGGCTACCAGGAAGTGGGCAGTGTGGCTCTAGGCTGGGAAGGCAGGAAGGAAGGAGAGCCCTGGCATTTTCTCTTCCTCCATTTTTCTCTTTGGAGTCAGACATAATTGGACTGCTATCATGAGAATTGTGTCAGAGTGGGCTCCCATCCCTTCTTGATTTGGGCTAGAGTTTGGGATTCTGCCTTCCTCTGGCCCCTGTGCCTTTGTCTCCAAAGGAAGGTGGAGCCCAGTCTGTTCTTGTCCCCATGAGGGGCATGGTTTCATTTAAATGCCATTGCTGCTCTCGGGCATCAAGGTGAATGGGATGTCTGTGCTGGTCAAAAGGCTTTATGGTTTTTTCTTTGTTGTTGTTGTTCTGTTCTTTAATTCATGACAAAATATACATACCATCAAATTTACCATTTTAACCATTTTTAAGAATACATTTAAGTACATTCATCACCAACCATCTTCAGACCTTTCTAATTTTCCCCAACTGGAACTCTATAGCCAGTAAACATCAACTCTCATCCTCCCTCCCCAAGCTCCTGCCAACCGCCACTCTGCTCTCTATGAATATGCTTATTCAAGTGCCTCATAAAAGTGGAGTCCTACAGCATTTGTCCTTTTGTGACTGGCTTAATACAAAGAATAACCTCTCCAAGGTTCATCCTTACAGCATGTATCAGATTTCCTTCCTTTTGAAGGCTGAGTAATATTCCATTATATAGATATGCTACATTTTGTCCATTCATCTGTTGACTGACATTTGGGTTGCTCCTTGCTTTTGGCTATTGTGAATAACGCTGCTATGAACATGAGTGTGCAAATATCTGTTTGAGTCCCTGCTTTCAATTTCTTTATGTATATGCTTAAGAGTGGAATTTCTAGATCATCTTATAAATCTATGTTTAGCTTTTTGAGTAACTGTCATTCTGTTTTTTTACTGGGGCTGCACCATTTTGTATTCCTTCAAGCAATGGAAAAGGGTTCCAATTTCTCCACATCCTTGCCAATGGTTTTTTTTTTTTTTAATATTGGCAATCTGAAGGGCTGTGGTGTGATGCCTCTTTATAGTTGTGATTTACATTTTCCTAAAGAATAGTGATGTTGAGCATTGGTCAGAAGATTTCTATCAGAAGGTCTCCATGTTCTGAGAAATCAGCAAACTTGGCAGAAGAGATATGGTAAATGTGTGTGGGTCAGGACAGATGGAGAGGCCATTGAAGTCACATTGCTTGATGCAGCGGTGGCCTGGCTGGACAGGGGGCCCTCCAAATACTCTTAACCCAGCTACACAACAGGCTACTGGCGCACAGAAGAGCAAGACGGGGGCTACACTAATGTCAGTATTGGCTGAAACTCTCTGTTAGAAGCAGATCATCTGGTTAGTTCTTGACCTGGCTTGCTGGCTCTTTCCATTTTGATCAGCAGGGAAAGAGTGAGCTGCTGAATCCACAGGAATGCCAAGTGAGACTGACCATGTCATCTAGAGTTTGTAAATGTGAAAGAAGAGTACATCAGCCTAAAATTTTCCAAATCTAGAGGAAAATATAAGACTGGCCCTAGAAGACAGGATGGCAGGCACCAACAATGTCACTCGACAGGTTACTATGAAGGGGAGTGAGACGGCTCTAAAGAGAGCAAGGAGCATCGCTGAGCTTGGGAAGGATGGGAAAGAGGGTGGAGGTCGGGGCTGGGACTCAGGAGGAGAACCAATGGTGTTGAAGGACCTGGAAAAACGGTGTTGGTGTGACAACTTTCAGAATAGACTGAGCTTGAGAATAATGCCAGGACTGTGAAAGGACTTAAAGGAGAAACGGCATTTGGACAAATGATGAACACAGCAGGATTGGATTTGCTTGGGGATGATGATGTGCGTGATTCCTTAACCCTCCATTATCTTCTTGTGTAGTGAGATCACTGGCTCCACCACACTGGAAGGGAGCCCTCACTCCCCTCAAGACCCCTCTTCCTCTCTTCTGAGAAAATCAGTCTATGGCCACGTTTCAGAGCTTCATGGCGTGGCTGGGCCTGGCCCTGTCCAGGGCTGGTGGCTGCACTGGACAGTCCTAGAACTGGCTGTGCCTTTGCCTGTGCACAGTTTTCCACTTGGAAAAGGAGTGTCTCTGTGTCCTCCCTGCCCATAGGCAAACGTAGCTGTGTCCTTCCTCCTCTGATTCCTCCACTGAAGGGTCTCCACTGGCTGGAATTCTGGAGGGTGTAGAAGAGTCTCCTGGGAAGCTTCTCCATTTACAACTGTCCTTTCCCCACACGTAGAGAGTCTGATGAGGTGAGTCAGCAGTGGAGCCAGGGCTTCCTGGTTAACAGGTGCTTGGGCGATAGAAAAGCCCGGACAGGCTTAGGCTTCCTGCCTGAGAGCCAGCAGGTGAGGGAAGAAGCAGTGATGGATCTATTGTTGGAGTCCCAGTGCAGGGAGGAGGCCTCTGCTCAGACGGCTCTGTTAAGGTGATACTAAAGACAGGTAAGCAGATGGTGACAGCTCTGGTGACATGGCCCAGAGCTCTCTCTGCTTACCTGAGACTTTATATCTGAATGGTGTTGAAGGTCCACACAAGACAACTGTGTGTAGCGTTGTGCTGTTGTCTGGGCCAAAGTGCCTTCCACATGCATGGAATTTGGGTTTTGCTTAGAGCTCCTTGTGCAAATGCAAATGTTTCACTCATATGTTTCACTCCTGAGGCCACCCCCTGTTTAGACTTGGGATCCATGACATTGTCATACTGGAGCCCCATGTGCAGTCTAGGGGTCTCAAACAACGTAGTTAGGACCCGTTTGACATTGACTCCGTCCCTGCTTTAGGAAAGGGGTCACTGGCTTCTATGGCACACTTCCAGTGATGGGAGCTTTGTGTTCCCTAGCCACTCTAGCCTGTGGAGGCTGTAGTTGTCAGACATGCCTGTCTGGTAGTGGGTGTGAATCAGCCTCCCCACAACTCCCTCCACCCTGACGTGTAAGGCTCTCTTCCCCTGCCCATGGTGAAGCTCTAGATGTGAAGACACGGATGCATGTCCCTGAAATCTTTTCCCTTTTGGGCCAGAGTCTCCTAGCACTTTTTAAATTTTAATGTGCAAATGAATAACTGGGGAATCTTGTGGAAATGCAGACAGGGGTTCTGGGTTTCTAACAAGGGCCCTGGTAATGTGGAGACCTGCTGATCCACTGGCCACACTTGGAGAAGTGTGAGTGGGGTGTCAAGAGTGTGCACCCAGTGAGAGTGAGAGCGGCCTGAGCTCCTGGCTTGGCTCCCTCACTCAGTGACTGTGTGACTTTGGGAAGTTACTTGACATCTCAGTGCCTTTGCTTCCTTTACAGTAATATGAGGCTAAGGAGGGTGCCTCTCATATGTCTGTTGTGAGAATGGAGGCCAGTCTCAAAGCTCCTGGCTGCAGGGGTGGCACATGCCATGTGATTGACAATACGATCTCTTGGTCACTTCCCACTGAATAGCCCCAGGACCTTGGATTGTTCCCTCGGGGCACTCTACATCTATGTTCCTCCCCCAGGAAACACTTAGAGGGGCCAAAAACTCACAGAAGGGCCAGTGCATAGAAGATGAAGGCATGGCCTTAATCCACAATATCTACAAATAATATGTTTTCACAATTCTCACCACTGTCCTAGTAAACACAGTGGTAAAAATAATGTTTTTTTCTGGGCAACTCAGAGGAGCGAAATATCATTTCAGAAACTGAAGGGATATACCAACCAAGGTCTATCCTGTGAGGCTACAATGATTTCATTCTTGTGTTGATTAAAAACACGAATTCACAATTAGTGAAACCATTATACTTGGGTGTGGTAAGGAAAATCTATTAGTATTTAACAAATTTCATCTTTGTTTGATAGATAAAAACTGGGAAATTCTGATTTCTTCATAAGCTGATGTATTATTTGGCGTTTCCCGACTCAATGTAGGCACCGTCTCCTGTAGGAAGCCCCTTTGCTTTCGAGGCTGAGTTAAGTGCTTCTCAGACCACCCTATTAAATTACTTACCACACTGGACTCTAATCGCCTTTCTTCTCTGTTAGATTTTAATTCTTCCAGTGCAGAGACCAGATCTTATTATCATGGTGTATCTTTAGTGCCCAGTGAAATGTCTGGCATAGGGTGGGAACTCTAAAAAATGCTTGTAATAGGAGGGAGGGAGAAAATAGAGAGAAAGAGAGATAGGGTAAGGAAGGAAGGGAGGAAGAGAAGGAAAAGGGAAGAAGAGAGGGAAGGAGGGAGGGAGGAAAGAGAACAGTATTTACAAATGAGTTGGTTTTCATTGACTTTTGTCCCTTGGAAGCATTACCTGCTTCTTAGCACCACAGACACCTTGCTGTAAGTGATGAGGCCCTCCTTCTGGCTGACCTGCTGGGAAGCCAGGTGTCTGAGGAATCCCTGCTCTCCTTCGTGGATGTTTCGTGCTGCCAGACGTCCTGTTCCTCTTGGGCACTCAAATAGCTACCTTTCTGCTTTTAGCTCCACCAGTAGCCCTGCTTATATTGTTTCTAAGACAGAAGATGGCTGTGTCCCCAGACATAAGCTTCCCTTCAGGAAAGTGTGTTTTTCCTTGTGGGGACATTGTTACCACCACGATGGGTGTTTTTTAATTAAGGGACTCTACTTTTGTTGGGCAATTCTTTTCCTGGGCCCTGAGAATTCTAAAATGAGACATCGCTTTTCCTGTTTGAGTAAGATGAGAGCATGGTGAGGGGATCCTTGGTCCTGGTGGCGGAGCCGCGATCACACCCTGTTCTTCTCGCACGCATCCCCGTGGGTGACTCTTGGAAACCAGACTTCTCGGACAGCGGCCTGCCTGCGTTCCTGCCTAATCATCTGGTTGACTCGACACGGCCCTGGGCTGGGGGGTTTGTGTAGTATTTGCACAATGACATTAAGATGTGGCCATGTTTTTTGGGAAAACAAACAGGTATAAAATCCTGAATCCAAATCATGACCAAGAACAGGCTCAGAGCCCTTGTATTTGTGCAAGTCCAGGACGTGGTGAGTTCTGTGCCTTCCCTTCTCTCCAGCCCGGAAACAGCTATCTTTGCCAAAAGAACAAGGATGATGCATTTTGTGGGGTCCCCTGGGGTGTGGGCAGCATAGTCCTGACAGCTGACGCGACAGCTGTGCTTCCTAAACAGGGAGGGAGATGTGTTCGCCCCCGTTTTTCCCATAGCACAAGAATTACATTGCTTCAACGATGCCCCGGGTGGAAGTCCATGAGGACCAGCCTGCTTTCTTTCTTAGCACAGTTGCCCGCAGTGGGTATCTGCTCACAGACTCTGTTCTCAGAGACACAGAGATGGTTACTGCATTTTGCTCTCCTGACCTGATTCACATACTTCCCTCCACATCCCCAAAGGCCAGGGAGTTGAGAAAATGCAATTTCCTTTTGAGTACAGGGCAAAGGTACGGGGTCAGTAGATTGGGACAGCTAGGGCCTGACCCAAGTCTTTAGGCCAGCCTTGATGGTGGGCGTGGGTCTTCCTCCTCTTTGTCTCCCCACAGGAATGGAGAGCCTGGCCCCGAGGAAGCATGGAGAGGAGCTGAGGGCTCAAGGAGGGACACTGGGACTGTGGTAGATGCCGAAGCTCTGCTCTGTTCAGACACGAAGCCCTAGCGTCCCTGCCCTGATGTAAGGCTGGGAGGGCACAAGGCACTTTACTCACCAGTGGAGACCCGCCCCTGCCCAGAGATGAAAGACAGGAGTCCAGGACACTACTGCAAACTTGTTTCACTTTTTAAAAGGTAGCCTTTCCTTGATCAGAAAATAGCCTTCAGAGGAAAGCTTCCTCAGTAAAGAAAACCCATTCTATGCAAATAAACATGTCTGCAAGATTGCCTTGGGTCAGTTCTCAGCCGTCTCTGCTTGCAGGTAGCTGCTGCAATGGAGGGAGGGTGGAGTGCTCGTCTCTACCATGGCAGCACCTGGAGGGGCTGGGCTGGGTGGCCTGCTTGTGGGCAGGGCTCGGCTCAGCGCAGTGCTGCAATTGGGTGGGGGGGGCTTGGGAGCTTGCTCACTGCTTGAGCCAGCCCTTGAGAAGAAGATGGGGAGCTGGAGCAGCGCAGCCATAAGGAATCTTCTGGACCTGCCCCAGGGGCATAGCCAAAAGGACAGGGAGTAAGGGAGGGAAGGAGAAAGGGGGTGGCAAGTGGAGCAGATCCAGGATCTGAGAAGTGGCTTGGGAGGGACCCGGTCATGCAAATAGTGCCTTCCCAGGGAGGGAAGCCCTTCAAGTGGATCTTTCTCAGAATCCCTACTTCCTTTGAGACTTTAGGGATCCCACATGGCTAAGTACGTGTTGATGTGCATGTGTGTGTGCGTGTGTGTAAGTGATTGGGGAAAAGGAAGTAAGTTCTTCTGGGTTTATGGGGGGGTGGTTAGTCAGCTGTAATTCTCAAGAAATGCCTTCTGTGGCAAAGTCCTCTAGGTCATTGGTGGAGATGATGCCCAGGCGAGGGGTGTCTCTCCCCTCCTCCCGGAGGCTCCTCATCTCCGGGCGCTGGCCTTCAGAGTGCTGGATGGGGTCCCCATGAGGCCTCAGGGACTGCAGGCTGGCCTCGCGTGCCCTCCGGGGCCCCAGCCCGGCTGCCTCGGTGGTGGTGTGAGGGCCCTGACTTAGGAAGGTGGGGGCAGACAGCTGAGAGGAGCAACGCAGCGGCATCAAGGCCGTCACGGGCAGGGGCCGGAAGTGGGGGTACAGCATGTAGGGGGCATCCAGTGTGTCTGGCGGGGGCGGCTCGGGGGAGCCCCCTTCAGAGGTTGGGATGGAGACCTTGACGTATTTGCCCGTCTCAGGGTCATAGAAGGTCTTGATTTTCACCTGGAGTGGCAGATCGAAGACAAAGTACTCTCCAGATTGGGGGTCTTGGAGGACCTTCTGGGTGGCAGGGTAAGGCGGCAGGGGCGTAAGGCACTGGGATCCCCCAGGCTGCCTCCTGATGGGCTCTGAGAAGGCAGACACTGAGTGGCGGTGGATGGGAGGGGGCAGAGATCGGACCCCGGGGCACCTGGGTGGGGGCCTCTCTCTGGGAGGTGGTGGCCCTCGGTCGCAGTCCTCCAGGCACGGCTTTTCTTCCAGGGGTTCGCCATGCTTTTCTTGCAGCTGGTCGGTCTTTCTCCTCTTGTTGGCCAGCTTTTTCGCCCGCCGCAGGGCCTTTTCCGTTTTGGGTGGGACTGCAGGAGGCTTGCCGGCTGCCCTCTCCAGCGGAGTGGCGAGTTCTGGTTTCTCAGACAGGCCTGCCAAGCTGGCAGTTGCGTCCAGCACCAAGCCTCTTGGAGAAAGTGTCCTGAGGTCTTCCGCAAATGGCTCAAGTTGGGGGTCGGAGCCAGCCTCCCATGTGAGGGCGTGTGTCAGGTCCTCCCTGCGGGCAGCCCTGGCAGGGTAGGGGCTGGCCCAGGGGCTGGGGTGAGTGGGCTCCCCGGGCAGCAGGCCCGGGTCACTGGGGGCCTGGGAGGCATCGTCCCAGATGCTGCTGGCGGCTGGCGAGCACCCGCTGCTCTCCTCCGGGGAGCTGGCATTGGGGGAAGTTGCTGTCTCACCAGGGACCAGTCTTCTCCCCGATGGCCCTGCTCTGGGTGTAGACAGTAAGTGACTTTTGAAATCTTGTGTGTGTTCTTCCCAACAGGTTCCCAGCTGCTGTGGGGGGAGCTGGTCTTCTGGGTGGCCCTCGGGCAAAGCGATGGTGGGGATGCACCTCCGAGCATCCAGCTTCCCCTGGACTGTGCAATCATTTGCCACAACTCCACCGGCAGCCTCTGGGGGTGGCTTTGGCCCTTCAGCCTCTCCCACGAGTGGAGGAGATGGGACATTCCCCATTGGGGCTGGCACCTGCCCATGGTCCTCCGTGCTCCCCCAGGCCGTGTGCTTTGAGTGTGTGCCCTGCGTGTTAGCAGGCATGGGGGTGTTGGCCACTTCCTGGCTCTCAGGGCCACAAAGCCCAGCCTCTTCTCCCCAGCCTGGTTTTGTCAGGTCTTCCTCTTTGTGGCCACTGCCCATTGGGTCCTCTGATGACATGGCCCTCAGGAGGGGCAGCATGATGGGTTTTATCACAGGGGTGGCCCTGAGAGTGTTGTCTTTAATTGCAAACAGTATGCGCTTGTTTGTAGTGGAAGATGGCAAGGGGGTAGGGTCTCTCCTTGTATCCTTACTTCCTGGGATCCAAGTGCCTCTGAAGTTAGCGTCCTCTCTCGATGCCTTCCTAGGTCTATATCCAGACAAGCTTTCCCCTTCTTGCAACGACGCCCCCTGGCTGTGCTCCTGCACGCATGCGTGCCCGTTACTTAAGGCATCCTGCGGTAACTCATCTTTCCCTATCTCCTTCTCCTCGTCCTTCTGACTGTCACCTGCACTTTCATCATTCCTCCTGTCTTCCTGCTGGCTCTCGGTAAACCATGTCTTCTGCTGGTCTTCAAATGAGGCAAAGGACTGGTCCGAGGAGCTGGTGCTGAATTTGGCCTTACTTTTGAAGCACGGCATGAAATCGGACTGGGTGTCACTGTAAAACACATCTTCTTCCTCGGGAGAGAGGGGCCC
This sequence comes from Suricata suricatta, assembly GCF_006229205.1. Classification (NCBI taxonomy): domain Eukaryota; kingdom Metazoa; phylum Chordata; class Mammalia; order Carnivora; family Herpestidae; genus Suricata; species Suricata suricatta. The sequence continues at coordinate 147,700,081 of NC_043701.1, read as the reverse complement.
TGGGGAGAATTTCTGGTTAAAGTTTGGATTCTGAAGTCCTGCCTCTCTCTCAGGCTCTGTCTCTTGAGACACAGATCTCGAAAACCCCTTCTCTAGGCTGGGGGTCTTTGGTTTCTCTCCAGCCTTCCCTGCTTCAGGCTCTCTGCCGCAAAGCCTCAGGGACAGGTGCTTCCTGGGGCAGTGGTCCCTCACCTCTGGACACTTGCTGGACCTGGCAGTGCCCATTTCTGGTTCTCCATCATCCTTCTCATAGCTGTTTCTGTCAGCTCCCTCCCCATTGATGGAGAAGGGGGCTTGGGTGATGGCTGGAGGTGAGTTAAGAGTTAGACGGTTGTCCACAGAGGCTGCACCAGGGTCAGCTTTACGGTCCATCTGGGTACTGACATGGGACACAGAAGGGGCTTCAGCTGCTCTTTCCTTAGAAAGCTCGTTTGGAGGGCTCTCCTCAAGCCCATTGGGTAGGATGATGCCATTGCTCACCAGTTCTTGCTTGCCTCTGGTTTTCTCCTCGAGGCCTTTCAAGAGAGGTGAGGGACTGTATGTGCTCTTGACACGCTTCCGTACATCCTTAAGGTTGAACAGCAGGCTAGGGGCTTTGGATTTGTAGCTATCCCGAGACTGACATTCACTAGGTTCCTTCTCTTGGTATCCATTTAATTGTCCTGAGGGCGACGGGGTCATCTCCACTGGCTGGCCATCAGATGGCTCCAGGATATTCTTAGTGGGGATAATGGGGGTCAGAAGCTTACTGATGTTAAAAGGAGGACTGTAATGCTCGTTGGGGTCCATGGGCATGTCAAGAGCCTCGTTTTCTGGAAATTGTCCCTGGGGATTGTGCTTTGTGTACAAGGCTGGGCCTCTTCTGGTGGCCTGCTTCTTCTCTTCCGATGTGTCTTGCAGACTTTCTTTCTTTCCTTTGCTGGACTTTGGTTTCCTCCAAGGGGGCTGGGTGGACTTCCCCTGAAGGTCAGGTTGTGAGCCAGAAGCTTTTCCCTCTGTACCAAATACCTGGGCCCCTGAATCCCTAGGTCCCCAGGGTCCTGATGCGGAGACAGCCCCTGGAGCCAGCCTGCTCTCCTCCTGACTGCAGCTGGCCCGGGCTTGGCAGGGGGAGACTTTGTGCTCAGGGACCGGGGGCTCTTTGAACAAGGGCACGTTCTCGTAATGCTTTGCTTTGCTTTCTGGGACAGGGTCAGCAGCCTCCTTTCTCTCGGGCAGCCTCGGTTGGTGGGCGGTCCATGACTCAAAAGCACTGTTTTCACTATGAAGAAAGGTCCCTTTGCGAGGCCACTCCTTACTTCTTCCAGGCTCCCCGTTGGATGGCTTGTGCGGCGGAGAGGGGAACTTTGACTCAAATGCGCTGGCCGTGTTTTCAGGTGTTGGGAGGAAGCTGCTGGAGCTGTGACAGGCCATCTCGGGGTCCTTGGGGGACTCTTGCTCTCCGTGCTTCTTGCCAGGCTGGTGACTATTCTGATGGGCACCAGAGACTTCAGCAGGCACCCTCCTGACAGTCAGAAAGGCAGAATCGAAGCAGAAATTGACACCGCTTTCTGGAAGAGGAGCAAATTTGGGGGGGTTCTTGAGAGCCGGGGGCTTACTAGTAGGGGGTCTGCTGTCACAGCATTGGCTCTCAGTCCTGTCAAAAGATTTAATCAGCGATGACACTTTAGAAACAGGCTTGTTGCTGCTCCTCAGGCCAGAAACGGGCACCTCCAGTCTCCTCTGGGCTGGCGTCAGCGGGGGACTGCTTTTGGGATACTTTTCCTCCCCTTGGACATACTTGGGTAGCTGTTGGAACGTGGCTGCCCAGCCAGCATGCTCGGTGCCTTGGGATGGTAACTGGCTCCAAATGCCGCTTTTCCTGTGGGTGTGGCTCACCGTTCCCTGGTGAAGAGTCCCAAACACCTGGCGGGTGATATCCGGGGACAGGGTCAGGTCAGAGTCATGGAAGGATGTGTCCTCAGAGATGCACAAGCTTCGGAACGCCCGGTCTGTGAGGCTGCTCACCTCCCTGTCTGCATCATCCAGCACACTGCCGATGCTAGAAGAGTCGCTGAACCCGTCTGTGCACTTCTTATTCCCCTGCATTGTCCGCCAGCTAGGAAGACTGTCCCTGGCCAGCCAGTGAGTGCCTCTGGGTGACGGTTCTGGAGGGATTAGATGCAGACCTCTTCCCACAAACTAGAGCTTCTTGTTGACCAGATGTAATTGCAAAGTGGGCTTTTTTTTTCTCTCTGCAAAAGAAAGACGTGTAGTGTATGAACAGGATATCCAACTTAGTCGCTCCATAGGAGAGCTACACACCGGTCCAGATGGGGAATGGTGCCTGTGATGGTTCATTCTATGTGTCAACTTGTCTGGGCCCTAGTGTTCAGTTTTTGGTTAAACATATCTAGATGTTGCTAGGAAAGTAATTTTAAGATGTAATTAACATTTAAATCAATAGACCCGGAGAAAAGCAGATTACTTACCCTTCATATTGGGCGGGGGGAGGCAGCATCTCAAGGCTGAGCTCACCAGAGGAAGTGAGGATTCAGCCTCCAGTCCTTGGATGGTAGCTGCAACTCTAACTCCATGCAGGGTCACCAGTCTGCCCTCAGATGTCAGACCTGCCAGCCCCGATAACTGCATGAGCCAGGTCCTTAAAATAAAGTTCTCTCAGTACGTACACATCTTATTGGTTTTCTTCCTCTGGGGAGCCCTGCCTAATACAATGTCGAAACTTCAGATGTGTCATTTTTGCAGAGAGGTCTTCCCTGACATTCCATGGGGTGTCCCCTCTTCACTTTCTCTCACAGTACCTGGTGTATCCTCTTTGCGGTCCTGAGCATAATCTAAAGTTAAGTTGGTTTCTTTGTTGCCCATCCCATCATACTGTAAGGGCCAGGAGCTCAGGAACCACCGAGCTATCTGTCTGCTGTTTGAACTTGTCCTGGAGCCACCCGAAGAGGGCACAGTCCCCAAGAGCCTGCATCATCTGGGCTCCTCAACTCTCTGACTTGCTCTTGGGTATGACCATTGGGAGATGCTGGGTCAGCCCAGAAAGGCCTAAAATCCCTTGCATTTCTCCCCAATCCCTGCTTCTGGCTACGGTGTAGTGTCTCAGCAATTCTGTGGCCCTCCCTAACTATTGCCCCTCTCCCTGGGCTAGGCCACACCTCTCCCCTTCTCCCTAGGGGTGGGGCATGGGGAGATGTCTCTCATTCCTCCTGAGTGGCTTTATGTGCTGGGGTCTCCTGAATGCTCGTGGTCTGTTATGGTCCCTTCATTAGATTCTATTATTTAAAAAAAAATTGTGGTGAAATATACAGGGCTTAAAATTTACCAGTGTAACCATTCTAAGTGTTCAGTTCAGTAGTGTTAAGTACATTCATACTGGTGCAACCACCATCCATCTCCACAACTTTTACAGCACCCCTGACTGAGACTCTGTACCCATTAAACACCAGCTCCACTCCCCATTCCCCCCTGCTGCTGACCTTAGCCTTGGCAGCCACTGTCTACTTTCCATCTCTATGAATTTGATTACTCTAGGCACCTCATATGGGTGGAATCACACAGTGTTTGTCTTTTTGTGACTGGCTTATTCACTTAACAGAATGTCTTCAAGGATTATCCATTTCCATCCTATTTCCTCCCAGTTGAAGGCTGACTACTATTCCATTGTATGTTTATTCTGCATTTTGTTTATCCAATGAACACCTCGGTTGCTTCCACATTTTGTCTCCTATGAATAATGCTACTGTGAACACGGGTGTGCAAATATCTGATCAGGATTCTGCTTTCAATTCTTTTGGGCACATACCTAGAGGGGGAATTGCTGGATCATGTGGCAGTTCCATTTTAAAGTTTTTGACGAAACTCCACACTATTTTTCCCAGTGGTTACATCATTTTACATACCCACCGGCAAACAGTGCATAAGATTCCAGAGTCTTCACATCTTTGCCAACCCTTGTTATTCTCGCTCACTCTGGTTTTTTTTTTTTTTTTATAGTAGCCATCCTAATGTCCTAATGGGTGCGGGACAATACCTTGCATTTCCTTCTGGGTCCTGTCTGAGACGCTGCTTCCGCTGGGACCCTGGCCACTACAACCAAGGTACATACTTATACTGCCTGCAACAAGCCTGGCCCAGGCATGAGAAAAGTCAAGGAGCACATGACAAGTTAGATAAAATAGCAAGTGTAGAACCTAGTGTGGGCCCAAGCGGTGGGCATTTGGGACGGTGAACATCTGGCAAGGTGCTCCAAGTCGTCAGCTGACAGATGATGCTGTCACCAGTGCGGCCCCTTTCCCATCAGCAGCAGAAGCTGGCGAGGCAGCGTTCTTCCCTCCTTGCCTGGCTGGTCAGAGCGATAACACTGCCGGGCTTTACTGGATGTTACGTGAAGATGCTCTCATCAGGGAGGGAGGACTTGCACACCTTGTGTCCTGTCCTGTCCCGGCCCCACATGGGGGATAGCACACAAGGTGTCCTGCCCAGGCTTGAGGCTGTTGTGCGAGCAGCACTGTGTTTCAGTCCTGGAGGCCAGCCTTCTTTGGGGTTTCTTGTTTCCTGTGTCTCAACCACAGCCCTCTGGTGGGTTTCCAGTGTTGCCTCCTTGGCAGGCCGACCTGGTTTTATGAATGGGAGAACTGAGCGGGCTGTGCTGGAGAGAGGAAGGATCCCGAATTCTAGAGAACCCCTAATGTACTCTGCGAAAGGCTCTAATTACATGCTTCTAAGCCCTGCCTTGAAAATCAGGACTGCTTCTCCCGGAAAGCATAGTACAGGCCTCTTAGGGGGCAGAGGAGAGACAGCTGACTCAGCCTTTGGGCCCTGCTGGCTGGCCAGCCTCACTCCCTTCCCCATCGGCTTCCCCTTCCAGGCGGCATACCTCCGGTCACAGGGTTGGGGGCATTTGGATGTCAGGGAAAGTTCCGGCCATTCTGATCAAAGGAACGATTCCTCCAATCTCCACCCTGTTGGCGCCCTCTCTTCCTGCTTCGCATTCAGACACAAACCCTGGAATGGAGTGTTTGTTTGCTAGAGCTGCCACAGCGAAGTACCACAGAGTGCGGGCTTACACAACAGAGAGTTAGTATTTCTCAGTGCCAGAGGCTGGAAGTCCGAAATCGAGGTGTCAGCCTGGTTAAGTCCTTTTTCTGGCTGCGAGGAAAGGGTCTGTTCCAGACCATTCTCCTTGGTTTGTAGATGCCCATCTTCTCCTGTGTCTTCACACTGTCTTTCCTGTGTCTTTGTCTCTCTGTCCAAACTTCCCCTTTTGATAAGAGCATCAGTCCGCTGGGATTAGAGCTCACCCTAATGATCTCATCTTAACTCATTTCAGCTGCCACGACCCTATTTCCAAATGAGATCTCATTCTGAGGTCCTGGGGGTTAGGACTTGAACAAGTGAACATTTGGGGAGTACAGCTCAGCTCACAACACCAAGGGCTTCAGTTTGCAATCTTGAGGAATGAGCAATGACAATTAAAGATCAATTTGCTGGGGACGACCTGGTGGGCAGAACAGTCCTGGGTCGCCTATGGCCTTGCTGGGTGGTGAGTCTCTGTCAGAACTACCAGCTCTGAGTTTGTGTGATTGGGGGTGGGGTGGGGGACTTCAGGGCTTCGACCACCATGAGTCAAGTTTTCTGGATCCTGAATGCTGGGGTCATGATCTTGGCAATGGCTGCACTCTGTAATGGTAATACTGGGGTTTCTATACTTCCACATTTATATGAAAATAGGACAGTGTAGATTTAAATTTAGAATCTTCAAGGTAAGTAAGCAACTCCTAGCCAATTAAATACACCCCCACTATTAGCAGATATTTGTTATTTTTTGAACGCTCAGCTTCCATCCATCTCCTCTGAATAGAAATACTTGATAACTTTGGGAGTCATTTCTTGTTCCCATTGTGGTTAGTCTTGATGGGGCTGAAAGTTCAAGGTGCCTGCTGAGACCTCCCTGGGCCAAGTGCAGACATGAGGCTCAGGCCAAGCCCTCTGCACTGTTTCTTCTAAAGTGGTGCCAGGATGGAACTGTGCTTGGACATTCTTTCCAGCACCAGAGCCGCCTGCTCACCCTTTCCCAGCCCAGAAGTTCAGTCTTCACCTGGCACCTGCAGGGGCTCCAATTGCCTTTTAATACTCATCTATTTCAGTTGAATTTGTCCAGTTTCTGTTTCTTTTGTGTATGGCCACAGAGCCCTGACTGATCTTGGGTTGTGTCATAATTCCACACGGTAATAAAAGATGTTCACTGATTATTGAAGTATTCAGAAAATACAGTAGATTCCCCTTATCCATGGGGGATATGTTCCAAGACCCCCAGTGGATGGCTGAAAAATGTGTGGGTGGTAATATCGAATCCTGTACATACTATGTTTAACCTATGATAAAGCTTACTATATAAATCAGACACAAGAAGAGATTAACAGCAATACTCAATATTAAATAGAACAATTATCACAATATACTAGTAGAAGTTATGTGAATATGGTCTCTCTCTCTCTCAAAATCCTACTGTACTGTATTTGTCGTCCTTGTGATGATGTGAGATGATAAAATGTTTGTGTGAGGAGTTGACGGGGCGGGGGGGCGGTGAATGACGTGGCACTGTGAAGTAGGGCTAGGCTATTACTGACCTTCTGACTGTCTGTCAGAAGGAGAGTCATGTGCTTCCAGACTGAGGTTGATCGCAGGTGACTGAAATCCCAAACAAACAAAACCATGGATGGGTGGGGGGAGCTACTGTAACCACATTTCTCCGGCCTCAGGAAGGAGAGAGACCTTTATTCAGATAACTTCTTCAATTCTGATTTGATTTTCCTGGCTTCAGATTGGACAGCCATAAATTTGGTTTCATCCCCCACTTCCACCCTCTCGTCTCCCGATGTCCAGCGGAGCCAGCACAGCGGCTGACAACTGAAAGTGTTTTCTTGGGTTGGTTCCATACCTGTTACAGCAGTAGGGGGTGCAGGCGCCTGCCTCGCTGGGTTTTAGGATCAATGGTTTTAAAACTTCTTCTCATGCTTACAGTCACTGTCATCATTGCCCATCTAGAAAGAAGAAGAAAAATAGTATCAGTGGACCCAACCGACCAACTGGTCAAGCACGTACTGGGTGCAAAAGATGTCTTTAAATGTCAGTGTGACAGTTGGCTTTCTTTATATATATATATATATATATATATTTTTTTTTTTTTAAATCTGCACTTGAACTCAACAAAATTCCAGACATAGGCATTTTTGGTGAAAAGCAATAGAGGGCTAATATCTATACCTTCCAATATTTGTTAATTCATCTCTGGGCCAAGAAATCTTTAGGAACTCATATTAAGCCTTTGAGATTTCTAATACTGTTGGCCCACTTGTGAATTATTTTTTGCTAGTCATATCTGACCAAAGGCCCTTTCCCACGTGGATTCATAACTCAGATTTTGCAGTGAAGAGAATTGGAGTGGCAGAACTTGAATCCACTCGGCAAGCAGTAGCACAGTGTTCGATTTATTGTTGGCAGCAGGCTTGAGTATCTATTTTGACAGCTAAAAAACCAAAAAGCTGCCCAGGAGAATTTTAAGAGTGTTCAGAATGAAGTGGAAACTAATTAAAATAAATCCATTATGCAAATTTTAAATGCAGACCATTGGGGCTTCCTCAAGCCCTTCCACACCTCACAGCTCCTGGATAGTAATCTGATCTGTAGTAGTTTATTAATAATATTAATAATCATACTAACTCAGATTTGTGGAGTACATTTCTTTGGAGGTTCACAGAGAACTTTATGTCATCACCATCTGTCTGGCCTCATCCCTGACTCCTAAGCTGTCCCTTGTCCTCACACCACGCTGGGTTCCCTTTTCTGTAGCTCATGGCGAACTGTCACAGGTCACATATCATAATCCACGTGTCTCGGGAATCGATAGTAGCTTCATTTTCTTCTCAACTGGAAAGAAAATCCCTTAAACCCAAAAAAGAAATCTTATTTGCATTTGTGGACTGAGCTCATCCATATAAATGTGGCAGTGCTCTGAATTATCTTTATATTCCATTTTTCTGGAGGGCAAACTAGGCACAGAAAAAAGGAGTCCTTCTCTTGAGAAGGGCTGTTGACCTTGGATGTTAAGTCCATCTGAAAAATTCAGATTGACCCTTTTGTGTCACAAGATAGTGGGTCTATTTCATTGTCTGCCGCTCCACTGAGATGCAGCTCAGAGATAAGGGCGAAATCAGTCCATGTTGCACGTGGCTAAGACGTAGGTATAGAAGGATGTGGTGACGTTTACTTTGTGAACATTTAGGGAAACTATCACTCTGTGCTTGGATTCATGGACTCACTATCATTGCTGCTGAAACACACAATGAGGCCGGTGCAGATCTGCCCTGCTCGCTGCTTTGGGGACTCCCTTGGGCTATTCAATATTCATTCTCAGCACTGCATTCACAATGGCTTGTAAAACTCAAATCTGTTCATGTCAACCTCTTGCTTAGAATCCCTCAATGGCTTCCCAGTTTTAAAGAGTGAAAATCAGCCTCCTTAACAAAGAGCCTTCCTTTCCATCCTTCTCTTGAACTATTTCCCCCCCTCATGCTTGGCTTTCCAGAGTGTAACTCAGAGCCTTTGCACACATTGTTCCCTTTCCCTGGAATTTTTTTACTTTCACTTTCCCCCTATTACTTGCTTAACTCTTACGCATGCTTCAGAACCCGGTTCACAGGACCCTTCAATAAAGCAGCTTCTTCAGGCTACTTTAAGCCCCCCTGTTATATACTTTCATAGCTTGCTGGACCCACTCCTTCGCAGTACTTAATATAATTGTACTTAAGTAGTTACCTGGGTGATTATTATTTAATGTTTGTCTTTCCTGGTAACCTAGGTGCTTCTCTGTGGCTGTGTGCATGCCTGGCGGGCTCTCCAGGCTACCCTCAGGGGGCACAGCACACAGCACAAGAAATATCTGTCAAATAAATGAGCAAATCATTTCACCTCTGTCATATTCTTCACACTACTGACTGGCTAACAGGATTTATTTTACTGAAGGTCAATTATAAACTTCCAGAATTTCCACAAATTTCTAATTAGTGAATTTGAATTCAAGTGGATTTAATTGACTTTTTGATTCCCAGCCCTAAAATGTATGAAATCTGCCTGTGGTAAGAGGTGGTAAGGGGAACAGCTGTCTTAGAGGCGGCTCCCAGGCTGGCCCGGTGAAAGGCGCTCATTTGTACCATGGCGTAGACCATTTAAGTCAGGATTGAGTTTCAAAGTAATCAGGGAGAAATAAGAAGCATCTTCATGACTTCTCCATTTTCCTGTTTGTCCTTTAATTACACTCAGGGCTCCAGTTGGGGGATGACTTTGATTCCCTCTGGAGGGCTAGCATCCAGTAAATATTTGTTGAGTACATTAACTGGGGTGTTGTTTACAGCCACATTACACACGGTCATTAACTGATACATTATCTAAATTATGGGTGTCAGCAGATGACATGTGGGCATCTGCCCTGTGCTGTACAGGCCATGCCGGAGAACACCCACAGCACTCTGTTTCCCGGTCCTCCAGCACTCCACCTGCTGATGCTAGGTGCTGGTCAGGCTGGCATCGGGTGGGGCAGGTTCTGCAAAGCATCAGAAGGCAAAGGGTTTGGGTGCCCTGGCAGGAAGTAGTGGACTGGACTTTCCAGTTCAGCCACTGGGCAGGGGTAAAGGGGCTGGTGACACATCTGTCTTGAAGACTGGCTTGGTGGAGACCTGGGGCATGTGTGCACCCCTGTGGCCTTAAGACTGGGCGAGTTAACACTTGAGGATGTGTTTTTCTCCCCTTATTTCCAGGATCATATTTTGGGGTCAGAATATATATCAAACAAACCAAATCTGAGCGTGCATCGTTATGAATCAGCTTTTCCTCCTGACGAGCCACGAAATGCCCTTTGCACAGTCCTCACTAGGTTCTCTCTCTTCTGGAATGTTTTCTCATGTGGTGCCGTTACCCGTGCCACACTACATGATGCTGTCGAACTATCATGGACTAGAATATGCTGCTTTTTGCAGATACAGTTTTCTCTCTTCTGGTCCCTTACACATGCCGCTGAGGACCCTGAAGGTCCTCTTGGTGGCAGAGCTGGGGCTCTCCTCATGCTCACCTTTCTCCAGGCCTGCGGTGCACTGGTGAAGGAGCTATAGGCCCTGGGGTGTCCTGGCTTGGAGTCCTTGGAGTCCTACTCTTGCTGCCCACCATGTCTGTTTCTGTCCCCTGGCCACCAACTTGCTGCCTGCTTCCTCCCCAGCTTTCCTCTTCCTTGTAGAATTTTTTTTTTTAAACAGCTTTATTCCACTTTATCTGCTGTAAGTCCATCTTTCCAGCAAGGCCTTGATCTCCTTAGAGTGAGCGCCCTGAACTGGCTCGTCTTTGACTGAGAGGATTGCCGGTGCTTGGTGGTCACACAGCACTGTTTTCAACTGCTGCTGCTGTGTGTGCTTCCTGGCTCGCAAGGGTGTGAGGACAGAGGCTTGCTGCGGTGTGTGGTGTGGTGCAGGAGGGCCGGAAGTTCTGCCACCCCACACTCTCCTCGCCTTGCACCGGGTCCCTGGCTGGAGCCAGCCCAGGCCTGAGAGGACACGCAGCCCACCTTCTGCTGGTCTGTCCTTGCAGTGAGGCCAGGAAGTGGCTGGAGGAGGGGACTCATACCCTTTGCCCTGTGCAGACCCTTCTCCAGATGCTCCACATACTGCTACTCATCCAAGCCTTGTGGCTGAAGAAGTGTGACGAGCCCACAGAACCGGGACCCTCCTGGGACGCCCCATCTCCAGCACCAAAATCATCCACGTGGCCATATGCTATTGGCTTCCTTTCTGAGATGAGACAATGGAGCCTCAGAGAGGGGACGTGAATATTCCCTGCCACACAGCTGGTGAGAGACAGAGCTGGGCTTGAGACCCAGGCCTGTGTGGTCCTGGAGTCGGATACCAAAAGGGAGGGAGGAGTTGCTGGTTTGTCATGGCCGGGTTGTCACACTGAGCTAACTAAAAATACAGGACATCCAGTGAAATTCGAATTCTAGATAAACAACCTACTTAACATGAGTGTGTCCTGTGTAACCATTGGGATATACTTTGTATTAGAGTTGTCTGTAAAATTAATCATCACATACTTAAATTAAAAATACATATTCATTGTTTATCTGAAATTCAAATTTCACGGGACATCCCGTTTTTTTTTATCTGGCAACCCGTGGTCCTCACGACTTTTGGAACCCAGAGTGGATCACTTTCAGTAGAGGACAATGCAGTGAGTCAATAGAGGATGACTCATGTCTGCATGTCACTCTGCACTTCGGGACACATTTGGCAGCCATTATCTTGTTTGATTCTCAACGTCCCTCTGAGGTGGGGTGAGCAGCACTGACTGTCACCATTTTCTAGGTGGAGAAGGAAAGACACAGAGAGGTGCAGAATGCTGTTTGGTGTCCCACAGCATGTAGAGAAGAGAACAGAAGCCGGAGTTCAGCCCAGGCTCAAGCCTCCATCACTCTGCGCCTCCTCCAGGAGTCAGCCCTGACCCTCTGGTCCCTGGGCTCGGGCAAATGGGTGTGTCTTGGGCTCTTGGGCTGCAGTTCAGTGGGGAGGATTGAGGACCAGGATGGAGGAGAGGAGGGCTTTTGTTTCTCATCACCTCCCACAGGTCTTCCCAGCTCAGAGACTGGATGTGCTGATTCAGAGGGTGAGCAGAGGTCCTACCTGTCGGAGAAGGCACACAGCAGGCAGGTTGGGGTGGGTCTTGCAGAGTCGGGAGGGATGCTCTCTATTTGCTAAAAAACCCCTTTCACGGTTCTCCTCTGGTTCCTGTCTCTGCACAGGAAGCCATTGGGGTTTGCTTTGCTGCTGGGTTTGACCACTTGCCTGCAGTGTGGTTTTTGAGCCCGAGCTCTTTGGGTGGATTTAATTACCTTAATTGAATGGTGTTTTCACTTCTCAGCAAAGGGGAAGCAGGAAGCTGGTGGAGATGACTGGGGTTGGCTTTATCAAACCCAGAAGGCCCTAACAAATTGGAATGGATTCCTCTTGGTCTTCTTTCTGGGTGGTTTTTTGAAATGTTGAGGAACTGTTCAGTGTAGTGCACATGACAGCCCCCTGTCTATGTGCTCAAGGGCCCTGTTCCAGCCTGTGAATGCACAGATGTCTCACACGCAGCCTCCACCACCCCACCCTGTACCAGGCCAGCGACTTGCTCTGGACTCTTGCCCAGAGCCACGCTCTTGACCTCACTGTGCAATTGCCAACAGCCCTCCCGGTAGGCCATTTCAGAGAGAATGGCCTTGTCTACATCCTATATTTTACAAGGTGAATGATGGTAGCAAAATCGACCTACTCAGTTGGGGTCTTTTGGGAGGGGGAGCAGGGCACGTGCCTGCATTCACTCATTCTGCACCAAAACTCATCATCCCGCCCCTGACAGATGAGGGGACTGAGGCTCCCCGGTTACTCGCTGTGTCTTGCGGAGTGCTGGGGCCGGAAATGCGTGTCTTTTCTCCAGGGCCCTGCTTCTTGGCTCCACAACTATTCCTTCTCAGCCATGCCCAATTTTATGACTTCTCTGTCCTTTTAACTTTGGGAAATCAGAAATATCAAGGTCATTACATTGTAATGTACATTACTGGAAGAAAACATGGGCTCTTGTAAAGCCCATGAAGGTCTTTCATGCATTCATTCACTTGACAACTATCCACAGAGCACTACCGTGTGCCACCTTGTCCCAGAGCTGGGGTTTGGCAGTGGTAGGGCTGACCTGGGCTCCGACTTGTGGAACTCGGGAGAATCGCCAAGGACACTGGGCCACATGTACCTCAGACTGCCTCGGATTGGCTTCCACTGGGCGGTGTCTCTCATGCATGGAAAATGCAGCTTTGGTTTGCACACAGGTCACTGTGCATCTGGATTGGGCATCTGGTCGGGAACTTGTGAGCAGGGGAAGAGGGTGGGTCTGCATTTTAACCTGGTTGAATGGCCTAAGCCTAGGAACTAGACCTGGTAAACCAAGGGCTCTCTGGCTGACTCCTGGACTCTGCCCCAGGAGAGGACAAGCCTGGCTTCCTCCAGCTCCAGGAGTACGGAGTGCAGAAATGCACTGGGGGCCCTGATGGCACAGTTTCAAAGCCCTGCACCATGTAGGAGTCCAGGAATCACAGGGAATGTGGTGGAAGGAACCAGCTTGTCCGGGCTTGCTGGACTCACAGAGCCAGCTGTGGGCAGGTGATCCCAGCTACTGTGGGCATTCTGCTGCCCTCAGGAGAGAGCTTCGAAGGAGAGAGACTTTCTTTCTGGAGCTCAGCCCAGTCTAAATCCTACTTCCCGCCTGGGTCAGCAATCTGCCCTGTCTGGATGGGACATTTCTTCAGGAGCCTCTGAGCATTACCCACGTCTGCAGCTAGAGGTCAGGGAGCCTGGCATAAGGAAGGACAGGCCTGGTCTAAACAAGCTCCCCACAAGGGGAGGGTGCTGGCACCTGGCATCACACATTCAGTGGAGGTCCCAGTCACAGGATAATGGGGGAGAAGCAGGCTACAGAGGCAAAGGGAGGAAATGAGAGATGGAGAGAGGGGCTGAGTTCAAAGACCCAACAACCTGCCCCTGCCGATCCTTGTTCCTGTTCCCTGCTTGTATGACATGACCAGGGGGCTGAGTGATATTTAACAGCTGGCTGTCTAGGGCAAAGCTCTGGCTTTGTAGCACTGGCTGATGTCAGTGGCTGACATCCAGCTGCTGACCTAGAATTGTAGCAGTGGGTCTGAGATGCAGATAGCGGACCATCATGTGGATTCTCAGTTACTTTTATAAGGATACTTGGGCAGGGGTCTTGCAGCCGGGTTTCTGACCGTTTCTGGTGGCCAGCCATTGTTGAGGATCACTCCTTGGAGCTCTTGGTGGCCAGATGTGTGGGATTCGGTCAAGCTGTCTTTGAACATTCCCTTCCACCAGCAAGGAGATCAGGCCTGGTATTTCTGGGCTTCAAGAAGCCCAGCTCCTCCACGTGCTCTCTGCAGATGGCCTCCGTGGCCAGACCTAACCTGAATTCCAGAGGTTATACCCACTGCCAGGCCAGGGAGAGGCAGCCACTGGAAGGGGGGCACACAGCTCCTTCAGAAACACAGGGGCCACCAAAATGGTGGATCCATCTGGGTCTGGGCCAGGTCCTGGTGCTCTTCTACATTCCCTGGGTATCACCTTGGCTAAATTACTCAGTTCCAAGTTCCAAGCTCCATTCTCAGTTCCAAGAACATGTTGCTCCAAAGTCTGTGAGCCTTAGTATTCTCATCTGTAAAATGGAGCCAATGCTATACACCTGTGTATAAATAACAGGGGTTCTCAACCTTGGCACTACTGACTTTGCTGAAGTCCCCTGGGGAAAATTCAGCTCTGCTGCTGCGGAATCACAGAGAAGGCATTAGTCCAACCATCGGAACATCATTCATTCGTTCATTCATTCATTCATTCATATCTTCCACATTTTCAAGAACATGTTGCCCTGAACTCTGGAAATGGTAGGAACTAAAATGAGATAGCAGTCAAATAGGCAGTTCTAGGCAGTAGAAAGAGCTGGAGACTTGATACCAGGGCAGGTTGTTCTTGGGCAAGTCACTTAACTCCTACCTATCTGTAAAACAGGAACAATATGAAACATGCCTGGCTCTGCCTGCCCCTTCCCCGCTCCCCCGGGATGCTCCCCACGCTGGAGAGGGGTAGGAAAGGAAGGGTCCTGATATTGGTCCCTGAGGCAGCCAGTGCCTGAGTCTCCTGGTGGTTAGTGCCACCTGACTCCCCAGGTCCTGGGTCCTTCCCTGGCCAGAGGGACACCTGCCCCAGAAGGAGGCCTAGGGAGCCCCAGCCATCACAGAATCATGTTTTACCTTTCAGCCACTGGGCACGAAGGGAACTATGTGTGTGCCTTTCTCTACATGTCTCCCAAGAGCACAGGTTTCATACCTCATTTTTCACTCAACACAGAGTAGGAAATACATCACAGCACAGCACAGAACCTGCTCAGAGACATGTACGGTTGACCTTTGAGCAACATGGGTCCACTTATACACGGCTTTTCCCCCCATAAATACAGTTCAGTACCATACATGTGTTTTCTCTTTCTTATAACATTTTCTTTTTTGTAGGTTCTTTTATTGTAAGAATACAGTACATAATACATATGTTTTTGACTGTTTATGTTATCAGTAGATAAGTTTTTGGGGAGTCAAAATACACAGATTTTTTGACTGCATGAGGTGATCGTTGGTACCCCTAACCCACTTGTTATTCGAGGGTCAACTGTAGATCAAGGAAAATTCTGGAAGCAAAACTCAGTCTGCTTATCTGTACTACTCTGATACGTTCTGTTCTAGTCCTTCATTTATCTGCAATTTGGTAAGTGATTTCAGGCCCAATAATGAGTTCTGATCTGCTGTGTTTTTTATAAACTACTCTGGATATGTAATTCCAGGTTGGGTTCAATTGCTGACACCCTGTTTGTAGTGATGCTGGGCCTTCCTTTGGATAGAGAAGTGGAGAGCTGAGGCACAACCGCCGTGCCTGGCAAGGTCTGACAGATGCATGGGGGGTTGGAGAGGTGACGATCACAAGTAGGGGATTTACAGGCCAGGCCTTGCTCTTGCTTCACTGCTGGGTCCCCAGTCCCTGCACCGTGCCCGGGCCTTTGTCAAAGGAGCGAATGAGTTAATGAATAAGAGACATCACCCTGTACTAAGTACCTGGCATAGGACAAGCACTTTATATACCCCAATATTATTGATTCATGTTTATTACTATGTAGTTAATATTTGCAACAACCTTGAAAAGTGGCAATCACTCTTGTTCTTTACAGAAGAGGAACTTGGAGTCCAGAAAGGTTTACACCTGAGGGTGCGGGGTGTGAAGCCGGGGTTGCTGGGAAGGAGAGGTTGCCTATAACCTGCATTTAAAGGAGTTCCTCCAGAAGCTTCTTAATTGCCTCCTGGAAGACTGAGAACTCTGCTCAGTACCATCCTGCCCCTGGCCACCTGCAGTCTCCACACTCCTGGTCCTTGCCCTGGAGCTCATCTTAGGACCTTGGGTCATAGGGTGTCCTATCATGAGCACCCCATCACTCTTGAGAGGCCACGAAAGCCTGCCCTGCCCCTTAATGGCCAGTGTGGCTCCCTGGTCAGGAGGTGTGGAGTCAGACAGACTTGGGACAAGTCGTTCAATGTTTCTGAGCCTCAGTCTCATTCTCGTAGGCTGGAGCTGCTGGGAAGGAACACCCAACATCCTGGGACTTGCAGAATCCCTATGGCTCATGAAGTGGGTCTTGCAGGGAGGAATGATTGTCCAGACAGGAGGCCCCTTCAGTGGTTCCCAGAGAAAGAGACACTTGGATTTGTTGGGAGTAGGGTGTCCCTCAGCACCCATCCTCTCTCCAGCCCCTGGGAAGAAATTTGGGAAAGAGCACCCCCTGAAAGTGGCCCTGGAGTGTCCCAGGTTTGGGCAGAGAGGAGGTTCTGGGCAGAGCACCCAGATCACAGGGGCGGGCGTGCTGCGGCATTCTCACCCATCTGCAAGCTGGCGCTATGGAGCTGGGTGGCAAAGGCACAGAGCTGGGAGAGCCTTCTGGGAGCACCAGCACCCTGCTGGGCAATTCCAGGCATCCCGTTTATACAGCTCCTACTGCCCGCCACACACTTGATATCCACGATCTTGCTCAGAGGTCACAACCAGAGGCAAACGAGGCAGGGCTGGTGCCAAAGGAGTCTGAGGTGGGAAAACTGAGGATCAGAGAGGTTGAGGAACTTGCTCAAAGTCACACACAGAGAGCACCAGAGTTGGAATTCAGACTCAGGTGTCCGTGCTACCTGACGCTGCCCTTCCCATGCAGCCAAGATAGACAGAGACTTTGGGCTTCTGGGGTCTCCATCTGCCATGGTGTCTGTGCAGGGGTGGGGAGGATAGCAGCAGCTTCTCTCTTAGCACCTTCTTTCCTATCTTCTATGGCTCTCCTATTCCCATCAGGGACCTGG
Source organism: Suricata suricatta (assembly GCF_006229205.1). Classification (NCBI taxonomy): domain Eukaryota; kingdom Metazoa; phylum Chordata; class Mammalia; order Carnivora; family Herpestidae; genus Suricata; species Suricata suricatta. Next base: position 147,683,058 of record NC_043701.1, on the reverse strand, counting down.
CTGTCCTTCAGGGAGCACACTGGAGGGTGCCATCTTCCCTGTCCCTGCACAGCCAGGAAGGCATGGTTTTCTGGGAGCTCTCACCTGGAGAGCCAGGAAGTCCTAAACCCCATGTGGGCATGCACACACACACATCAGAGCCTGGCTGTCCCTGGCCTTCTTGCTTCCTGCTGGAGGTTAGAAGTGGATGGGAGATGCCTGTTTGGTAGATGACAGCTGTCCTTCCTCCCAGGGGCGTGGCAGTGTAGAGCCCGGCTCCTCCAGGGAAGGAGAGACAACTTTCCTGCTGTGAGGGACTGACAGCCATCCTACCTTCTTCATGGGATTCCTCATGGGATGCTTTATAGTGGCAAGAAAGAGGATTCAGATGTGGCCACCCAGGCTATCCTTTTAAACATGAACACTGAGGGGCGCCTAGGTGGCTCGTCGGTTAAGCATCTGACTTCGGCTCAGATCATGATCTCGCGGTCTGTGACTTCAAGCCCTATATCAGGCTCTGTGCTGACAGCTCAGAGCCTGGCACCTGCTTCAGATTCTGTGTCTCCCTCTCTATCTGCCCGTCCCCCTCTCATGCTCTGTCTCTCTCTGTCTCTCAAAAATAAATAAACATTAAAAAACTTAAAAAAAAACATGAACACTGAAGAATGCTCTTCCGACAGGCAAAGTTATTCGAAACTACCGTTCCAGTGGATTCGCAAAGATTAGCTTCTGGGAGCATCTCCTACCATGTTTGAGAACAATGTGAGGACCTTGTCCCCTTTCCTCCCTTAAGGCAGGAGTCCTTCTCAGGGCCCTAGAAGGCTTGTTGGAGTGCTGGGCCCCAGGCGGGAGATGCCGACTCAGGAGGTGGGGTGGGGCCCTCGGGCTGCTGGTGCTGCTGGTCTTGGGGCCACAGTAGGGCACCGCTGCCCTAAGCTGGAGGCTGTACCCCTTTCTGGGTGGTTGTGCTGATAAGTCATGGGCTCTTGGGCCACTCGAGCCACATGGGTGTCAACCACTGTGGTTTGGGCTGCATCTGCCTCACTCTAGGCCTGGCTCTGGGGAGGCCGTGCTTGTGTGGGGTGCAGAGATGAATCAGAAATGGTACCCTGTTCAAGGGACCATCACCGGTGAGGGGAGAGCAGGCAGAAGTGTGTGCAAGATGCCGGTCCAGGAGGTGGAAGGAAAGAGGCCTCCCCAGGCGGGGCTTGGATGCAGGCAGCCTCGAGAAAGCTTTGGCTACCAGTGTGTGCATGAGCACCCACCGGGTCCCACCTGGGCACAGGGCAGAAGGTGGTGGAAAGCACACAAGACTTAGAGTCAGACCAGGACTCCCCTTTCCTAGTCCTGTGTGACCTCGGCAAGTTACCTCTCCTCTCTGAGCCTCAGCTCCTTCATCTGCAACAATACTGACCTCATTGGGGTGGTTGTGAAGGGTGAGGGTAAAAAAACATCAAGAACCCAGCAGAAACTTATGCTGCATAAGAACTCAATGAACGGAAGCCACTGCCACTAGAGACCTTGGGCTTTTGAAAGCACAGGGAAGGAATCTACCACTGTAGTACTAACACCTGCCAACAGGATTGCTGAGTGCATTAAATGAACACGTGTGTAGAGCACATAGTAGGTGCTCACTAAATGCCACTGGTATCATTTCTGATCCCCAGAGGGGGGCAGTATAACAAAATTGCAGCCACTGATGCCAGGCCCCCTTGGGCATGATTCCTGGTTATGCTAGCTGCGAGTGGCCTTCTACAAATTATAAATCCAGTTTGTGCCTTAGTTTCCTCATCTGTAAAATGAAACTAACGGTAGTAGTTGCCTGGTGGGGTCATTGTGGGGACCCGGTGAATTCATGGTGCTGTAAATGTCGCTATCACCCCCACCACACGTTCTGCCTGATCTAGGGACGGGACACGGTAGTCACTAGCATGACATTGCATTTCCCCAATGTAAAAGGGAGAGAGAAGCAAGGCAGTGACAGATCAGTGTGTCCAGGGGGCTTCCCTGTCCTGGGACCCACCCCCAGGTATGCTCTCTCTGCCAGGTTTCTCTGCCACAGTAAACCACTCAGCTCCCTCATTCTGAGACTGGATCTTGGCTGACCTGGCACAGTGTTGGTGCTTGTAGGGCATTCCCCTTAAATAGGCAGTCCCTCAAAGTGATCTGGGGAAAACTTCCATGCTCAGTGACAATTTAAATTCCCACCCTTGCCCTTGAGATTTAGATTACAATGAGGTAAATTTAAAGTAGGTAAAATTAAGTAAAGTTTCAACCTCTGTTCTCCTCTTTGGGAGTGACTGGTGGGGCAGAGCAGGGCATTCGGGCTGGTGCTGGTGCTCAAGGAGTGGCCCAGAAGCCGCCCACGTTGCTTCGTGGGTGGGAAGATCACTTCCCCCTAGGGCTGAGTCCTCCACCCCACGCGGTGAAGGTGCACAGATGCATGACACGTCTTGGTAGAAGAGGGGAGGTAATGATGACGTGTGAATGTCCAGCGGTCACTGAGTGATGGGTCAGTCCTCCGTGGTGTCAGCCAAAATACAGCTGAGCAATGAACACGAATCAGCTGAGCCCTGATTCACCAGGGTTTCTCTTTAGTGACCTTTGGAAGGAAAAGACCCAAGCTGGAGTTTAAGGAGGAGAGAAAAAAGTTAACAAAGAGGGCAGTTGCGGATACGGTTGTCATATTTATTACGTGCCTGGTACTTTTCATGTGTTTGCTCAGTTAATGCATGAAGGAGCCTTTGAGATGGGTTCCCATTGGTTGGTATTCCCATTTTCCAGAGGAGAATGTTGAGGCCCAGGGGCTTGTTAAGAAAGGTGGAGCCAGACTGAATCCAGATCTGCCCTGCCCCCAGGCCCCTGCTGAGCACCTCCAGGAAGGCTCCCAGGAACCTCTGAGGCTCTAAGAGAGGAGCCTGTCTGGGTTGCAGGGCTTCTTGGAGGAAGGTTTTGACTCTGGTAAGTGGTCTGGCCTCATAGAGATTCATTTGGATACAGAAAAGACACAGGTTTTTGGTCCCATCTTATTAGCTGTGCATCCTGGGACAAGTTACTGAACCTTTCTAAACTGCAGTGCCTGGGGCGCCTGGGTGGCTCAGTCGGTTAAGCCTCCGACTTCGGCTCAGGTCAGATCTCGTGTTCGTGGGTTCGAGCCCTGCTTCAGGCTCTGTGCTAACAGCTCAGAGCCTGGAGCCTGCTTCTGGTTCTGTAGCTCCTTCTCTCTCTGCCCCAACCCCTCTCATGCTCTGTCTCTCTCTGTATCAAAAATAAATAAAACATTTAAAAAAATTTTAAAAATAAAATAAACTGCAGTGCCTACCTTTGCAAAGGGGATCGTGAAACCCACCATATTGGGTGACTCAGTGATAGTCACAGTGACAGTGGCAGTAACACCTGGACAACCTTTGTAAGCGCTTTGGACATGGGATAAGGCGGCCAGGGATGAAAACGGTGGGCTCCCAGGGAGACAAGCTGCTCACAGCTGGCGGGTTTAGCCCAGAGGGTTTGAATTCTGACCCCTTGAGCTCTGTGGCCTTCAGGCTTGACCTGCCTCAGAAAGAGGCTGACAGGGCCAGGTAGGGGACCAGCTAGTGGTCCAGCATGTGGGCAGGCTGCCCTGGGAGATGGCAGACCAAGGGGCGGTCCAGCACCACCTGGCTGTCTTAGGCAGGGCCCAGAGGCATGAGGCTTGAAACGAGCCTCCACAGTCAGCAGGGAGCACGGAAAGTACTGGGTCACTCAAGCAAATCTCCATTTCCTTTCCCCCTTGCCGCCTTAAGCTCCAGGTGAAGGCTTGCAATTCCCCGGTTAGCTGAACCTTGCAGCCCCGCAGAAGCTCCAGCCCTCCCTGGAAGGAGCTCCTCAGGGACAGAAAGGACCTACTGAGGCAGGCAGCAGCATCCAGGCCCTTGCTGGCACCACGTGCAGGCATCTCTGTGGGACTTGGAAGCCCTTCTAGGCCCCAGATGCCTGTGCTGTCTGTGCTCATGCTCTCTGGGCCAGAGCCTTAAAGGACCCTACCATGCAGAGAAATGGAGGACATGAGGAAGGTGTCCTCCCCACTTTCACATGCTGTGGTCCAGAAGGGTCCCTTGCCCTCTCCTACTAGGAAAGGGAGGTCTGTCTGTCAAATCCCAGGGAGATTGGTTGGTTGGCTCTTCAGTCCCTCTTGCTGTCAGATTCCCAAACATTCTGGCTCTGCCATCAAGCGCTCCAAGGCTGACAGGTACAGGTTTGGAAAGGAATGCACTTTGTACCACCTCAGTCTTCCACCTGAGAACGAGGTCAGCTGACAGCCTGTTCTGCCTCCACCTTGAGTAGGAGACATGTGTCACTCACACATGCAGCCCCCTCCAGGGAATGTGCCCTAATCGAACCCGTGACTTACATTGGGGGTGACACATCTCAGCAATGCTCCACGTACTCCATGTGCCTTGACGGATCCCTTGTCCTCCCCCCTCCATCTGTCCTCACTAGTTTGTGCAACCCCTGGGAGCCAAGTAAAAATAAAGAGGTATTTGGTATTCTCTTTACTGACTGAATGGAACATACAGTTGAATTGTAGGGTTACAGATTGGCTGGCTTCAGCGAAATGTGGCTTATGTCTCTATTTTATTATTATTATTATTATTATTTTTAGAGACAGAGACAGATCATGAGTGGGGGAGAGGCAGAGAGTGAGGGAGATGCATAATCTGAAGCAGGCTCCAGCCTCTGAGCTATAAGCATGGAGCCCGATGCGGGGCTTGAACCCACAGACTGAGATCATGACCTGAGCCAAAGTCAGATGCTTAACTTACTGAGCCACCCGGGCACCCTGAAATGTGGTTTAAACTCCCAAAAGGAGATGAAACCAGGATCCCCTGTAGCCTGTTGGGAAATGTCAGCTCTGATGTCTCCACTGAGGGTCACCTCTCTCTTAAAGCCCTTTGCATCTCTCCAGTAACCCTGTGCAGACGGAGTGAAATCCCAAGAGCCAACGAGGAATATGGCCCAGTCCTGTCTCCATGGGCTGGCAGGTTTCAGTTACTGAGATTTCTGGCATGGCTGGAGGAAAAGGGCTATTTCTAGACGTGGGGCTTCCCCTTTCCGTAAGGGTCTCTAGGGTTCCTTGAGGGTCAGGAACAAAGAAGCAGAAGTTGCCAAGACACTTGCCTGCACACTGGTGACAAGACACCAGGGATGGGTACATTCACCTCCTGAGGACTGGTAGCCTTCTGTAGCCTTCCTGCCTCCTCCACACAGCCCCTTCTCCCCAGGCTTCCAGGGGGTCCAAGCCCCTGTTTCCAGGACCCAGCATCTCACCGGCCCCTTTCCTCCCAGGAGATACAGTCGCTCCCATCCCAACTGGATTCTGGTCACCAAACAGCAGGCACAATTGTTCTCCTCTCAGAGACCCAGGGGCAGAAACACGCTGGACTCGGGTCACCCGGAGGTGTCTATTTATAAACTATCCTGATAAGCACAATCCACCCTGCTCAGCCCAGGCCACCCTCCACAGCGAAGCTAACCTCCCGTGGTAAACTGAACATTTCCTCTACCAGCCTGACTGGAAAAACCAGCCCTGAGGAGGAGCTGGGGCTCCAGTGCTGGTCTTGAAGGGTCCGTCCGGCTTATAGGCTGTTTTTTAAAATTATTATTTTGTGATGTTTATTTATTTTTGAGAGAAAGAGAGAGAGACACACACACAGAGTGTGAGTGGGGGAGGGTCAGAGAGAGAGGGAGACACAGAATCAGAAACAGGCTCCAGGCTCTGAGCTGTCAGCACAGAGCCCAATGCGGGGCTTGAACCCACGAACTATGAGATCATGACCTGAGCTGAAGTCGACTGCTTAACTGACTGAGCCCCCCAGGCACCCCGCTTATAGGTTGTTTTAACGCTGGAAATGTCCATGCTTTTTTGTGTGTGGGTACCAGATCAGCCCATCTCAAGGAGTGGTCTCATACTGCGGGGGTCAGCAAACTTTGTCCGTAAAGGGCCGCATAGTACATGTTTTCCTCCTTGCTGGCCATATGGCCTCAGCCTTTGTAGCCATGGGCAAAATGTAAATGAACAAGTGTGGCTGTGTGCCAATAAAACTTTATTTACAAAACCAGGTGTGCAGCCCACAACGGCAGGTTACCAACTTCCTCTACAAACTATTGTAGAGAAAGCTGGAATGCTGGCAAATTAAACATTTGTTTAATCTACTCTCTAGGATTCCTATACTTATGGTTTTTAAAAATATTATTTCAAATACAATTCATTATAATTGGGTCGGATATGTTGGAAAAAACATATCAATTGGTTTCAAAAAATAGCTTTTAGTTTCTAGAGGAGTTTTAGGTTCACAGCAAACTGGAGATTTCCCATATACTCCATGCCGCCCCCGCCCCCATATACATGGCCTCATCTATGGTCAACATCCATGAGAGGGTTTTAAAATCTTAAATTATAATTTTTGAAGGCTATCTAGTTTTCCACACAGATTCAGTATTTACTCTCCTCCGTGGTCAATTCTTCGCGAGAAAAGAGAGGTATCATTTTAAATTTGGCCAAGCGTGGGTCTGGTTGAGGACCCCCCGGGTGTGGGAAAACACTGTGGGGGTCCCCATGCTCGGGAGACACGTACTCTCAGAGCCCACGGGCCAGAAACGTCCCCGTGACCAACTGTCCTCTTTGTCACAGCTGTTAGATCCTGCCCAGCCCAGCACTCCAGATCGTTAGTCTCCCGCCTTCGAACCTTGTCTGTGCGATTGTCCCCATCTGGCAACGCATGACCCGGGCACATCCACAGGCTTGTGACTGCTCAGCCCTGTGAGAGCAAAGTGCCCTGACACACGCACGTAAAGACAAAGTCACACACATGCATCTGTACCCTGAGCGGCATACCCCACCGGGTCCATGCGGAAATCCAGCACCCACGGCACACCCAGCCCACCGAGAACCTCAGCCCCCAGCGCGCCCCTCGCCACTCACACCACCCTGCACGGGCGCCCAGACACAGAGCTCCATCCCCGACGGTGCCAGCGGCCCAGAGCGAATGTCCCTGCCCACGCTGAGAAACCAGACAAGTGTCTGCACCCTACCTTCCGCTCTCGCTCTCCGCGTGTCCCAGCTGCTTGCTCGGGGCCTCCCCGGGCACGGGAGACAACCCGACTCTTCCAGCAGCCCAACTCTGCCCGGCAGCCGAAACTTCTTCCCTTCTCAGCCAGGCTGCCCAAAGATGAGAGGGCGATGGATTCAAGACCCAAACCTCGTATTTTTTTTCACAAGCCTGCCCACCTGAGGAAAATCAGTGACCAGAAGTTGTCCAGACACTGGAAGTTCATGAAGTGTACCTAAATAGAGACCCAGCCGGGGGAAACCAAATGGTGTTCTTGGTGGGGAAGAGGCAAACAGTCCTCACAGCAGCACCGCGTGGTGTCAAGTAACAGTCAGATTAAACAAACAGCCTCAGCAGCTATTTTTACATCCAGATCGGCCACTGGTAATAGATAACTTGGGGAGTGAGAAATTGCTTGCCGCTGAGCTGGACCCTAACCCTGACTCCAGCTTCAATCCAGAATGGATTCTAAAGCTATTTCAGCACCTAGATTCAGATACAAAGATCCCAAGGTGCGAAGGAAAACACTGGTCTAGGGAAACGTTAAAAGCACGGTGTAGTGTGTGCCTTGGAGCCAGCGCCCGGAGGCCTGCTAATGTCCTGGGGCAGAAATAGCCCGTTTCATCATCGCCTCGCCTTGGAGGACCGCAGCCCACATTCCTCAAGTAAGGAGCCGCGCTCCGCTGTGCTTTTGGAGCAAAATAACACGCCCAGCTGCAGGCTGGGGGACGGCCAGGCTGGGATTTCAGGGAGAGAGTGTCAGAAAGATGGAAATGATCAGGGAAGAGGCAAGGTAAGTGCCCACTTGGTGAGCCTGGCCGGGGCAGGCCCCATTGTGTGCAAGGTCCAAGTGCTAGTGGACAGGTCTTGTTCAGCAGCCGAGAGCTCCCCCACTCCTCCGTCTCTGGGAGGGGCTGGCCCAATGGCCACGTTCTGTCTTGGCCTGGGGTTGCCTGCTCTCCAAACTGCCTACAGACCCCTAGACATCTTCCAACCCCTATGCCTTTGCTCATGCCGTTCCAACACTTGGGAGCCCCCCTCTTAGCCTCCCCAAGTTGGCCCTGTGACAGCCTGCTCACTATTAGGATTTAAAGCAAGAAAGAGCTTTTGTCTTTCTTTCCAAGAGCGCTTTCTCATGCTCCCCTGCCCATGACCTGGGGAACCCCAGGTGCTGGTTCCCACCAGGTGCCCCACTATATGAGGTACTCAAAGCCCCTGAAAGTCTGCGCCGCATTGTATCTCTGTATCTATTTGTGGACTGCCTCCCGTCCACCCCACCCCTGTGGGCTCCTCACAGCCAGCAACCTCTGTCCCAGCCTTAACTCAGGGCCTGGCACCACCTCCAGCCTTGAATCTGCGGGTGGCCAGGGTCACAGGGACGCGGCTCTGTGAAACTTCAGTTGGAACTAAGTCAGAAAGAATGGCTCCATGTTGCCCTGCAGATGGAAGGGTCTGACCACTAAGAGCAGGGTTATCCAGCCCCCTTTCCTCCCTGGAGCCTCAAAATTTGCCATTTGCCCTGAGAACTTAAGACCTGACTTCACATCTGCTCACCAATCAGTACTCAGAGATAGACTGAGGGAGGCTCAAAGTGAGCCCCTGGATTTTACCCACCCCTCCCGCCTCCCCTGCTTGCCAAAACCAACACTAGCCAACCTGGCCAAGGAAAAGAATCAACTTTAGATATGAGCCAGCATTAAAACAAAACAAAACAAAACAAAACAAAACAAAACAAAACTAAACAAAACAAAACACTACAACACAGCACAACACAAAAGACTCAGGGTCCTGGCCTCTTGTATTTCCTAGCTATTTGACACCACCCAACTCCCTTAACCTCTCTGTGCCTCAGTTGATTCATCTTTAAGATGGACAGACTGCCTATGTTCTGTTGATATGAGGATCAAATCCATTCATGTACATGTATGTGCTTGTATATGGCAAAGCTTCTCAAATGTTAGTCATTTGTTTTGATGATTTTTGCCACACCTTCGGCCATCCGTACCATCACTTACTTGCTATATTTTATAAGAGAATTATATCTTATCTTATATCTTATAAGAGAATTGAAATCCACTTAAAAAAACAGAGCTTTGTGGTTAATAACCATACCCGCAAAATCGTGGGTTTGATGTTCTTGCTCATTTGTTTCCCCATGTTACACATTCATAGCCGGTCCGCGTGCTATGTGTGTATGACCCAGATCATTTCGTTCCGGATTTCAGGGAGGGCTGCATCACGAACTCTCATTTTATGGGGAGGTTTGCTTTGGGGTGTGAGTAACAGGAGGCAAAACCATTCAGCAGGGCCCTGGTCTTTTTAACCCGCTTTCTTCCTGCTTCTCAGCGTGGTTCTTGCCCAGCTTACTTTTAATTCCTCCCAGGTGGAGAGCAGGACTGCGTGTCTGGCATGGAGTCTTAGGAGCAAGGAACTTTGTGGTGTGGCAGGACCTGGAGGTGTTGGCTTCAAGTGGCTGCTTGAGAAAAGAAAGGCACAAGAGTGACCCAGGGGGCTTTCAGGGGGCAGGACAGTGGCTGGGAGCAAGAGCCCTCAGAGCGTGGCCGGGGCCCCCATCTGGCTAGCCTGACCACAGCGGACCGCTGTGGAATCCGATTTCCCCAAAATGGGCGCTACCTGTCCTGGGCCATGGATTCTACATCGGGTCCGGTCACGGTGGGCACACCGGTGGGGACCACCCCAACACAGAGCACAGCCAGAGGACTCGGCCCATGCTCTGGACCAGGAGCTCGAGGTGAGCTGGCATCTTCCCAGGGGACGGGCCCAGGCAAAAGTGACCACTCTCTTCCAGTCCAGGAGCCGTGAGCTGCGTGGAAAGAATGTGAATGAAGACACAATTCTAAATGTAGAACCACGGACACTATGTGAGCTGGCTCGATAATCGGCCAGGAAAACAAGGCCTGCGTGTACATTCTGCAAGAGCATAAATAAAGCTGTCCTCAGGCGGGGTGCGACGGCACCCCGTCCTTACAGTGATGTCGCCAGCTCCCACTCTCAGCAGAGCCTCTGGGACCTTGTGGGAGGCGCCCAGCTGCCCAACTGCATGGGTGAGAATGGCCTTGCTCTTGCCTGGGCACACATGATGCTTACTGACGTAACTCTGCATCAGAATGAGCCTGGTCTGCCTCTGTGTTTTTCAGAAATGCTCCAAAGCTGGTAATGAGGGCAGTGTAGAATTTCTGGTTCTGAGTGTTTGAGGTTGACATCCCTGCAAATGACCTGAGGCAATTCCCTCATTTCTTCCACCTTTATGCTTACCTTGGACTGCTTGTCAGGAGGTTTCCTTCACTAGTGTTCAGCTTTCTTCTTTTTTTTAAAAATTTTTTAATGTTTATTTATTTTTGAAAGAGAGAGAGAGAAAGACTGAGTGTGAGTGGGGGAGGGGCAGAGAGAGAGGGAGACACAGAATCTGAAGCAGGCTCCAGGCTCTAAGCTGTCAGCACAGAGCCCGATGTGGGGTTCAAACTCATGAACTGTGAGATCGTGACCTGAGGCGAAATTGGATACTTAACCGACTGACCCACGCAGGTGCCCCTTCTCAGCCCTCTTTAGTTGTTCACAGAAACTTCTTCAGAAGGGTGGAACATTTCCTGGGCTTAATAATAACAACAAAATAATAATGCTAGCTAACACTTAGAAAACCTTTGCTCAGTGCCCTGTACTATTCTGAGTCTCTACCTAAATTAACCAATTAACCCATACACTGTATGCTCTATCTTCGGGCCTGACACCATTTTGCTCTAGCCCCATGGACTGCTACCTGTCAGGGAGCTAAGCAAAGATACCATAAGGGAGCCAGTATTTCCTGAACATGCACAATGTGCCAGGCACCATCTGTGCATTCTTTCACTAAATCCTCGCGCTATCCTAGTGTGACATCAGTTCATACTTGTTCTTTACAGATGAGCAAACTGAGGCTTGCAAAGATCCTGGGTGTCATTCAGCCAAAACTGGCACCAAGGATGCAGATGAGGGTTTGTCTGTCTGCCTGTCTAGTCTGCATATCTTTGTTGCACCCGTCCCCCTCCCCCCAACCCCCAACATAAGCACTCTCCCAGCCCAAGTCCAGGGCACATGGCTTCCTTCCATCCACCTGTTTTCCTTGCTTCTCCCTGACAAGAGAGCAAAGTCTGGCCAGGGCACCTCCTTAGCTACTGATTTGTTATGGGAACCGAAGGGATTCTGTACCTCAGTGTTGGCCTAGTTAAAGTGTATCCTCAGGGCTGATGGCAGGATGGGACGTCACTGTGGGAGAATTCTCTGGAGCTCAGGCCCCACAGAGCTGCTCACCTGCTGAGGCGCCTGAGCAGTCAGACCCCTCCCTTCAGATGGATTTTCCTACCGGGAACTCTGGCTTAACTCCTTTGTGACAGGACGTTACCTGATAATGCGTGTCTGGTGCCTAGCTCGGAGGGATTGGATTTATCGAGGTGTGTGTGGGGACCCTGTTTACAGCCCACAGCTGAAAAACAGGCCACTGGCTAAGTCTGCTGGTGCACAGGCCCAGCCCTCTCCCACCCGGGGTTGCTGCTCTCCTGGCCTCACCAGCCCGGTGCAGAACGGTGGTATCATAGTCACCTGAGAGTCCCCTGGGTTGGGGCGGGGGTGGGGGGGTGGGGAGGCTCTCCTTAAGCCCTTTCCTTCAGAATTCTTTGCTTAGGACTTTCCATCGAAAGATTTCGATGTAAGAAATAGAACCTGTGCTGTGAAATGAAGAAAGCCCAGTTTATGAAAATGTTACCAAACACCAAAAAAATCATGGTGGCCAGCTGAGAGGCTGACCGCCAGTGCATCTGGAGTCTGTGTAAGTCCCCTCTCCACAGGGAATGATCTGGAAGTCTAGAGTCAGGAGAAGCTGGGGGAGATGTGCCCTACTCTCTAAAATACGGGTCCACAAACTTTTTCTGTAAAAGGCTAAAGTAAGTGTTTTCAGCTCTGCAGAGGCCAGATGGTCTTTGTCACAACTGCTGAGCTGGGCCATGGAAAGTGGTCAGAGATGATTTGTCGACAAATGGGCATGATTGTGTTCCAATAAAACTTTATTTGTGGACACACAGATTGGAATTTTATATCGTTTTCACATGTCATAAAATATTCTTGTTTTGATTGTTTCATTTAAATAAGTAAAAGCCATTTTTAGCTTACAAGACTATACAAACCCAGGGACAGGACAGACTGGCTCACTGGTCACAAGTGCCGACCCCTGAGTGACTGTCTGCTTCAGGCACCGCCACACCCGTGTGGCTAATGAGCAACCTGCTAGTCTGAACTAAGACACTGAGACATGCTGTGAGTGTAAAAAATGTGCTCTAGATTTCCAAAAGAGTGCCAAAGAAAAAGAAAAACTTGTAAAAGATCTCCTTAGTAATGTTCTGTGTTGCATAGTGTATTGAATCTTGTGTTGATATGAGGATACTTAGCATATCGTGGCTTTGATAAAATATTAATATTCAGATTGTTTTCACAGGTTTCATTTTCCTCTTTTAAAGGACACATGTGACTCCCACCATACCTCTACTGGGCAGTGTTGGGCTGCTTGTCGCCTGGCTGGTGACCTTGGCCCTCACTGCCAACTACATCCATCAGGCCTGTCTGTCCTGAGATCAAGGCTGATGTACTCAGGGTGAAAATATCTGAATTTCTCCTTAGTCAACTGCTCTGAGCTCAGAAGTTAAGCAAGAACTGTGCATTGCTAGATCACTAGTATTATTACTTTTATTTGATTCTTCCATTATCTGTAAAAGTTTAAGAAATTAAACTTTCTTCGGGTGAAGAAAAATGGGGATAGTTACCGTTTTCCAAGTGCCTACAGGATACTGGGTCAACTGTCGCATGGCCAGTATATTTTAATTTTCACAACAACCCTTCGACGTGGGGGTGGGGGTGGGAATCATTCTTGTCTCCATTTCCAGATGCAGTGCAGAGCAAAGTCAAAGAGGTAAAATTTCTTGCCCCAAATTATGTAACTGATGGCAAAGCTAGTCTCAAAGTCTGGTCACCGTGTCTTCCCAGACTGAGGATTTTTCCTGGTGCCACAATCACTAAAGTGGGCATAGAAGCAAGGCCTCCAGGAAGAATTGTTTCTCCTTACAGTGCAGAGAGGTGGTGGTGGATGGATCACACAGAGCAGCCGGGCTGTGAGGGGAGAGGATGTCAAGGCAGGGCCCGGGTGCAGAGCCAAAGTGCACTCTCTTGCTGCTCTGCACCCCCAGGCATTGCCTGCTTTGTCCCCCAGCTGTAGCTGAGGAGGAAGGCCTTTGCTTAACTGTTCCATACCCATCTCTGGCCCAGGAGTAGTAAGATTGTTTTGACCTCAGAGATGGACTAATATAAGAATCTCTTCTCTCAGACTGGTTCCAGCCATACTGGCTCCTTGCTCTTTTTTATGTATGGAGTTCCATCCTGCCTCAGGGCCTTTGCACCTGCTGATCCTCTGTCCCTGATATTTACAAGGCTGCTTCCTTCTCCCCATTCAAATGTCAGCTCAAGTGTCACTTGCTCAGAGAGGCCTTTCCTGACCATCCCATCTAAAGACTCTCACTCTTAGCCCTGGTCATCTTCCATCATGCCACTTGGTTTATATCTGTCATGGCATTAAACCCTAACAGGACCACCTCCTTCTTTGGTCATGGGTTTTATGCTCTGTCTATGTGCTCTCCATAATGCAAGCTCCAAGAGGACTTTTACCTTGTCTGCCTTCTTCTTCCCCACACTTAACATGTGCTAGTGGATGAATGGGAGAGCACTGAAGGGAAGGGGGCCCGTTACTACCTTGCATCTCTCTCTGCCATTAAGAACACAGAGTGTCAACTTGATCTTGGAGCAGTGCTTCTCAAGTCAGCTGGAGGGCTGGTGGAAACACAGATTGCCATGGCCCTCCCTCCAAGTGGGTGTTTCTAGCAAGTTCCCAGGCAATGCTTACCCTGCTGGTCCAAGGACCATCACTGGGGAAGAAAGAGCTGCTACTGGACAAGCAAGGCCAAGTCCTCACTTTGCTCCACGTGATTTTCTGGAAACTGCTGCTTCTGAGTGGCTTCCCACACAAGGTGAAGTTTTATCGTCACTGCATCCCTGGGGTAGATTTACAGGTAAGAGAGCTGAGATAAGAGTTCCCTAAGTAGGAGACGATGAGGCTGGGGCTTGAATTCAGAGGCACTCAGCCTCGGTGGTCTCCCACCCGCCCTGCCACCTTTCTGGAAGCCTTTGGATGTGGGTCACAGGGGCCAGGTAGATCCAGCCACCTATTTCCCCTTGGAACCTTTGTGATGCTTGGCAGAACCTGCCAGAACTTGGGGAGGCACGACCAGGAGAGTCTGTGTAGCTGCGTGGCTAAGATTGCAGATTCCGGCCTCAGAGATAGACGGATTCCATTCCCAGAACTACCAACACCAACCATGTGACCTTTGGCATGTGGTCTGACTTCTCCAAACTTGAGTCTGGAAATTCCTTCACGTGGCTCTTGCAAATAGTAAACAAGAGGCTATGAGGGGTCAGCACTGGGAGCTGCTCACGGACAGTACAACAAGCTGATGTCTCTCTCGTGGCCTCATTCCGATAACCTTGGCTGGACCAGGGTTGGGTAGGAGAGCGACAGCAGGTCGGCACTGGTTGAGAAACTCAGGAGCTTGGGTGAGGAGGGGGTGAGTGGAGGACCACAGAGCTGAGCACTGCACAGCTGTGGAAAAGAACGAGGTGCACCTCTCCGGGGTTCCCAGGACAAGGCAGAAACTCATGGGACCAGACGTTATCCATTCACTCAGAAAGAAGAGGCTCCCACTGTGTGGGTATTTATATGTATTTGCTTATATTAAAGGAAAACAACAGAAGAAATAAAAGCCCAGAAAAGGTTACCTGTGGGGAAGGGAAGGCACAGGTGTGGGGACAGGAGGAGGAGCTAGGCTTCCCTGAGTCTAACCTTGTTTGGTAGGTGTAATGTGGAGCCATGTAAGTACCTGACAGGTTGTAAGGCTTGATCAGTCCGAACATTTAAAAAAGGCAGTCTCTAGAAGTTAGAGCAAAATGAAACAAATGAATTTAATGTGTAGGTGTGGCAAGGGTTTCACAGAGGGGAATTATTTCCAATGATTTTAAAATACATAGATTAGACTTAGCACCCATATTCAGGACATAGCCTAACACCAGATTGACTGTAAAGTGAAATCTTAAACTGTTCTTGGAAAAATCAGCAGATAGATCTAGATAAAGCATATTAGTAAGTATGTTAATGTCATTAGAAAGCCAAGCTGTTTTGGTGTGAGAGAAAACAGACGCAGATATAAAATCAGAATGGGCAGTAAGAGACAATACTTGTGTATTTGAATATCAATATAAAGAGATTGTGCAACGTCAACAATAAAGAAATCAAAGGTAAAATCAATATAAAGAGAAAGTATATCAAACTTTCTTTTAAGAAAAGTATTTCCTAATAAAAAGGCAGTCACAGAGTAGCAAACATAATAACAATGAGTCTCCTTTGCACCAAGACTTTTGTCTCTAAATATGATTTCTTAGTAAAAAGAGTAAGCATTCTCTGAGCTGGAGCAGAAAAGGTGGGAGAAAGAGTCTGGAACTCCTTGTCAAACGGAGAGGTGGGCAGGCTAACAACTCCCCCGGGAGGATATCGGAAAACATGGCGCCACGCGGAACACTGTATTTATCGGTAAGAAGGAAAACCACGATGTGCTGAAACACAGAGAATCTGCTTGAACCCGTGAGCTCATAATGACACTGAAAAAAAGAAGAACAACTCAAGCCACCCTCCATGGTCCCCTGGGCAGGTGTAGGGGACGGCTTCACTCTTTCAACTAGTGGAGCAGGGTTGAGCAACTCACCTGACTTTCCGGTACGGCCTGTACAGAATAGTTCAAAGACCCAAGGGATGGATGAAGGAAGGTCTCTTTAATAAAGAGGGAAGGGTAGAACTAGAATGTTATCATTTTCAAACCCCTGGCAGGTGCGTGAAGATGGCAATCCTCAGTGGGCCCCCTATGAAAATACATATTGCCCATGAAATATTCTTGCCAAAAAACCCAAGCCTAAATCAGAGCAAGTCTCTAACCCTGGATTTAACTACCGGATTAAAGGAATACCGGCGACAAAGGGAATCGTTAAATGACACTGTGAGGAAGCAAGGAGCAAAATCAGGGGATGGAAAACTCTCCAGGGCAAGGGACCAATTTCTTTTCCATCTAAACCATTGAAATTGAGGCAGTAGAATCAATTGATTAAAAGACACTAAAGAGACACTGGGGCACCTGGGTGGCTCAGTCGGTTAAGCGTCCGGCTTCCGCTTGGGTCATGATCTCACGGTTCGTGGGTTGGAGCCCCGCGTCGGGCTCTGTGCTGACAGCTAGCTCGGAGCCTGGAGCCTGCTTCAGATTCTGTATCTCCCTCTCTCTCTGCCCCTCCCCTGCTCACACTGTCTCTCTCTGTCTCTCAAAAAAAAGAAAACATTAAAAAAAAAAAGAGAGACACACCAATTAAATGCCACATTTAGACTGGATTGGGATCCCGATTCCAATAACGATAGCAAACATCTATAAAACTTGAAAAATCTGAGTGTTGCTTGGGTATTTGATGGTATTCAGGGATTGCAGTAATGTTTTAGGCATGGTCATGGTATGTTAAAGAAAGAAGCTTTATTGTTTAGCAAGACCTACACTAATATTTATGAATGAAATGAGACGATGTCAGGGACTTACTTGTAAGTATTGCAGTATATGGGGACACGGGTCGGAGGGTGGAAAACGTGATTTTTGGTGTTGGGCATTTGCTATACTATCTTCTCAACTTTTGTATACATATGAAATTTGTATAGTTTTAAAAAAAAAGAAAATCCTCTGGGGCAGGGAGGAGAGAAAGAGAGGAAAGAGAGGGTCAGGGTGAGCTGAGGGGGAGGTGGGAGCTCCGGGGAAGGAGAGAGACGCTGCAGGGAAGTCAGAGAACTCGGCGGTCTGGCGGCTTGTGGGAGCCAGGGTGAGATCTGAGACTGTCCTTCGGGCCACGTGGCACAGGAGGTGGCACCTGGGTCTGCCTGGCCCATCCGATAGACTCCAGTCTGTCTGGAACCTCACTTAGGGGTATTTGATATAAAGTGACTTCAAGGAGGCCAGCATCTCTACAAATGTTGGCAGGTGTACAACACATCAAAAACAATTAAATGTTCACTTTTAGAGGTCGGTTGGCTCAGGCTATGCTTAAAAACTGAAAGCTTAAAATAGAAGAAAATATTTATGGTAGATTGTTTAGTAACCAAGTAAAAACATGTATATTCAAGGAAAAAAAAACCCTATACAAATGCAGTTATGTAAACAAAGTTCCCCAGTAACGTCCTATCACTAAGCATTAGGTAAAAGGATACCTAAAACCAACAGGTACTGTCTTATAAGTAGAATATGTGTGTGTTGACATTTCCTTTTTAAAACTTGTGATAATGCATTTTTCATTGAGATGATTTGCACCAGGGTGAAGAAAACCTGCTCCTACTTTTGACAAGAGATTATAGTTGGACCAACTTGCAGGAAACTTGAGTCCAGAGGTTTAGTGAGGCACCTTCAGTCCCCTCACCCCACTCGCCTTGCTGGAGCCACCTTCCCCTGGCAAAGGTGAGTGGCTAATTTCACCCATGATGTTAACACCCCTGGAATGGCTGTATGGGATGGTGGGGCTAAAAATACCCTGGTGCAGGAGGAGTTTCTCTAGAAAGCCCGTAGCTGTCTACTTTCTCCCGAGGGCCGGGGAGGTCACTCTCCTGCTGCCAGGGATGTGATGACCCCGTCTGGGGCAGATACTGTTTCCTGGGCCCTTGCATATCCCAACGTTCCTGAGGCCTTGCCTTTGTGGTAGAGGGTCCCAGGAACGAGGGGGAGGGTGTTCACAACCACAGATGGGCTGCCCGGCTCAGATGCTTTTAATCTAATTTCCTGTTTGGGGGAAAAGAGGGCGCCAAGACCTCTTTCAGGCACCTCAACTCCACCAGAGGAGGCTCATTTGCATGCTCCTGTCCAGTTTTAGAGCGCACGGCAGGAAGCAGATGCCCACAGTGGGGCAGGAACTGATGCAAGCAACTTGTAAGGTGGGGCCAGGGTCAATCTGTGCATTCTCAGATGACTAGCTTTGCAGGTTATCATTTCCCCTCTGGCTTCCCTATCTGGGACATTCAGATCCCAAATCCCCAAGACAAGTTTCCAGAAGCTTCCAGAGGCTTCCAGAAGCTTCCAGAGGCAGACTTTGGGGAGCTCTCTCACAACTACCTGGGCATCCACTAGTCACCATTCTGTTGGCACCAGTGGTGTTGTCTGGTCTGCAGAATGTGCCCCATCGCTTTATGGGACACTGGTTCTTAATGTAGCCCTTTGAGAAACGGTCTAAAACCTTGTGATCCTTCACTTTCCAGCAGAGGGAGGAGAGTCTTAGGGATTTATGGAAGTCACATGATGGCTGGAGCAGGTAACAGAGCTAGTGCAGACCTCAGGCGCTCAGCAGTTAGGACAGGTGCTTTCTGGCTCTTTCCTGGCCTTCACAGAGCGACCGGCATATATCTTTGCTTGCACATCTCTGGTGTTTAACACCAAGCCTCCCATTTGCCTAGAGCAGCCCAGGGCCAGATGTGGCCCAGAAGGCTTCAGGAGGGTTTTTTTTTTTTTTTTTTTAAAGAATCTGGATTGGTTAGTAGCATATAAAGACCACGGGATTTTTGTGACAATCGCAGCATTTCTGGCTCTTTTTAGTAGAAGCTTGGGCACCACTGGGTAGCGTGGGAGGAGGAGCTTGGGCTGAGGCTGCCCCTTCAGATAAGGCGCACGGCCTCCTGCCACATAACTTTGCTTCTTTACCTAACGTGTCAGGATGAAGATTTTGGTATCTGCAATTGTTTTCCGAGCGGGGGATGGTTTAGAGGTGTTGAGAGGGGTGGCTGATCACAACAAGGACAGTCTGTCGCAATATCTCTCTTAAATCCAGCCGGGGAGCTGCGCCTCGAACACCCAACCCCACCTCCCTCCATGCTGCTGGACACCATCAAATACTTGGAGAACTAAGAGCCATGTTGCGTTGAGTTAAACCTTGAATAGGACATAAGCCGAGACAAGTTCTATTGGCATTAATACTAAATAAGGCTTATCTTCAGAAACATTTACCTGCTGTGAGCAGAATATGTCTTCATGAAATATGAAATCCACCCAAATTTATTAAAACCGCCTGCGAAGTGGTGGGAACTCAAACTGAGCAGCGGCTCCGTGAGAGCCTCATTATTATTATGGCATTATTTATTTATATCCCACCCTAAGACAGACATGATGTAATCCAGTAATTAAGATTGTTATGATTGAATATTTATTAAGCACCTACAATAAGCCAGTCACTGATCCACATAAAATGAGTCTTTACCCTCAAGAGCTCCCATCTCACTGCCACGGGGAGCTCAGTGCCTCTCATAGGGGAGCGGGCCGGTAATTTAATGGATTTTGTCTTCTCTGAGCAAGCCTGAGAAATGACACTGATCAGAAATTGGACTCGGTGTAGCCTTGCTGTTCATTCTGAATGAAATGAAAACAATCCATCACTGACTGAGAAAGACAGAGAGGCATGGGGTGTCTGGGTGGCTCAGCAGGTTGAGTGTCCTATTTCTGCTCAAGTCATGATCTTCCCAGTTCGTGGGTTCGAGCCCTACATCGGGTTCTGTGCTGAAGGCTTGGAGCCTGGAACCTGCTTCAGATTCTGTGTCTTCTCTCTCTGCCCCTCACCGCACACGCTCTGTCTTTTTCTGTCTCTCAAAAATAAATAAACATTAAAAAAATTTTAAGGAGAAAAGAGGGAGACATGCAGAGGGGCTGTCCCTCCAAAATGTCTCGGATGAGTAGCGAGGCCTCCCAGCACCCCGCAGTGGGTGGGCAGGGCCTCCTCTCTCTCTCCCCTCACCCTCCACCTTGGCCAAAAGACATGGGAAGCTTGGAATGCTTTTTAAACTCATTCTAGGCTCCAGATTGGGTGGGACTTTTATGCTTCTCATAAAATTAGTCCTGTTTTAACACGTCACAAGACAGCATTTGCTGGGACCCTCCTGCGTACCGGGCGATGGGGCTGCAGAGAGCACCAGATACAGCCTGAAGCCTCCTGGAAGGCTGGTCCCCAGATCAGGCTCCACAGGGATCTTTCTCCATCTGTTTCCCTTCAATCATTCCAGCGCAGCCTGTGGGAGCTTTTGCGGCCTCTCCTGTCTCTGGTTCTCCCTTACTTGTCATCTTCCTTGGTCCCCTAGCCTGGGCCACTTCTCCCCAAAAGGACCTGCTGGGCTGTGAGGTCACCAAGGTAGAGCCTGTGCTCTGGGCTCCTCCTGCTTCTTCCTGCCCCGGTGCTTGGCAATTGTTTGCACAGCGAAGGAATGAATGAATGAAAGCATGAGGGGGTCAGTGAGCAAAACACGGTTGTATAAATGTATGCCCAGCATTGATATATGACCTTCTGAGACCAACCTTCTTCACTTACAATTTTTCCCTCGCACGTTGTTTCTGTGTTTGGGAAGAGGGTGGAATGTCTCCTGGGTTCTCTGGTGCCTTTGGTAGGAGCTGTTTTGAAACTGGCACATGTATGCCACACTTGCCTTGTAATTAGTTCTGACTTCTGCACGTGGTTCAAATAAAATTTGCCTCATCATGGAGGAGACCCTAGTCACCACAAAAAAGCAGATTTTTTTTAATGTGATTAATTAAAAAATTGTGGTTAAATACATTAAACTTAAAATTTATCGTCTTAACCAAGGCTCCTGGCTGGCTCAGTCGGTAGATCATGGGCCATAAGTTCAAGCCCCACGTTGGGCATGGAGCCTACTGAAAAACAAAATTATCATCGTAACCATTTTTATGTGCACAATTCTGTGGCATTAAGTATGTTCACTCTGTCGCATAACAATCACCACCATCCACCTTCAGAACTTTTTCAGCATCCCAAACGGAAACCCTGCACCCATTAAACAATATCTCCCCATTCCTGCCTCCACTTAGGCCCTGGTAAATCTCATTCTACTTTCTGTCTCTCTGAATCTGACGACTCCAGGTACCTCATGTAGGTGGAATCATGAGTGCTTGCCTTTTTGTTACTGGCTTATTGCACTGAACATAATATCCTCAAGGTTCATCCATGTTGTGGCATGTGTCAGAATTTCCTTCTTTTTTAAGGCTGAAAAATATTCCACTGTGTGTATATATCATATTTTGTGTATCCATTCATCTATTCATGGACATTTGGGTTGTTTTCACCTTTTGGCTCTTATGAACAGTGCTGCTATGAACATGAATGTGCAGATAGCTGTTCAAGATCTTGTTTTCATTTCTCTTGGGTATAAACCCAGAAGTGGGATTGCTGGATTGTATGGTGGCTCTATTTATAATATTTTGAGGAGCTGCTGTGTGGTTTTCACAGTAGCTGCATCACCTGACATTGCACTGACAGTGCTTAAGGCCTCCAACTTCCCCATATCCTCACCAGCACTTGTTCTTTTTTTCAAAAACAATTTTAATAGTAGCCATCCTGATGGGAGTGCAATGGTACCTCACTGTGGTTTGCTTTGCATTTCCTGAATGATTAGTGATGGTGAGCATCTTTTCAAAAAGATCAGAATTTAAAGACATCACTTAATGAGGCTTTATTTTAAAGAAGAGTCTTCACGTTGAACATGCCGTGTGGTTTGTAACCATGCCTTTGGATGGGCATGCAGGGGGACCAGGGGTGAGACCCTGGGAAGGTGTGCAGGGGTGAGGGTGTCAGCTGTGCCACATCTTCCCTTTAATGCAGGGCCAGCTGCAAATTGGTCATCTGTGGAGCGCCACAGATTGTAATTTCATCCCCCTCTTATGTGTCTGACTTGATCCATCTGGAGCCACGCTCGGCCACACGTACAGGGGAGGGCAAATCTGATGTGCAGCCAGAATGGGAACCATTGCCGCAAGGCGTGCTATTGTCTCCTTGGTATGGGGAACTTTGAGGGCCGGAGAGGGGACACAGCTGCCTGTGTAAAAGTGAATGAGCATGTTGCCTCGGCAGGTTTCTTTTGGTGATGAGGAGCACACAGAAATCCACTCAGGTCCCCTTTCTTCTCTGACACTTGTCCTGAGACCATCGGAAAGCCCTGAAGTCTAGCTTGCATGCCTTACAAGGAATCCGCTAGCATGCTGGGGGATACCTCCTGTGGAATAGAGGCTGTCGCTTATTATCCATGTCCCCACTTGGAGGGGACATGGGCCATTTGCTTTCACAGAAAGTCTTTGTGTCTAGAACTAGCGGTTAAGCTACAACATTGCCCAACCATCTTGATCGCGAGATTGGCCAGAGGGCTTGTTCTAATACAGATTACCAGGCCTCTCCCTTGGAACCTGTTGGTAGGTCTGGGTTGGTGCCGAAGAATCGGTTTTGTTTTGTTTTTGCACGAGCTCCACAGATGATACTTATCAGGGGGGAGGAAACACTGCCCTAAAGTGTGCGGGTGGTGGTGAAGGGTGGAGACCCTGCCCTGCGTCCCACAGTGAACCTGTCACAGCGTGTCCCTTCACTCCTAGGCAGACATTCACCAGGTGTGGACTCTGAAACAGCAGCATCCCGGGGCTTGTTAGAAACTCAGATTCTCAGGTGCCCCGGATGGAACTCTGTGGGACACCCCCAGAGAGTTCTGTTTTCCAAGCCCCCAGAAGATTCCCTGCAGCCTCTGGTCTTCAAGAGCATTTTCATACATGACCTCCTTTATCCCTTATGTTTCATAGGTGGGAAGCCAAGGTCCAGAGAACAGCATGACTTATCCAAAGTCAGACACTGAATGGAGCTCAGAGCTAGAACTCAAAGCCATGGTTCCAGACTCTGGGTCCAAGAACTCCCATGAACTCCTTCGCTAGAGAACCTAGGTGTTGATGAAGATGGGTGTGGACCCAGGCGTTCAGGGATGTGGAGATCCAGGAACGGAAGGAAAGAAACATATGCCATTCATGTAAATTAGAGTATATTTGGCTAATAAACACATAAACAACCCCATCTAAAGACAACCCTTGATGCTCCCCACCCCTGCCAGACTAAAGCCCTACAATTAAAGTCTAGGATTCTAAATTACACAAGGAAGAACTCTTGAGAACAGAAGATTGCATACGTAGGCAAATCAGACACAAATATGATGTTACCACCCATGGATGTCATCCATGAGAATTGCGTACACCAGAACACAGGACTTCCATTGACCATAGTTCTAATCTGGAGCAAGATCAAACCACCAGACCCAGGCCACACCCTTTAGGAACTATTAAAAGAGATTGCTGTCGAAATGCCAGGTCAGCCCAAAGTGGAGAGGAAACCTCCAGAGCGGCTGGGCTTGAACATGGAGCAAGACTTAAAGGCAGAGCTGTGACCTCAGGAAATGTTTTCTCCTCTTCTGAGGAATGTTGGCCATCCTTCCATGCCCCTCCCAACCCTTCGGGATGAAAGGGGATGGCAAGGCCATCTGAGAAGAGAAAAGAGCTGGCCTCTGACTCCATAGGCTTGGCCCCTAATTAGCTATATGGTATGGGTACCTTGTTAATCTGCTCTCTGCCTCAGTGGTCTTCTCTACAAAGTGGGCATAATACTATTGACCTGGCAGTTTCTGTACAGATTAAATAAACAATGTGTTTTCGATCTTTGGCTCCATACTTGACCTGAGGTTGGTCCTCAGTGAGAAGTAGCTCAGGTTAAGAGATTGGTATGTTACTTGCAGTCCTTGAAAGAAGTGCCTTTGTACAGACCCTGCCCTGGTGGTTGAGGCCACCAGTTTAGGCAACAGAGAGCAGTGCCAGGCTGCCTCTTTGCCCTTAGTAAGTGTTCTGGGCAAAAAGTCAGTCCTGTCACCCCTGAATGCTTCCCGCCCCAGAAAGACAAAAATAGCCCAGACTTTGATCTATTTTAAACCCCCCAGGGAGCTTGTTGCCTCCACTTCCCCAGTGTCATTTCCTCCTTATTCAGACCCAAGATTCATCTTTTCCTTTTAAGTTTCGGTGGCTGGTCTCATTCCTAAACATTTTCCGTGTGCACTTACAATACAGTCATTTGTGGGGTGGGAGCAGAGGTGATGATGGGAAATGTATATGGGTGTGTGTGTGAGAGAGTATGCATCGTGTACGAATGTGTGAGTGTGCGTGTGTGTGTGCGCGTGCACGCGCACGCGCTCGCCACAGGCAGGCCTGGGAATCAGACTTCGCATTATTATCTTACTGAAAAGATAACAAGAAGCTGATTTCCAGTGTTCGCTCACTCCTTATCTCTAAGGATTTTCTAAGGATCTTATTTTCTAATTAGAAAATTTTCTAAGGCTCTTACCCTAAGTTCTTTGCACACATTACTATGTACAACATAAGATTTAAATATCTCACAGTTTGGAAGAGCTTCCGTGTTGAGAATTCATTACATACTCAAGTGCTCCTTAATGGGATCGTAGCATCATGGAATGAGCTCATCTTACCTCCTCATTCTACATCTGGGGGAACCCAGGCCCTGGGAGGGACAAGCCAGGTCCAGGGCTATGTGGTGTGTGTGGGGCAAACCCCAGTCCCGGCTTCTCTCTTTCGCAGCAAGTTGGATGGAATTGGCCCTTAGAGTGACCTACCAGAGACCAGAGCACTGGATATGGACGTTCTTCCGTGGCAGGATCTAATGCATGTAGACTCCACCATCACTGCCCAGAAAATCCCATCTCCCAATTTAACGCTGCAAAGAGGGTCAAAAATGGGCCTATGGATGTATCCATTCATTCATTTAACGTTCCCGTGTCCCTGCCTCTGTTTCTGGCTACTGGGGACTCTGAGATGTATATAGCCCTGCCCTCCACCCAGCTTTGTCACTCAGCCCCCTGCTGGCGGGCTACTGACATTGCAGGTCATGTTCTCTCCATTGACATGGAGCGTGTGTGTGTGTGTGTGTGTGTGTGTGTGTGTGTGTGTGTGTGTACATGCCAGAGAATCTTTGCCCAGGCTTCAGGTTGCCAGGCTGCAGGTAGGAGTAGGGCCTAAGGTGTAAGGAGTGGGAGAGTGAGCTAAGAAGGCTTGCCTTGGAGGCCTGCTAGAATTTGGAGTGTGGGGGAGGGCTGCAGTGATGAGAAAGTGTTATTAACACCAGTTTCCTGTACTATTCATTCACTAATTTCGTATATAGTTGTCATCACACCATCTGGACAATTTAAAAATGTTCTTTTGTCATCGAGTGTTACAATAAAAGGTTTTCCATGGTATTCTGAATTCTTCCAAAATAGTATTAATTTTTTTTAATTTTAGAGAGCATGTGAGAGAGGCAGAGAGAGTGCAAATGGAGGAGAGGACCAGAGAGAAAGAGAGAGAGAGAATCTTAAGCAGGTACCACACTCAGTGCTGAGCCCAATGCAGGGCTCATTCCATAACCCTGGGATCATGACCTGAGCTGAAATCAGGTCAGACGCTTAATCGACTGAGCCACCCAGAGGCCCATGAAACATTATTTTTAATGACTTAATAGTCCATACTCTGGGATTTCAATGTATTTGGCTCTTTAGAAAAATGTCACAATAAAGACATTTGTAGGTAAGATTTATTCTTATTTGGACTTACTGCCTTAAGATGTATTGGCAGATGTGTAATTACTGGAGCAAAGATGCACATTATTATGCTCTGCATGCATACATCCTGCCAAATTGCTTTCCACTGCCACCAGCAATGGGAAAGCCTGCCTGTTTGACCGCATCTCTGGCAGCATTGAGTATTTCCTTTTTACAGCTTCTTGTTACAATGAACTGTAGGAAATGGGGCCTAATATACACAGAAATGTCCCTGGTTATGACTGAGGCCACGGCTGCCACAGCCCAGGTGGGGGGCCTCCGTCAGAGCTGGAAAGGACACAGGTGAACCCCATGGTGAACCTGCTTACTATCCAGCAGCTCTGATCACCTCCGCCAAAGCTGTACCCAGCACACCCCGCAGTGGGCATGGCCAAGCCATTCAGCATTGTGCAGGGTGAGCATCTGGAGGCCAGCCTTCCATCTTTCTTCTTTCTCATCTTTGGGATGAGATCATGAGATGCAGGCTGGTAATTGCTCAGGAAAAGAAGGCTCCTTTTTAATCAGGTGCTAAAAGTATTTTCAGCAGCCCTGTGCCATGCTGCTGACGGGAGCAATCTCCAGCCAATTTCGTGACACTTCAAAGAGCAGAGGTAAGATTGCTTCTGGGAAATTAGCACCACCACCTCCACCCCCAACCTCGATTTTCTTGGACCATTTAACACAGGTCCAACCCAGAGATGGGAAATATTGATTCGTCTGCAACACAATATTGTTGAGACCTTAGGCAAAGCACCCTCTCTCAGTGTCATGTTCTGTTTCCTCATCTGTAGAATGGGGACCGATGGATGAAATCCTACCTAGTAGGAGAAAAAGTCACAGAGTTTATTGTGCTGCATACTTTTCATGTCCTATTTCATTTAATCTTTTCAAAAGCTGCATAAGGCGGGAAGCATCATTATCTGGGATTGGGATCCAGCCTGAAGCACAGCCCAGGCCCCCTTTCCAGCACCGATGCACCACACAAAGACTCCCCCACCCTGCCCTGGTGCGGGCACCCAGGGACACAGAAGCAAAACCTGGCTTTGTGACCCATGGCCAACACACTTCTTACCTCTCTTGTGCTGAATACCTTCTGCTGCACATGGAACCAATTGGGTTTGGGCCTCTCCCTCTAGACCAAAAGCACTTGGCAAATCGCAAAGTCTCCCTAAGGTTGGAAACAAAAGATTGTTCAGAAAGTGGCAACTTACCCGAGCTGTTAATCAAGGCTGCACAGCCGGGGTGGCCAGGGGTGGGGGGCGCTCTCTACCCCTCCCTCCCTGTCCCTAGCCTTGTGGTTCTGCTCCTGATAACATCTTAGGTCAAGCATGTGGCTAAATATAGCCGCTCTCCCAGCTGGGCTGTCATCAGCACTGTCAGTGATGTCCCAGGTTTTCAGACTTAGCGTCAGGTTGTGACTTGACAGCCAGACTCAGTTACGGGGTCGGGATTTCGTTTTCAGGAGGCCTACCGTCCTCCCCACTCCAATTTTAGGCACTGGGATGGACCCCACAGGGAGGACTGGAAGGCAGGTGTGGAATGGAGTGGGGCTGGAGAGAGCCCAGTGGGCAGAGTCTTCAAGATCAAAGTCTCTGACTCCTCTGCCCCGTGGCCTTGGGCATACCGTTGCCTCCTGGGAGCTGTAAGGCTCATCCCTAGGGCCAGGCTACATCACTGTCTCACCACCAGCAGTGTGGGGACTTGGGTAGCCTTTGACCCTTTTTGAGCCACAATGGCCTCATGCACATGAAGGAATAATGGTAACTTCATGCTTGGCATTCTGGTGACTGAAGACTGGCAAGCGTGCGCTGTCTCGTGAAGCGAAGCTTCTCACACTGGCGGAAATGCTGTACATCGAGTTCCCCACGGGGCTCAGCCTTACCATCCTCCACCAGCCCTGCTGTACGGATATCCAGTTCAGCCCAGTTCAGGTGTTCTGAGCGTCTCTGTGTGCTGGCAGCCCACGGCTCAGAAATGTGATGAGTTCAAGGGCACGCAGACAGTAAGAAGCAGAGACAGGATTGAAGGCTGGGCCTGATCGTGCACAATCCCTATAGGATGCTCCATTCTCCTTCCTCCCCAGTTTGATGATCACTTGAATTTTTCTCTGCTTTATTGTTCTAAGAATTCTTAAGGAGGAAACCAGTTGAAGGCAAAGGAGCAGAGAGGGGTCTGAACAGAGCTGAGGGAGGGGGTCCAGTGGGGGCTCACTCCCAATGGAGCAGGTTGGGGGTGGGCCAAGGCTGCTGGACTGACCCATCTGACAACTCTAGGAACATCCTATCCTTTATCAGTGGCATCCCTGGATTTGTGCAGTCCTCAGCCTGTGCAGCTAAATGTAGTGTCAACCTCTATGGCCACTTTCCTTCCAGGCCACTTTGGCCCCTTGGAGATATAGTTGGGTACACACAAACTCTTTCCTCATTCTCCTGAGCCCCATAGGCTCCCAGTTTAGGGGGAGGAATTGAACTTAGCTTAGCTAGAGTGATATATTTTCATGAGTGCCTATTCCTATGTTTAGTGGTACAATGCAGTGTAGTGTGTTTGCTTGGATTTGTAGCCTTCCTTTATTCTGTTTCGTAACCATCGTGGGCCAGGCAATGGGAATACAGCAGTGAAGAGGACAGAGAGGGTCCTTGCTTTCCTGAAACTTAAGTTTGGGGGTTGGAGTGGGAAATTCGAGTTGAGAGTGTGGAACCTTGAAGGCCAGGGCACAGTGTTTATCCAGTGTTATGGGAAGCCAATGGTGAGTTTGATCCGGGGGCCAATAGGGTCTGACATGCATTTTAGACTCCTCTGGGGGTGCCTCGGTGGCTCATTTGGTTAAGCCTCTGACTTTGGCTCAGGTCATGATCTCATGTTCATGAGTTCTAGACCCACGTCAGGCTCTGTGCTTTCAGCTCAGAACCTGGAGCCTGTTTCTGATTCTGTGTCTCCCTCTCTCTCTGCCCCTCCCCACTCATGCTCTGTCTCTCTCTGTCTCAAAAATAAATAAAACATTAAAAAATTTTAAAAAAGACTCCTCTGGTTGCTGAGTGGAATATAGAATGTTGTAAGATGAGGTGGGGGCAGGAGGCCAGTCAGAAAGATATGGGGAGGTCCTGGTGAGAGAGATGGTGACCCAGAGACTCAAGGAGATTGGGCTGCAGATATTGGAATAGAATCTGGCTCTGAAGGCTTGGATGTGATGGATGAGGAAGAAGAGACCCAAGCAGGCCTCCTGGTATTGAGCTTTTACTCACTGTCTGCCACTTACATATGGTCTGTGTATGTTTTGGGAAGCCACTGCCCAACGGGCCAGTGTCCTCAACTAACAGATGGTGACCACGTGTATGTGACTGAGTGATCGCCATGTATTGGCTCATTTTAATAATCACAGCAATCCTATGAGAGCGGTGCTATTGCTGTGTAAATAATTTGCTCTAGTCACTTGGCCATTGGCTCCTCGAGAAAATTGGTGTCAGTAGTAGCAGTCAGCTTCTCCTTGGGCCACCGGCTCTGGTAATCAGGGGGAGCTCTGCTCACTCCCATGGCGAAGGGATCATGTCCGCACTTGCAAAGCTGACATTTGCAAACATACGTCTGTAATTCTTCTCATGAGGTTGCTGAGGATTAAATGAACGATCCCTACTTCCTGTCCATTAAACAAGAGATGAGCCTTACCCTGGAGAAGGTGTAGGATGGCAGGGCTGCCTTGTCACCTCCAGGGGGCAGGGCCACAGAAAGATCTGGAGTCTCTGACCCCAGGGACCCCAGCAGCACCCTTGGGCCTGTTTGGAAGTTTCTATACTACAGAAGGGCTCTCGTCGTTCAGGTGACCCCCTTCAGATACCCGCACGCAGTGGCTAACCATCCAAGAGAGCTTGTGATGTCGGCTGAAAGCTGCCCATGGCCATGTTGGTTAGCACCACACGCTGTGGGGAGAGGGGAGAAGTGCAGAAGCGGATGGGCACAGAAGCCGCAGGCCCACATCCTTTCTCTTAGGTTGCAACTTCGCCCCAGTTCATCTTTGCATGGATCATTGGGCCGCTTCTTCGGTCATAAATGCCTGCTCTTCAAAGTACAATGGGATGTGCCAGCTCGGAGCCGGGGGTTGAACTGCTCCATGTGAGGCTGAACTCACAGGAGGGCTGCGAGGGAGGCAGAATACAGAGAATGGCCTTTGGGCTATTCTTGGCAGAGCTGAGCTGGTAGTACACTCAGAGATCCAGGTAAGGGAGGAAAAGGGTGCGCCTCGGAATCTCAGGTTCATCTGTGAACTGGGTTTCCAGAGGAAGAAACTGAGGCTCCGAATCGCAGCGGCACCCCTGGGCCGGGCTTCCATGGCATGCCTCCTGCCTTTACCTCTTTGGCTCCCACACGGCCATCCATTGTGTTAATTGAGTGCTTCACAGCGTTTGAAGGCCGGGTTTTGTGCTTGAATATATTGCCACATTAATAACTTCAGAACATTTCAGGCAGCGTCGAAATAGTAAATTAGGACACGACGGGCCATATATTCAGGGCAGAGAGCTGAAGTGCCATTTTATTACATGTGCCATGGAATTAAAGGCTTAATTTTCTTTTAAAAGATGGCGATGCATCATTTCCTGCAGCCAGGTAAAAACAGTTAGCAGAAATGATTTATCCTTCATTTCATTTAAAAATAAGAAACCGGAATCCTAGGATCATGCTCTTGGTTATTTATCTCTGCCTGGAGGGCACTTGAGGCTTTGACATGCCACCCTGGCTTGAAGGACACTGCCAAGTCCTGGGGGTGGTCAGGGAAGGGAGGTGAGGACAGGGCAGTGGCTGTTTTTATGGGTTTCTGGGCCCAGCAAGTCTCAGAAGGCAGGTCGGAGGCGTTCCTCTCCCAGATGTGGCCCCAGGTGGGCTCTGGGGTTGGGCTATCACCTCTCGGTGCCTGGTTTTCTCACCTACAAACCGAGTAACAGCAGAAGAGACCCATAGGGATGCTGTAAGGACCTCATGAGATTTTAGTAGGAAGCAAAGTGGGCCCCTAGAGACTCTTGCACAGCTCTGATAGTTGTAGGAAGGAAATTTTAGGATAGCTCTTTCATCTTCTATAAGAAAAGTAATACTCACTGAGGAGAATTTGGAAAATATAGAAGATAGCAAAGAAGAAAAGAAAGGACTGGTGTCATATTGCCCAACGATGGCCAACGTGATATATTTTTTTGATGGATTTTTAGAAATCAAATTAGATTCGAAGCGCCTGGGTGACTCAGTCGGTTGAGCATCTGACTTTGGCTCAGGTCATATTCCTATATTCCATGGGTTCGAGCCCCACATCGGGCTCTGTGCTGACAGCTCAGAGCCTGGAGCCTGTTTAGATTCTGTGTCTCCTTCTGTCTCTCTGCCTCTCCTCTGTTCTCTCTCTCTCTCTCTTTCTCAAAAAATAAATAAACATTAAAAATGTAAAAATAAAATTAGATTTACATACATTTATAATTTAATATTCAGACACTCTCGCTGGATATTATGATGTGAAATCTGTTTCTCATCATTGACAATTGTCCCTAAACTTCTTGTACAGCAGTGCACTACTCCTTTATATGAATGCACGTGATCTATGCTGATCTATTGTTGGATCCTTACATTCTTTCTTTTCTGAACACTCCCTTTTTAGTCCTTTATAACTTATAACTGGAAAAGGCAGTTACTATTAACCTGTTTTATGTGCTACTGTGCTGTGGCTGCACTAACAAATTACCACTGAATGGCTTGGAACATAGAAGTTTATTCTTTCACTGTTCTGGAGTCCAGAAGTCGGAGATCAAGGTGCCTGGAGAGCTGGGCTGCCTTCCAAGACCCTGTTGGACAAATTTCCTGCCTCTGCCAGTTTCCGGTGGCTGCAGGTACTTCTCGGCTTGTGGCCACATCATCCCAGTCTCTGCCTCCATCTTCACATGGCTTCACCTCTGTGCACACTTCTGTCCTCCGAGTGCCTCTTGTAAGGACACTTCGTGTCTTTAGGGCCTGCAAAGACTCTTTCTCCAAATAAAGTCACATTCACAAGTTCTCGGGTCTAGGGTGTGGACATATATTTTAGGGGCTACCGTTCAGCCCACTGTAGGCAGGAAACTTGCCCAAGGTCACACAGGCTTTAGGTAGAGGAGCTGGGATTCTAACTAGGCATGGACCTAAGCATATTTAAGTTGTCTGATGATCTTTTCACCTACATGAGAGTCATCTTTTAAATTTGGTTTTAAAGACCTCTCTGTCAGATGACACTGGCTCTCTATGTCCTACCCAGGCCCAGTCACCCTTTGTAGATGTCATCCCTCAGATCCATGCCTACCATTGGGTGGGGCCTGCCTGGCCACCTGGCCACCCAGCTGCTGTCTCCCACCTTCCTGTGGGTGCCCCGGCCTTAGCATCAATTCTAATGGGAGCCAATACTCACAGTTTAGCAGGCATGAGCTCCCCCTGCGATTTCTATTGCCCCGATTTTCTGGCCACCCAACCAGACACCTCAGGTCTCAATAGCACAAGCTGGACCCGGACCACCTTTGCCCTGACTATTCCAGGCTTCTCTCCTTCTCCAGGGAGACCCCAGATCAGGTCTACTTTGCCTCCTTATTGAGGTCTAGGAGGTACAACCCTCCTCTGCCACAGCACCGTCTCTAGACCCTTGACCTTCCCACGTGGCCAGAGCTGCTGAGAAGCTCTAGCAAGGCTTTAAAGAGTGACATTGCCCTGTTCACTGCTTTGTAAATCTGATTAACATATGAGAAGGCTTTGTGGGATTTCCTGAGGATGGATAAGCAGCTGGAGGGGGCACCTCTGAGAGGACTTGCCTAGCTGACTCGCCCCCACGATGGCTTACGGTGGCTCTGAGTACAGTCGGCTCTGGCAACCACCTAGGTTATTCTCAGCTGATGTTGATTTATGGCCATCCATGCCTGTAACCAGGTCTGGGTTCAAATCCTGCCTCCACGTTTCCTGGCAAGACTGGTACCATAGTTATTAATGTGACAGGCTGGAGGGAAGACTGCTTGATTCCAGGAGCTCAGCTGCCTGGGTTTCTGCTTCCTGGCAGCAGCCCACTGAGAAGGAGCAAGTTTGGCTGTGACGTTGAAGATGCCATGAAGACCGGATGTGGCGGTGTGGGGGAACTCTCTGCATTAATCAGTGGAGGAAGTCTTGCTTGAACACAGATCTGGGATGGCTCTGAGAACGTACCTCTCCAGCAAGGGCCCAGGGGGTGCTGTCCTGTCACCATGGTGCCCACTGTGGGAACAGCAGGTGGGACCGGGGCCTGCTCAGAGCAGCTGCTCCAGAGGTGCTGTCCCACGGCCCCGGGGACTGACGGGAGTGGTCCCGCATCGCCCGGCCAGTGCTGAGCTGCAGCACGGTGTCCCCATCTGGCCAGCTCGCCCCAGCCTTGGCTGCACCATTAGAGTGGGCTCTCTCACAGGCTGTTGGCTACTGCCATTCCCCTGTGTGAGGGTCTGGGAGGAGCATTTCCCAAGAGTCCTCTGGCAGTGTTGGAGGTGATGGACACTCATGTGTGTGGGGGAAGCACTGTGGCCAGCCAGCCATTCATGTAGGTGGAGCTTCTCATTCCCAGCTGGACACATGGGGGGCAATGGCCCCTCTCTTCTGCCTTCCTCTTTACCTGCCGTGGAGATGGATGTATGAGTGTGTTCACATGGGAGTGAGTGTATGTGCGTGTGTGCATGAGTGAGCATGCTATTGGCTCTGTGTTGGTTCCGGGTGTGTGAGGAGGCAACCTGTGGGGCTTGGAGGGAGTGGGTGCCATGACAGGCACCCTAAGTGGGTGGTGGGACTCTTCTCTGGGATGTTTGAACATGTATGGGTCTGTTTCTCCAGGTTCAAGGTTATAAGACAAATGCAGCTTCCAAACCTAAGCATCCTTAGAGACCCTCTCGAACTGCAGGCGGAGGGGTAGGATCCACACAATAGCCCTGCTTTGTTCTTGGAGCTGCCTGTTGGGGGACCTCCGGATGTGGGGTAGTCTGGGAGGGGCAGGGGCAAGGCGGATGGAGCTCTAGGAGGCTGTTCTGATGGCGTGGCAGGTGCAGAGGGAGGAGGGAGGCAGCCGGAAGTCTCCCAACAGGACTTGACCATCAAGTGGACATGGGGGCAGAAGAGGACTGGCTGGCTTCACACCCACATGCTCCAGAGAATAGGGGAGGTGGGGGGGAATGTGTTTGTGTTGCGGGGGGTGGTCCGGAAGAAGATCAAGTTCAGTTCTGCCTGATGGGTTGACGGGCACAGCTCTGGGCAGAGGAGTGAGGGCATTGCCCTTTCTCCTGCTATTGGAAGAATACCCTCGGCTGAGCACCAGTTGGGACAGTCAGCACCCAGGAAAGGGAGGTAGAATCCTTCATCCCTCCTTGGGTCTCCTGGGTCCTGAGCCCTCCTTGAGTCAGCTTGGACTTCTGCTTGGGGCCTGAGACATGCCACTGCTTTCATGCAACGTGGGGCTCTGGGTAAGAGGAGAGGGAGGAGCATAATGTTAACTAAGCACCTACTATATGGCAGTGGCTGAATCATTAAAATATGGTCCCTCTGAGATATAGGTATAATTATGCCCATTTTAAGATGAAGAAACTGAGGGGGGGATGACTTGGCCAAGGCCATGTATGCAGCATCGTGGGGGTGGTAGGTTGTTTTCTGTAGATAACCCCTATCATATGCAGATACTGCATGTACTTCAATACACGAAGATCATGGCCCTCAGACTTCTGCAGGAAAGATAGAGCTGGATATGTGAGTGATAAACATACAGGTTTGATTTCAGGCTTGGAATCCAGGTTCTCTGATGGGGACCAGCTGGCAGAGCCCAGAGTCACGATAAGAGGGTGGTGAGGGAGTCTCTGGTTTGCAGGTTCCAAATGAGATACGTGAACGGCCCCATGAGTGTCCACAGCAAAGAGACGGCAGTCCTGAGCACCAGGTGCTGGGCTGAGTGCTCCATGTGGCTGGGTGCACAGCTAGGGTGGTCTGAGTCCCTGAAGCTCTGGGAGACTTTCTCCGTCACACATACTGTCCCATCTAACCTCCCCAGCAGCTCGATGGAATAGGCCATGTTATCCTCATTTTACAGATGAGAAAACTAGGCTCAGAGAGGTTGAGTGACTTGCCCAGGGTCACACAGCAAGAAAGGGATGAAGCAGGGATTCAAGTTTTACTAAAGCTCATGTCTTCTAGACCCAAGCAGGTGAATGTTTGCTCTTGTTCCTCCTGCTGCAGCTGCTCAGTCAGAAATTAACTCCTACAGGCAGAAGTGTTTAAAACGTACTCAACTCAAGGATGTGATGTGGTCACAGATGTCAACAAGGCAGGCCTCCAGCTGTGTTCGAGGCAGCACCCGACATGGAGGAAAGCCTTCTGCTAGGATCCCTGGTGCAGGAGAGCCAGGCAGCTCCCAGGCGCAGCCCTGGGGGAGGGGCTGAGCAAGCCAGCCTGTGTACCATGACCTCCTCTGGACAGCTGGGCCCAGCACTGGCCGAGCTGAGCAAGGACCCTGGTCCAACGCAGCCACTAATCGGAGATTCTCTGTCCACCCACACCCCTGGCACTGCCATGCAGCTTCCCACCCTCTATGGGACAGCCTGGCTGGGACACCAGCCAGTCCGTCCCTCTGCCCTGGTCCTGTGAGACAGGGGTCTTCACAGCGAGAACCACAGAGGAACACAGATGCTCACTCGTGGTAACAGCGTACACCTTGAGGCAGCAGGAGTGTGGCGGGGGGCACAATAACCCATGGACAGGACGCGGGCTGCTTGCAGGGTGCCTGCCCTGGGCACCACGCTTCCTTTCTTAGAGCAGCAGTGAGGTAATGGGAAAGAATCCACTCCCACCCAGCCGGGCCTGCGCTTCACTGGCGACACCAGATATGACTTGGAAGCCAGCTGGACATTCCTGCCTTAGGCTGTTCAGAAATGGGCCACAGCTCCACTGCTCCGAGAGGCCCCAAGTGCCCCCTGCTCCCACCCTCTTCTTCCTCTCAGAGCACGGCTCCCTCGGCAATGCCCTGTGTCCCCAGGGACTGGGCCTCTGACCTTGGTTAAGCCCTTGGCCAGCCCCGCGCCTGTCCTCTGGCTCTGTTTGTTTATAAATAGGCCCATTTCTCATCTTGCTCCTGCTCAGAGCTCCACACCCAAGAGGCAGATGCAACCTCGGGATTCCCTTTCCAGCCAAGGGCAGAGCAGGACCCGACTCTGGAGGAGGGTTTGTGGGCCTGAGAGATGAGATCACAGATTCTCCCGCAAATAGCCACTCGCCCTGGACAGCCCCAAACACAAGCCAGCCTGTGCGTTCCTTTCCTGTGACTGCCCAAGCAGATCAGCATATTCTCTCCGTTTTGGAGGCCGCAGGTCCAAAATCAAGGGGTCAGCAGGGCCGCTGTCCCTCCCAAGGTTCCAGGGAAAGGGTCTTCCGGGGTCTCTTCTGGCTTCTAGTGGCACCACTCACTCTTTAGCTGAGGATACACCACTCAGATCCCTGCCTCTGTGGTTACATCACCTCTTCCTCTTCTGTCTCCAATGTCCTTTCTCTTAGAGAAGGACGTTTGTCTTTGGCCTTAGGGCCCAGCAAGATACTCCAAGACCGTTTCCTCATCACAAGATCCTTAATTCTATCTGCAGGGAAGGTTTTCTAACCCAGGCCCCATTCATAGGTTCTGGGGATTAAGATGTGGACGTATCTTCGGGTACCACCATTCAGCTCGCTGCAGCTTGTCACCAACGAAACTTATGGAGATGGTCCTCGGGTCCAATGAGGAAGCCAGAGCAAAGAAAGGCATTTGCAACAGAGGGCTGTGAGCACGGGGTGCCTATGGTCAGCTGTCTTGGGGACCCCCAGCCAGGTAACCCATGCTGATTCTGAAGGCAGTCCGACTACCTCCAGCCACGCCGAGGCCTCAGGAGAAGCCTGCCTGTCGCCTCCGGCTTGGTAGTGTGTGGGTCAGCTGCCCAGCCTCAGCCATCGGCTGGATTAGTAAACCGTCAATAGATCCGGTTGAGCTAAGACAGCTGGAGAGAGAGGGCCACACATCGGCGCTCGTTATTTTGGCTCTCGTGGCGACACGCCTTGATTTGTAGTCTGGCGCTCAGCCACTCCGACACTCACAAAGCCTGGTCAGCTGTCACCGTGTCATGCTCTTTGCTGAACGAAATGACCTGAGTGAGATTTCACGGTGCATGGGAGGAAGAACATGCTCTCTGGAGTCACACAGACCGCCCCCCTCCCCAAGTCTCTCCCCCTCAGTCACTCGCTGCTGGTGGGAACTTCCTGAGGCTCCGACAGTTTTCTCCTAGGTAAAACGAGGAGGGACAAACCCACCTGGAGACATTGCTATAATTATGAAGGTAGATTGTATTTCAAGGGCCTGGCATGTAGTAGGCTCTCATTAAATGGTTGTTTTGATTTCAGAACAGGGAGGGTGCCACCGTCTGGCATCCACAGAAGCCTGAAGCTCTCCACTGCCTCCTTTCTCCTCTTCCTCCTCCCTCCTCCCTCCCTCCAAGTCCTACCATGCTTGCCTGTTCCCCTGGGTCCCTGCAGTGGCTTCCTGGCCACCGTCCCTGCCCAGACTCCTCAATCTAGGCCACTTCTCATGGCAGCCAATGCCAGGGGCAGCTCTGGTTTTGTCCCATTCTCCACACTTAAATGTGTGGATGATTTCGCAGCCTTGCTGGATCAAGTCCCCAGCATCAGCGCCACCCACGTGGTAGCCTCAGGCCTCACTGCTCCTCCTTCACTTCACAGCCCCGGACTGCACGAGGTCAGAGCTTCCGTCTCCTCCCCAGCCCCCTCAACCCTCCCTTCTTCTCTCATCCCTCCTTTGCCCCCCTTATCTCTCTCCTCTTTTCCCTTTCATCAGCCCCTCCCTCATTCTTCTCCTTAGCTCTTCTCTCCACCCCTCCTCTCTCCTCCCTCCCTTCCCCGATGTCCAGGCTGCAAGAAGTGTCCCTTCTCTGTGTTCCTGTAATGCCTCGCCCTTCCAGTAGCCACACTACGTCTCCCTGGGCTGAGCACTGGGCTGGGTGCTGTGACTCTGCGGTGAATGCGGGACCATGCTGACCTCCCAGATGACAAGGAGGGTCACGGTCCAGGGACTCTGCTCTGGAGCCAGAGAAGCTGGCATTGAACTGCCTGTGTGACCTTGGGAAAATCACTTTACCTCTCTGGGCTTCATTTTCCTCTGCTGTGAAGTTTCCGTGTCTTGGGAGTTAGTAGAGGCAGAGCACTGAGGATGGTGGTGTGTGTTCGTGTGTGTGAGTGCTTTCCATCATGGGGTGTATAGCCCCACGTGGAAGTTGGATGAGACAAGCAGTCAAGACTCCATTTGATAAGGGAAGTTGTGGGCACAATAAAGGGACAAGAAATGGTGCCTCACTAGCCGGGGACACTGGATATGGCAATCACCTTGCTCAAGAGGCCATGAATTACCCCAGGACTGGACTGTGTCATGGCTGCTGATCCATTCCAGGGCCCGGCACCCCCTGGTTCTGTGGTGTTGAATAGCTTTCGGGCACCACGCCAATATGATGGTGTACACCTCATGTTCTAGTTCCTGCTGCTTCTGTCTGTGGGGACGGCCCCTCCCTTTCATGGACCCCACACTGCATGTCTCTCACTGGGGGTGTGTATACCTGGGCTACGTTTGCCCTGTGGGAGGAGGATAGACAAACACCGAGCTGCTCCCCATTTGAGCCCCACGAGGATAGCTCTGAAAGTCATTTAAAAAAGCTCTTCTGAAAGTTCCATCTCCCTCAGCAGTGGGTTACCTGTAACGCATCCTTGAACTGCCTCTCATGTTTTCCCTGCCTGGTCCCCCAGTCCTACATTCCACATTCCTGGGAGTCTTCCCAAATGCACTACCTGCATCAACCCTTTGACTTGGTGTTGCTGGGCCCACCCAAGGAGATCCCTAAGAAGGATTTAACAAGGGCTGACTGAATGCCTCAGCCCCTAATGCCTCTTTGTAGACAGGTCCCTTTTGGTACCAAAGTAAAGAAGTGAGGATGGAGTATGTCAGGCAAGGAGAGAGACACTGGGCACTGGGTCCTGCCAAGGTGGATGGACCTAGCTGAGCCTGGAATCCAGGTCAGTGACTGTAGACTTCAAGTCCAGATGGAGAGTGTGAGACGCCGTCTCCAAGGGGCCAGTTCAAGATCAGAGCCAGCAGGTAAGTGACAAGTAAGGCATCTGAACCAAGGAGCTCACAAGGGGCACTGCCAGTCTCCTCCCAGCTGACTGACCAACTTTACCCCAAATCCTTCAAGTGTCTTACAGGACTGGTATCAGAGAGAACCTGCATCTGGCGTTCAGGGGCTCCACTACCCAGGTAGGAAAGGAAGTCTTGAAATACAAGTGGCATTTTCATCTTCTGAAGGGCCTGGCTTTGAAAGGAGGGGTAGCCCTTGGACGTGGCCAGCTGACCTCATAGATGAAGTTGTAAACTGTTTGGTTGTTCCAAGCCTCCAAGGTCACGACAGAGCGGTTGGGCCTTCACAAGGACAGTGGGTGTGCAGCCCTCTGGTCCAAATGCCTAGATATACTTGGATATAAGGCATTTGTTAGATATTTGGTTTGCAAATATTTTCTTCCAGTCTTTCATCCTCTTAGCAAAGTCTTCTGCAGGGCAAAAGCTTTTAATTTTCAAGTAGCTCAATTTTCATTTTTTTCATTTTATGGATTGTGCATTTTATATCAAGTTTAAGACTTCATTGCCTAGCTCTAGATCTAAATAAGCCCTTACATGTTGTTCCAATATTAACCTGGCTACTCTAGGTCCTTGTATTTTCCTGTAAATTTAGAATCGTTTGTTAATTTCCACAAATTGAGATTGAAATAGATGGATGGATCAATTTGGAGCGAATTGGTATATTAAAAATATTGAGACTTTCCATAGAGTAACAAGGTATGTCCCTTTATTTCTCAAGTTGTCTTTTATTTTTTTCCCTAATATTTAGTAGTTTTGAAAAGATATATATCTTGCACATTTTATGTTAGATTTATTGATAAACATTGTATAGTAGGGTTGTACATGGGACTTTTTATCCTTTTCTATTTTTTGACTCATGGTTGAGATCTCATGAGGGCACAAGTGCCCCAGAGCGCCCCTTTGAAGTCTTGGGCAGTAAAATAGATTTCACAAGGGCCTCTGGGACCTGGGGTTCCCTTGTCAGTTTAGCTGATAGCTCATATGGATTTTAAGGAGTTGTGAACAGGAAAGGGACATGGTTTGATCTAAGTTTGGGAGTCTTCTGGCCATAGTGTGTATGGGAAGCATGGGGAATGGGGCCACGCCAGAGGCAAGGACACGGTTTGGAGAACGTTGTCACAGGAGGGGTCCCAGATTGGATGACTTTGTAGTGGGGGGAGGGGCCTCTTCCTAAGGAGGTCATGTACATGATCCTGACTGAAGTCGCTCCCTAGCTGTGGGCACTAAAGACCTTCCCTTCCCTCTTCCCTGCTGGAAGAGCAAGAGGAGACTCTTCCTCGCCAGAGACTCTGGCGTGGTTTCTTTTCCATCTCTAATATGAATCTTCATGATTGCCTCTTTCTCTTGCCCCCATGTATGTGGCCAGTTTGCCTCGCTTGTTCCTTATTCCCTCTCTGGGTCTCTGCTGGGGCTGAGTCACATTGGCTGTGTATCTGAACTTGGACTCTCACCACAGGCTCAGCACCGCTTCTCCACACAGCATGGCTGCTAAGTGCTGATGTTGGCCATGCTGAGATTCAGTTCATCACGTGTACTTGGACTTTGGGGATGCTGGCTTTTCCTTGGAGATGCCCACTGGGGGACTTAACTTAGTTTCTATCAGTCATCACCCAATAGTTTCACCCAAATCCAAGTCCCTGTATGGGAGAACACTATACTTACAGTTCAATGGATTTTCATGTAAATTCAGATCATGTAAATCCCTCAAGGCTGGGCTGGAGAATTTCTGGAAATAGGTGGGGTGTAGTTCCATCATACATCAGTTTTCTGTTGCTTCTCTCTTCATTTGGAGAGGCAGAGAGAAAATAGAGAGGGATTGGAATCCACCAGCAAATCCTTATTTGTTCCGCCATGCAGCCAAAGCTGCCCTCAACACGAACCGACCTGAACCGGCAGCCATGTTTAATCATTTTTCATAGTCACTAATGAAAATAGCTCTGCCTCTGGATGGGTAGTCCAAAGTGCCCAACAAATGAATTCTGAGTCCCAGGTGAGAACTCTGGATCTAGAAGGTCTTGGATCAACTAATGACATACGTTGTGCAAATTTTAAGCCTCCCAATAATGTCTGTGCATGTGCCCTAATGATACTATAGAGATTTTAGGATTGGTACATATATTAGTCACTGTAATTAAAATCCTGGAGTTATATGTTATTTGCATGGCAGTTTGTGATGTGTTTAATGCTCCCAGTTTCAAAATTATTAAAGCTACTGTCCCTGGGCTGGCCAAAGTGATAAGCGAAGTAAGAATGTGATCTTATTCCCTCTCGATGGGGCAGGGGGGGAGGAGGATGCATGTGGGATTTTCTTATAAAGAGACCAAATGCCAAATAAAAGAATTCCAGCTGTGCAATAGGAAAGTTGAAATGGTTTGTTAGGATCATTAATATTGCAATGAAAACTAATTAAACCTGGAGCTAGAAAGGAGTTCATTAGTGGTTTGGAGCCAAGAATTCTGCTTCTGCTGGGTTGGTTATAGCACAGTGGAACTTGGAAAGTTGTCAGCTGGCCTTGGGGTCATGTGGCTCTTTCCTTCTTGTGGCTTCTGGAATTGGGTTTGTGCTAACGATAGGTCTTAACAGGCACAAGGCAAGAGATCTCCTTGCAATGTCTGAAGTATCCTCAGCTCCCATCCTCAGACGGGACCTGGACAATGCCGCACCTGTCTGGGTGGGTGGCCCCTTTCAGGCTACTGGGAGTGAGCTTTTGAAGATAGGGAAGAAGAGTGCGTGCATGTTTTGCTGGGGTAGTTGGTAGATTTGCTTCCAAAGCAATCAGAGGGGTTTTCGCATTGCAACGTGACTCACTTCAAACCACTAGAAATAAAATTTATCCAAAGCTTCAACAGTGCTTTCACACACATCTCATTTGCTATTCTCCACAGTCCTCATGAAATTGTTTTATCATATCTCTTCCCAAGTTGGTTGGTTGCCTAAGAAAAGGAAGGTTGTTTTGTTGCAGATCAGGTTTCCCAGGCAGCTGCCTCTGAGATGGACCCTAGTGGGTGGGATGTCAATTAATGAGGGTCCTTGGGAACAATCCCTGTAGGAGGGAGGGACCAAAGCAGATATGGGTGGAGGGAGAATCAAGCTTTGATCCTGTCCAACATCTATGGGAGCTTTGGGGCTGGAGTGGCCCCTCAGAGGTGTCCTCAGTGGGCTGAGATGACTGGGTCTTCATTCTTTGGCTTTGACCAGTCATTGGAGGGGAGCTGCTGAGATGAGGCCTCGTACCAGGTTATTGTGCAGTGACACGGCCTAAGTAGGGGCTGACAGCTGAGACCCTCTCCCACCAGTTCCCCCCACAGCTGGGGCAGCAAGTCTTTCTTCAAGGGTGATTCTGGGAGGCACGTGGCAACACCCTCTGCAGTTTTGTTCATCATCATCTCCCTTGACTCTAACATAGTGCTTGGTACAAAGTAGGTTTTTAATAGATGTTTGTTCATGTGTATAGAATATTCTTGTTTCATACAGAAAACATCAAGGCTTAGGAAAGGAAAGTACATGATGGGACTGGATTTGGAAGGAATATCCCTAACAGAACTAGCCCTGGCCACTGCCTCCTCTCTCTACTCATGGTGACATGAAGGAGGACATCTGGGTGATGGCCATCTGGCCCCTGATATAAACAAAATCAAGTTCATCTTTCAAGGCCCCAAAATCTTTCTCCCTTTCAAGGATTTCCCCTGAATCCACAACCTAGGCTAGACTTTGGGGTGGAAGATTGACTGTTATGGTCTCAAGACAAAGGCCAAGGCTTGTCCAGCAGGCTTAACAAACTTGGCCTTGAGTTTGAGGCCCACCCCCATGAAGGATAGGCCCTATTGTCCACACTATGTCTCAGCGATTTTGGCCAGCCCAAGGGGCTGCCTGGGGCTGGGGTCCTGGCCAAGAGGACAGAGGCTGTGGATACACCACCCTAGACTTTCAGGAAAGTTTCTCTGACATGCCTTTGGATAGTTTATTACAAGGTCCCCTTGTAACAGCCCCTTTGGGCAAAACAAAAGCAGACCGTAAATTTGATAATGAGACAAATTCAGCAGAAATGTTTCTTTTTCTTGATTTTCTGGTCCTTGAATTTGGCACCTCTCAGTGTGCCATGCATGGGTTATAGAAGTGTTCACACGCTGCTCCCCGAAAGCCTGGGGAAGGCGGGAGTCACAGGGGGGACAGCTCGGCACTTCTGATCACAGGCAGCCCCTTCTTGTTATTCTCATGCTGTGTGTGTGTCATAATCTAGTCAAGGGTGGGTTGTAAAGCTCTTGTTTGGCCTCTGAGAGCTGGCTTTGAGTGTGGGAAGCAAAACTTCTCCCATAAGGAGACAAATTATGTTTGCATCGTGGTAAAGATCTTTCTCAGTTTTCTGTGTCAAATCCCATGTCCCAAAAGAAATTGTCCTCTTTCTGCCAGGGCCCAGGACAGCCATGCTTTACCTGCCAGATCCGTGGATCCAAAGGCTCCTGAGACCATCTCGCTCAAGCCCCTCATCTCACAGATGAGGACACCGAGGTCCAGGAAAATAAGTGCCCTTGCAATGGGCATGGAGATGAGGTAAGTTTGATTTGACAACATTATTAACCCTGCTCATTAGCCTGGAATGATCCCATAAGAGCTCGTGAAAAATGGTAATTATTTAATTGCACACTTTATCTACATAGTGTATTTTATGCATTATATAATTATCACCATCATAATTAATGGTGGTTAATTCTTCTGTAGCTGAAAGCAGTCTGCTGAAGGAAGTCTTTAAATATCTTTTCTTTCTGCCTTCGAAGTTAAGCCTAGGCAACCTATTGCTATTTGTTTAAGCACAGCCAGCAGGGAGAGGCATGAAGAACACGTCTGTGGGACATCATGCACACACCCCAAGTCTCAATGGTCAGCTATCATTTCCCACTGTGGAAAAGGGGACACTTCTGGCACACTTCAGGATGTTCTGTGGTGCCGGAAGATTCAACGTGACTTTACGATAGGCCCCCAAATTCCATAACTTCTGGGGAGTGGAAAATTCAACAATCAACTCAGAAACTGCCTAGTCTACCTTTCAGAGTTATTGAGATGATTTCTAATATTTTGCATTAAGTTCAACTGCAATAGAATAGGGAAATAAAAAATCTTGGTGGTTTAAGGAAGTCTGGAGCCAGGCAGCTATGCAGTAGGAAGACAATCTCCTGGTGTCATTGTGGTACATCCTGATGTGAGTTTTCATCTTCAAGGGCATTTCATGGTTCACATTGGTTGCAAAGTTCCAGCCATCATCTCAGTATTCCAGGCTGACGGTGGGATGGGAGGTGGGGGGAAGTAGGGAGAGAGAAGGCTGCTCTGCCCAGTTGAATAGATTTCCCATCATTTCCATGGAAAAACTCATTTCTACTGCACTGGCCAGAATCCGTCACAGACTACCTTTAAGTGCAAGGGAGAAGGGTCAATAAAGGTTTTTGCTGCAGTGTTTTCTCCTAGTGAACAAACCAGGGCTCTATAACTAAGGAGGAAAGAAGGATAATGGTTGGTGTTGACAATCACTGTCTCTGTCTTGAGATTCCACGAGATAACATACACCAAGCCTTAAGC
The DNA here is from genome assembly GCF_006229205.1 of Suricata suricatta. Lineage (NCBI taxonomy): Eukaryota > Metazoa > Chordata > Mammalia > Carnivora > Herpestidae > Suricata > Suricata suricatta. The sequence continues at coordinate 147,638,624 of NC_043701.1, read as the reverse complement.
ACAGTGCTGCTGTATGGTTAGGTACTCATTCATTTAGCACCTTTTTATGGAATGCCTCTTCCTGTTAGGGCAGAGTCTATATATAGAGAGAAGACTGCTGTCCCCAGGAGATTCTTTTTTTTTATTTTAATTTTTTAAATGTTTGTTTATTTTTGTGTGAGAGACATATAAAGTGTGAACAGGGGAAGGGCAGAGAAAGAGAGAGAGAGAGGGAAGCACAGAATCCAAAGCAGGCTCCAGGCTCTGAGCTGTCAGCACAGAGCCCGATGCAGGGCTTGAACCCCCAAACCATGAGATTTTGACCTGAGCGTAAATCGGATGCTTAACTGACTGAGCCACCCAGGTGCCTCTGGACAAGACTTTTTAGTATCTGTAAAACAGATGATCAAATACCTGATAGTACTAAAAGGGATATGATTAATGTTGTCTAGGAGTGAGCAAGGGGAGATCAGAATTTCCCTTCCTAAATACAGTGGTTGAGGAGAGAAGATTGTTTTCTGTCCCTTTTAGTCTAGCTCATTGACTATACGTATTATACATATTTTTTAAAGTTTATTTATTTTGAAAGAAAGAGAGCATGCTCACTCACATGAGTCAGGGAGGGGACAGAGAAAGGAGAGAGATAATCCCAACCAGTCTGTGCACTGTCAGCACATAGAGCCTGATGTGGGGCTCGATGTCATGAACCCTGAGATCATGACCAGGGCCAAAATCAAGAGTAAGATGCTCAACTGACTGAGCCACCCAGGTGCCCCCTCCTTTATACACATTTTTATTTTTATTTTTTATTTTATTTTTTTTCCTCCATATTTTATTGTCAAATTGTTTTCCATACAACACCCAGTGCTCTTCCCCTTAAGTGCCCTTCACCATCACCACCACCTCTTTTCCCCCCTCCCCCTTCCCCCTCAACCCTCAGTTCATTCTCAGCATTCAATAGTCTCTCAAGTTTTGCATCCCTCTCTCTCCCCAACTCTCTCTCCCTCCTCCGCTCCCCCTGGTTCTCCATTAGGTCTCTCCTGTTCTCCTGCTAGACCTATGAGTGCAAACATATGGTTTCTGTCCTTCTCTGCCTGGCCCACTTCACTCAGCATGACACCCTCAAGGTCCATCCACTTTCCTACGAAGGGCCATATGTCATTCCCTCTCATTGCCATGTAGTACTCCATCATGAATATATACCACATCTTCTTGATCCATTCGTCAGGTGATGGACATTTAGGCTCCTTCCATGTTTTGGCTATTGTTGACATTGCTGCTATGAACATTGGGGTACATG